>NW_020949971.1:2398960-2473212 GCF_900497805.2 Vombatus ursinus
GAGAGAAGGGGGGAGAGAAGGGGGAGAGAGAAGGGGGGGAGAGAAGGGGGTGGAGAGAGAGGAGGGGAGAGGGGAGAGATAGAGAGAGAAGCAGGCACCCCAGGCAAAGCTGAGCAAATCGCCCTGTCCCCTCCCACCTCAGTGATCCCCTCCGACTGCTGGTGGGGGCTCGATGGGCCAGGGAGCAGGCAGGGAGGCCCTGAGGTCAGGGCGGGGGATCTCACCTGGAGATGGCCACGTGCTTGTCCATTCGTGCTTTCAGCTCCTCATTCTCCTGCTGGACCCTCTTCAGCTTGTCCACCAGGGCAGTGTTGCTGTCCACCTTGGTGCAAAGCAGCTGGTGGTCAGAGCTCATGTACTTCTTGGGCAAAGACAAACCCCGGCCCCTGCCCACCCAGAGCTTGGCACACACAGCTAATTCACTGTGAAGGGAACCTGACAGCACCAAAGGGTCCCAGCCTCTGGCGATGTTAGCCAGGAAGCTGCCCATATGAAAGTAGACACTGCTAGGCGAGTCCCTAGGTCACCGCAGACCTGGCAGAGACCTCAACTCCCAGCTAGGCCAAACCTGCTCTGGACCAAGAATCCTCTCCCAAGTGTCTCTGCCAAGTGGCCCTCCTACCTCTGCTGGAAGCCCTGCCAGGAAGGGGCACTCAGCCCTTCCTGGGGCAGCCAGACCACTTTCCCACTCACAATCCTTACCCACAAAGAATGGAGGGGTCTGACCATATCCACCTGGGGCCCATCTGCTGCCTGGGGCCTGTCTGGCACTGCCAGGCACTGATGCCAATGGATGGCCAATGGCAATGCCCCATAAGGGCAGAGGTGACCAAGTCCTGCCAGTCCTCGGCACCATGCTTCCTAGCTCCACGTTTCCTTTCACCAGATGTTGGGGGAGCATCCACCAAGGGGCAGGGCTGCCCTGGACCTTCCTCCGAGCTTCCTTGTGCCCCTCGGATGCCTTGGGAAGGAGGCAAACTGCTCCCCCAGGAGAGGCCGACAACTGCTCCACACATCTGGTCGCAGACTCCTCCCCACTCACTTTCCCAAGAGGAGATGGCCTGGCACCTGAGCTTCCCAGACAAGGTGGGGAGCAGGGGCCAGCCCTGAGACCCTATCGTTACAGGGGCTCCCTCCTGTGGGGAGAGGCTGGGGCAACACACCCAGCAGGCGGGTTAGTCAGCCAGCGGGAGGAGCTGACCCCGGGCTTTCTGAGGCCAAGGCCGGCTGGCCGCCCGCCCACTGCTCCTCTACAGTGGATCAGTGTGCTGCCCAAGGAAGGGGGAGACCACGCATGGGAGCTGGTGTCTTTGTTGCGGTTGTTTTGTTCTTGTGACAGTCCTGCTCCAGATCTGAACCAGCCTCCTGGTGACTGGGGCAGCCTGGGCACCGACTGGTGCCAGCCAGAGGCAAGCACAGCCAGGCCAGGCCCACGCCAGCTGCGGTCCTCCTCCCCAGCCCGCCTCCCACTTGGGCTGATGCACGCACTCCAGGGCGGAGGCTGCCAGAGCCACAGACGTCACACCACGGTCCAGGTGCCACGAGGGCCCAAACTTCTCAGTGAGCCAGACCCTCCCCTAGTGGTCCAGAGGGCAGCTGCCAGGCAGACTCAGCCCAGGCCACTTACGACTGGTTCTAGTGTCCTCCCACTCTCTCCCTAGTCCACAAAGAATAGAAGAGTTTGACAATGCCAATGTCAGTGACCTGTGCTCCTTCCCTCTTAGCAGTGGGTGAGGACCCTGGCTGGCCGGCCGCGGCGGGCAAGGACCTTGGCCGGCCACAGCGGGTGGAGGAAGGTCCCTCCCCGCATTCACATGCCTGGCGTCCTGGTGCAGGAGCCACATGGCAGCCCTCCTGCCCATGGGATCTGGTGACCTAGGGGAGGCAGCTCACCAGCTTCTCCATCTTGAGCAGTTTGACGTCCTGCTGGTGCAGCTTCTCATTCTTGATCTCCAGCACGGCCTTGAGGCTCTCCAGCTCCCGTTCCAGATACATGATCTGGGGGTTCTTCTGCAGAGATAAGTGGAGAGAGCCCCAAGGTCAGGCTTGGTCTCCAGCCAAAGATGGCAGCCCCTCCACTCAGAACACATTGCCATTTACAGAATGCTTGCAGGTAGGAGGCCCCCATAGTAACATCCTGAGTGTACAGCTTGGGAAACCGAGGCACCAGGTGGTGAAGTGACTGCCCCGGTCAACCAGCTAGTAAAAGGCCATGCTGGGACTCCAAACCTCGGCCTATCTCCAGGGCTCCTCTGCCCAGGCACACCGACTGCTCAGAAATCGATCAGAAAGAAAAGGAGATTGACTCAAGGCAGCGGGCTTTGCCTTCCAGGTCAGGGGCAACTCCTGAGCCTCAGCTCCTCTTCTGATACATAAGGTGATGGTCTTTCCCAGCTCAACTGTCAGCACCAGAGCTGGGGCAGGGGACGGGACAGAGGTCATGAGAAAAGGACATGAAGCCTCTTTGGAAAAGCCTGCCCTTGGCCATGAGGAGGCGACGTCATCCACACCCCCCAAAGAGTCAGTTCAAGGAAAAGCCGTGCAAGTTGCACCACCAGACACCGGGAAGCGAAAGGGAGCTGGGAGACCTTAGGGAACTGCAAGGCACGAGGAGAAGAGAGCTGGTCCAAGGACCCGGGCTCAATCCTGGCTCAACTACTTGCTACCTGGCCAGTCACTCTTCTCCCTGACCCTCGGCATCTTCATCAGACAATGAGGGGATTGGCCTAGCCATCTGGAGCTCCATCCCAGCTCTGGGTCAGCGATTCTATGGTTGAGGCCGCTGTCTTGGCAGAGATGAGGAAATGGTCTATAGAGGCGAGGTGACTCACCCAAGGTCACACGGACAGCTACATATGAGGAGTCGGCTCTCTCTGGACATTTAGTCTGGCAGCTTTTCCATTAGGTCACTGCCTCTATTCCAGCTGCTACCCCCACCCTCACATAGGCCTTCTCCCCTCTGCTCTCTCATCTTTCCAATCTATCCTGTGGATGCTGCCAGAATAATTTTCCTCATACACTAGTCTGCTCGGGTCACCCCTGTGCTCAAAATTCTTCTGTTGCTCCCTAGTCCCTACCAAGCAAAGCTCTATCTGTTCTTTGGCTTGGCATTCAACATTGTTACCTTTCTAGCCCTGTGTCCTATCACTCCCCTCCATTCACTCTTTATTCTCCCACCACATTGGACTATTTGCTTTTCCCCATACACACTTCTCTACCTCGGCATCTCTGCACCAATAGGTCCCTCTGTGGGGAATGGCATTCCCCCCTTTCTCTTGGTTGCTATTTATTCCTCTTCTAAATCACACTGCAATGCTCCTCTTGCAGGAAGCCTCCGATGGGGACCCTTCACGACACATGGCTTGCTCTTCTCTTTCCAACTCGCTACTTTGTATTACACTCATTGGTGCCTAGGTCAGTCTCTTCCAAGCACAATGAGAGCGCGGTGGGGCCTAAATGAAACCTTGTATCTCCTCCAACACTGAGCATGGATGTTTTGCAGACTGTAGGTACCATATGCAAGTCCTGCACACAGTAGGTGCTGTATGTTGAGTTGAGATGAATTTTTCTTAGGTCAGGTTTTAAGAGCAGCTTTTCCAAACCTGTCTGACACTGGCCCACTTTGCTCATTTCTGCTATCCTATTAGACACATCCCCAAAGCCATTGTAGACAGGTCCCCTCAAAAACATATCCCCAAGGTTGATGTAGACAAGGACCCCTCAACACATCTCTAAAGGTGCTGTAGGAAGGGATCCTCCCGGACACATCCCTGAAGATACCAAAGACAACCTCCACCTGGACACCTCTCCAAAGCCAGTGTATACAGGCTCCCCAACAGGTATCCTCAAGACAGCCATACACAACCCCCCACCCTAGACATTCCCAGAGCTGCTGCAGATAGGTTCCCTCCCCTGGGCAGACATCCCCCCTACCCCAGACATCCCCCCCCAGACATCCCCAGAGCTGCTTCAGACAGGCTCCCTCCCCTGGACAGACATGCCCAGAGTTGCTGTAGACAGCCCCCCCACCCCAGACATCCCCAGAGCTGCCGTAGACAGCCCCCCCATCCCAAACATCCCCAGAGCCGCTGCAGCTACACCTCCCCAGAGCTGCTGTAGACAACCCCCCTACCCCAGACATCCCTAGAGCTGCTGTAGACAGCTCCCCCACCCCAGACATCCCCAGAATTGCTGTAGACAGCCCCCTACCCCAGACACCCCCAGAACTGCTGTAGACAGCCCCCCTACCCCAGACACCCCCAGAACTGCTGTAGACAGCCCCCCCACCCCAGACATCCCCAGAGCTGCTGTAGACAGCTCCCCCACCCCAGACATCCCCAGAGCCACTGCAGCTACGCCTCCCCAGATGCCAGGCTTTGCCCTCCATCCCCGCCCCTAGGCCGCAGCCTCTAGGTGCTGCCATCACTCACCTGGCTGGCCTTCTCTCTGGAAGCTGCTTTCTGCTCCTCCAATTGAAGCCTTTCATTCAGAGCATCGTTCTTACCCTTCAGATCGTGGATCTCTTTCTATGAACAAGACAGATGACATAGGACATCCAAGGTGGCAGAAAATCGGTCATGAAATGAGGGACCCCTAGGTCTGCCCTCGCAGGCCAGGGGCCTGGTCTGGGGGGTCGCTCACCTCCAGCGACTCACGCTTCTCAGAGAACAGCTCCTCCAGGGACGTCTTCTCCAGGTCATGGCTCTCCTTGATTTCTGAAAAGAGGCGATATTCCCGAGGCCAGTGACCTCCATCCTGGGAGACCCAGCCCAGCCTCAAGGTGACCCCCACGACGAGCCCACATTTACTCCATTCAGGGGCTTCTCTGGCTCTAAGTCAGAGTTCTCCAAACTGGCTGACTGGGGCCCTGAACACTTGACAGCTTAGAGAATGTACGAATGATGTGAGTCCCCAGTGTGTCCAGGTGAAGGAAAGGTCTGGGGACTCAGGGAAGCGAGGCAAACAAGGCCTGCGCTCACGCCTGGTAAGGCTACTAGCCCCCTCCCCCAACGCTATTGTAACAACCCTCCTGCCAGGCTCCAACGGGCTGCAAAGACCCTGCCAGTATTTCTTCCCCACCTGGGAAGAGAGGAAGCTAATATGAGATAAGGACAGGAGGGTGGGACATGAGGAAGGGACAAACTTCACTTGGATCCCTACTCTAGGGACCAACAGCCTCGACTGGGGGGAGCCTCAGGATGGGGGGCAGCCTTCCGTCTCTTCCTTTGTCCCGTTTTTCCTGCACAAAGCTTGTTTGCATGTTACTGACGAGAAAACTGACGTACAGAGAAGTTAAGTGGCTCTCCTGGGGTCACACAACTACTAAGTGTCTGAGGCTGGATTTGAACTCAGGTCTTCCTGACCTCAAGTCAAGCATCCTCTCCAGTGCCCCAAAGGCCAGTCTCAAAGTACCCATAAAATTCAGGTTAAGAGTGTGGCAAATTGTTGTGCGATGACTGACTTTGGTAGACGTAGCCCTTCTCAGCAACGCAAGGATCTAACACGTCTCCCAAGGCCTCGTGATGAAAAATGCTATCCACATCCGGAGAAAGAACTACGGAGTCTAAATGTACATCGAAGCAGACTATTTGCTATTTTTGTTTCTTGTGTTGAGTTTTGTTTCCTCTTTCTGGTGGTTCCTCCTATTGGTTCTAATTCTTCCTTACAACATGACTAATGTGAAAATACGTTTAATAGGAACGTATATGTAGAACCTATATCAGATTGGGTGCTGTCTTGGGGAGGGAGGTGGGGAGGGAGAAAATTTAGAACTCAAAAGCTTATGGAAGCGATTGCTGAAATCCAAAAATAAATTAATAAAAAAAAGAGTGTGGCAAATATGGGCTTCTAGGTCACTCTAAGGCCAGCGTTCTACCTCCCAGGCTAGCCCTGAAGAGAACCCTCTGTTTGCACCCCAGGGAAGGACCCAGCATTGGACGGCAGCATCACAAGGAGGGGCCCGGAGCATCTCCAGGCTAAGGAAGGCAGCAGCTGCGTCAGCTCTCGGGAGGGTGGCCCCAGCGGCTTCTCTCTGAGCTAGCAGGTGATGCTGGTCCATCACTGGCCATCTGTGAGGGGGTGAGAGCTTTCTTACCTGTGAGGGAGGCTTCGTAGGCCTTCTTCAGCAAATCGACTTGCTCCAAATGGCTGGACTCGACTTCCAACTTGAAGGCTTCGTGGGCAGCATTTAAGTCATCAACCTGCAGGGGAAAGCCCTGTCCGTCAGGATCAGATGGCCGTGGTACCGCACAGAATCAAAGCTAGGGTGTCATCTGAACGCTAGCCTCATGCCTTGGGGAGCACACAAGTCTAGCTGTGGCCTGTCCCAGGCTCAGCCTCAGGTCACCTGGCCGGGGGGAAGTGGGTCCTCAGCAGACTGTGGGCCACTAGGACCAGAAGGTTTCCATCCACAGCACATCACTGAGATTCTCCAGGAAGGTATGTTGGTGTATTAAAGCAAAAGGCCCCAGCTTGGCTGCAATGGTTAGAAACAGTCTTAAAGGGGTCTTAGAGGGAGGGGGGTGCAGCAGCTCTCTCTGGCAGCACTAGAGGTGGGGGGTGGGGGGGAGGCATGGTGCCGGAGATGGGGGAGGGGTGGGAGGAGGAAATATGAGCCTTCTCTTTTTCTTCAAACCGGAGCTTTAGGGTGAATTTAATTTTAAATGCTAATAAAACCAATTAAACTTGGTAACTAAGGTTTGGGTTTTTTTTTTTAATGACCAACATAAAGCTATCTGGAACTCAGCGATTCCCTGGTGCTGTGTCCCCTTTCACTATCTCAGGCCTTTCCTCCCTGGTGTGTGTGTGTGTGTGTGTGTACATGTGTGCACCTGTGGTATGCATGTGTGTATATGCATGTACAAGCAGATACATGTGTGCACCTGCATGGTGTGTATGTGTACATGCATGTACAAGTAGATAAATGTGCACACCTACATGGTGTGTATACATGCACGTACAAGCAGGTACATGTGTGCACCTGTATGGTGTGTGTGTGTACATGTGTATATGAGCACCCATCGCCACAGACAGTTCGGTTCACCTGGGACACTGCACACTGAAACTCCAGCGGCACAGTCCTCCTCGAAGCCCTGGGGCGTGATGGGGTCTCAGAGCTGCATGAGGGGACCCCCTTCCCTCTGAGCTTGCTTCCTCATCTGTCAGATGGGGACCTGCGCACAGCTCCCCGCCAGGCTGCGGACACGGCACTGAACAAACAGCAGCAGCACTTCCCATCAGAGCTCGCGGGGGAGCTGTCTACAGCAGCTCTGGAGATGTCTGGGGTAGGGGGGTTGTCTACAGCACACACTTTTGAGTTCTAAATTTTCTGACCCAATCTGACATGTGTGTACATTGTGTACCTGTATGGTGTGGGTGTACATGCATGTGTGAATGGGTACATGTGTGCACCTGGGTGGTATGTGTGTACATGTGTGTATGAGCAGGTACATGTGTGCACCTGTGTGGTGTGTGTACATGTGTGTATGAGCAGGTACGTGTGTGCACATG
Source organism: Vombatus ursinus (assembly GCF_900497805.2). Lineage (NCBI taxonomy): Eukaryota > Metazoa > Chordata > Mammalia > Diprotodontia > Vombatidae > Vombatus > Vombatus ursinus. The sequence goes on from NW_020949971.1 coordinate 2,406,470, forward strand.
CATGGTGTGTGTACATGCTTATATGAACGAGCACATGTGTGCACCTGGGTGTTGTGTACATGCATGCATGAGTGGGTACATGTGTGCACCTGGGTGGTATGTGTGTGTTCGTGTACGTACATGTTCAAACACACACACACACACACACACACACACAATTTCCTCTTGTATACCTGTAGCCAATGTGCACACTGACGACCCAATTCTGCTTCATGGATACCAACTGCTCATCACTTCTAAAGTGCTTACTGGGCACCGGCAGCTGGCCTCAGGTCCACTTTGGGGAGACAACATGCCGTGACCCTCTGGACCTTGGGCCTCCCGCCTCTGCTCGCCGGGCCCTCCTCCCCCAAGCCCTGCTCCATCTGTGCCCAGGGCTGCCCAGGCGATGCTCAGTGCTCTAAGCCCAGGGCAGAAGCGGTCAGTCTGCCTGCGGCCCGAGGGCCCATGTGGCCGAGTCTTCCTCCACAGACTGGCTGTCAGCCACCAGAGGTGGTGGCAGGGCCCGGTACCAGGCTGTCAGAGGCTCCGTTAAGTGATGGGGGGTTAGCTGGGACAGCAGAGGACTCGGGGGCACCTAAGAGACAATTGTCGGGGACTCGGAAGAAGGGTTCGAGCTTCTCTGCTTGGCCGAAGGCAGAGCCAGCAGGAATGAGTGCGAGTCGTCTGGGACTGATTGGGGTGGGAGCGAGGCAGCACTCCCTCTCAAAGTGGGGTGCTGGGAGAGGCAGAGGGCTCCTGCTCATGGAGGCTGGGGAAGCACCTAGCCGAGAACAGCATGGCTGCTGGCCTCTCTGCCTGGAAGCCCTGAGTTCCTCAGGGCTCAGCTCAAAGGGCTCTTCCTCCAAGAGGCCAATCTCAGTCCCCCAGGCCCACCCAACCCCGCCTGTGATCACAGCAGATCTCCCCAGCGGAAGCCAAGTTGGAGACTGTGTGGTCGAGGGCACAGCACGCCAGTATATGTCACCCAAGGACCTGAGTTCAAATCCCACCTGGCCTCAGTGGACCGCAGTGTCCTCATCTGTCAGTGAGGAGGCTGAATAAGGAGATTTCTGACCAGCGAATGGTGCCTTTCGGGCCTCCCACCCATCGCCACAGACAGTTCGGTTCACCTGGGACACTGCACGCTGAAACTCCAGCGGCACAGTCCTCCTGGAAGCCCTGGGGCGTGATGGGGTCTCAGAGCTGCATGAGGGGACCCCCTTCCCTCTGAGCTTGCTTCCTCATCTGTCAGATGGGGACCTGCGCACAGCTCCCCGCCAGGCTGCGGACGCGGCACCGAACGAACAGCCGCAGCACTTCCCATCAGAGCTCGCGGGCAGGCATGGCGGCCGGCGCTTTGTGACAGCAAGCCCAGGGACAAGCTGGACTTCTACACTCATTAAGACTGAAAAAGCACACTGCTCTTCTGGGCTCATTTACCCGGCCACAAACCTGAGGCTCAGGCAGGAGACCGGCCTCCGCGGCTGTCTCCCCAGGCCCCCTCCTGAGGCACTCACCTGACTCTGCAGCTGGGCCTGGTACTTCTGCACCTCCTGCACACACACGCTCTGCAGCTTCTCACACTCGCCCGCGTAGTGAGCCTTCAGCTGGCTCTCCAGCTCTGCCAGATCCGCCTGGTGCTGCCGGTTCAGCTTGTCCACAAAGGCCTGGCACGCGGCCTGCAGCTCGTTCCGGGCCTTCTCTAGCTTCTCGCAGGCGGCAGAAGCAGTGACTAGAGAGAGGGCCCCAATGTTGCAGCCAGGGCGGGGAACACAACAGGAAAGAGACCTCACTCTCCCAGCTATGAAAGTCCCGTTTATTGGGCTCCCCGGGGCCAGCCCAGCCCAGAGAGGCGAGGCTGGACCAGCAGGCTGGTCACCAGGGGAGGACCACAATCCAAGGAAACTCTCCCTGACACCCAGTGTGCTCCCAGAGGGGAGTGGACCGTCCTTGGCTGGAAGTGAGCTCCCTGTCCTTGGAAGTCTCCAAGCAGAGGCCAGGGATGTGAAAGTGGGGATGCTGAAGCCCCTTCCAATCCGAAGTGCTGGGACTGCTGGCTCGGAGCCATCTCAGGGGCTGGATCTCCCCTGGAACCTGTGGGCCCATGCTCACCTAGCCTCGGCTGAAAGGCAGGCCTCCGGGGAAAGGGAGCTCACCCCCCTCCCAGACCACCTGTTCCAGCCAGGAACCCTTTTCTCTGCTCCTAGGGGCCTTATTTTAGACCTGCCCCCGCCATTTCTGCCCTTGGCCTCTTGTTCTAAACTAAGGACCAAACAGGACAGGGCTAATTCATCCAGGGAAGGGCCCTTGAAACACTTGGGGACAGCTGTGACACCCATCCCTCCCCAATCTTCACATCATCAGGCTGAACACCACCATCACACAACACACATACAAGCCACGTTCTTCTCCAATGAGGAAGCCAGTTAGTATCCAGAGGCACAGATCAAGATATAAAGTCAGAAGAAAACAATGTGGAAACAGCTACAAGCAACGCCTCAAAGAAAAATGCTATTTGGACTCAAAACAAACAAGAATTCCTAGAAGTGTTAAAGAAAGATATGAGTAGTAGAGGAAAAATTGGGAAAAGAAATGAATGATACAAGAAAATTATGAAAAGAGAGTTAACAGTTTGGTAAACAAGACAAAAAATACTGAAGAAAGTAACACCTTAAAAAAAATGGCCTAATTGTAAAAGAGGTACAAAATCTCATTCAAGAATATAGTTCCTTGGAATACTATTATGCTATAAGAAATGATGAACAGGTTGACTTCAGAAAAACCTGGAAAGACTTGTATGGTCTCATGCTGAGTGAAGTGAGCAGAACCAGGAGAACATTGTGCACAATAACAGCCACATTGCATGATGAGTAATATTGATAAACTTAACCCTTCCTGGCAATATGAGGATCTAAGACATCTCCAGAGGCCTTGTGATGGAAAATGCTATCCACATCCAAAGAAAGAACTATGGAAGCTGAATTGCTATTTTTTTCTCTTCTGTTGAGTTTTGTTTCCTCTTTCTGATGGTTCCTCCTATTGGTTTTAATTTCTACTTACAACATCACTAATGTGAAAAAATGTTTAATATGAATGTAAATGTATAGCCTATATCAGATTGTGCACCGTCTTGGGGAGGGTGGTGGGGAGGAAGGGGGAGAAAAATTTTAAACTCAAAAGCATATGGAAGTGATTATTGATAAATCAAAATAAATTAATAAAAAAAAAGAATATAATTCCTAAAGTTCCTTCCTCCCTCCATCTCTGCCTGTCCAGATCCTGGTCACAGCCATCTTCCGGCTTCCAGACCATCTCTTCTCCTTCCTCAGGGAGTTCATCCCTTGGGCTACAGCCTTCCTCTCCACCCAACCCCTGGCTCTCTGTTCAGCTGCTATCCCATGCACATAGAAGTGCCCCCCAGTGTCCAGCCTTCGTCACCTGCACAAGAGGAAACCCTCTGGGAGCAGTGAGTATCTCCCAGAAGGAGGTGGTGACCCGGAGGTGGGGGTGTCCTGGAACAACAGCGGTCTTTAAGCTGCGGCAGGTCATCCCCACTTGAGCCAATCAGCACTAAGTGTGCTCGGAGCCGTCTGGCCACCGATCAATGGACCCCCGTCACACACCCCCGCCCCCTTGGCACATCCTCATCCACTCAGCCCAAGTTACAATTTCCCGTCACTGACGGGCTTCCTAATTTAAAACCTGGTGACTCAGCGTCACCTCCTCACATCCCATCAGGGCAGGGAGCTCACTTCGGAAAGCTCAGTAGCAATTACCACCCTTTACAGGAAGGCGCTAATTGGGCTCGACAGATAGAATACTGAATTATAGTTCAAGACAATAGCTCATCCCCTCCCCCCTTTCTCCCCTCTCCCCCATACGGGGTCAGAGCTAAAGGCAGAAAAGATGTCATCTGGCCTGGGGGAGGCTGGAGGGCCAGGAGGCTCTTCCAATCGTCCCCAGGGACAACCTTCAGTGGTCACATACTTCCAGGCTCTAACCCATCTCACGTCACCCCCATTCGCCTTCAGCCCTGCTATGTGAGAGGCCCCAGGAAGAGTCGGGATACAAGGCTGGCCGGGAAACACTCCCGGTCCTGCAGAGGCAGGGAGGCCAGGCCAGGCCAGGCCAGTGTGAGGGATGACGTAGGCAAAGGCACAGGAAGGGGAGGGAGCAGGAAAGAAGGGAGATCAAGAGTGGCCCAACATGCCAGCACAGACCCATGAAGGGGACTCGCTCCTGGGACCCAAGGCCAGCCACGCTGGCTGAAGTCTGAATCGAAAAGGCCTCGAATGCCAGGACCAGGAGCTTCTACCTCACAGTGTGGCAACGGAGAGCCACGGAGGGCTTTGGAGGGGAGGAGGAGCAAGCTCACAGCTGCACCCAGGGAAGATTTCACTGACCCTGTGGGAAAGACGGAGGACACCGGGCACAGAGTGGAGGCAGGAGGACCGTCAGTAACCACCTCGGGGCTGGGGAATGGAGAACAGGTGGGCTTCCGAGGTACCCATCGCCACGTGGCACAAGCAGTCATTACCCGAGGGGCAAGCTAGGGATACTTCCTGGAGGAGGCGGATGGTGAATGAGGCATCGGGCAAGAAAAGGCTGGGAAGGGAGGGCGGCTTCCGGGAAGAGAGGTGCTTGGACTTTGTCCTGGTGGTGGGAAGTCTCCTCTGGGGCTGCAGCTAGAACAGCAATAACCCTCTGCCCACACCAAGCCCACAGATGGGAGGGAGCTGGTGAGCTCCCCGGGACAACAACATCCTCACTCTGTGGCCGGCACACAGTAGGCACTTAACTCTTGGTGGCTGACTGTAGTGTGGGGGGACATCTGGGCAGATCTGCCAGGGCACCGGCCTCTTCCATGGGCCAGAGACACGCCTCCCTCCCTGACGGGGGTCAGTCCACTCGTGTTGGGCCTGGCCAGGGGCCCAAAGGCCTGGCTCTTGCCCACACCTCAGAGCCATCTGGCCCCTCCCCCTTCATCTCTTTCAAATCAATAGTAGCCTTGCTTCTGGCGGTAGGACCCCTCCCAATGACTCCCAGACCAACCACCTCTTCCTGGCCACCATCCCAAAATGTCGTCTGCTTGAGCGAAAGCAAGGACATTCACTTGTCTTCTCATTCCTATTGCCACGCACATAGTAGGCATTTAATACACAATTACCCATTCATTCATTCACTCTTGAGGATGGTCAGTGACTGACCTACACCAACATGCAATGGAAACGGTCCTTCCACCAGGGCAGTCACACCTGGGGGACCAGGCCAGTGGGCACGCAGTAGAGAAAAGTCTTTCCTCAGCCAAGCTGGAAAATCCAAAGGGGCCAGGAGCAGGCCAAGTCCCGTGGCCAGCCATGGGCAGGACAGGGGCAGAAGGATGGTGCACTGCACCACATGGGCAGCTGGTCAAGAAGGGGGCAGGTACTCGACTCCGCCACCATCTGGGCAAACAAGAACACCCTCCAGCAGCATGGTGAGAATGACTGAGTCAGAAGAAGGCACTCAGGACACGGTCTCCCAGCCCCCAGAGCTGTGGGCCTCTCCCTGCTAGCTGGCCAGGCTCTGCGCTGCCCAATGAGGCAGACTGCTACGGAATCTGAGCGTCCCAAGACACCCCCGTCCACGTGGAGGAAGGTTGGGGGCTTCCACTAATGCTGTTCACCGCCACCCCACCCCCACCACATTATCGAACCCTGGACCAAGCCTCTGCCGGGGCTGGGGGGCTCTGGTCTCCCCAAAGACAGGGCCTGGGAAGCCTTGCTCTCAGCCCTTCTGGGGCCCAAGCCATTCTGCAGACACTGGGCTGTTTCAAGGGCATCCGAGGCAGCCCAGCCCAGCTGCTGCTGCAGAGGCCCATTATGTAATGGGGGCCCCAGTAATACGGGGGATCAGCAGCTCATCTCAGCTTTCAGACTATCACGAAAGCAGCCCGCCAGGCCCTTCTCACCTTCACCATGCCTGAAAGGGCCTGGCACAAGGCAGGGAGGTACAAAGGCGAGGGGGCAGGCGGGGAGCCCTTACCTGAGCCAGCCGTAGGAGTCCCCATTGAAAGGGCAGTGAATGCTGGTAGTGTTCCGCCCAGAATGGCCGGCCTGTGCTGGCAGGAAGGAGGCCAGGCCGGGGCAATGGCCCCCTTCCTCTCCCGCCCTTTAGAATCAACGCCAGGAAACAAAGGCGGCTTCTTTCCCCCTTTTGTCTCGCTCCCACTCGCCACCTTGTCTGGGGCTCACGCGGCAGCAAGCACAGCAGCCCCATCGGGGCCCAAACTGCCCCCTGGCCTCTACGCCCTCTCCCCAGCTCAGCCCTCTCCCCTGCTCGCATGGCCTCCCCCTGGCTCAGGCCTGGGCTGCTCCAGCAGCCAGCCCAAGCCTCTCCCCACTGGGGTCAGGCCGCCATCCGGCTGCCCAAGGAATATGCTCCAAGCCCAGGTCTGATCACCTCCCCTGCTCAAGAAGGTCCAGTGCTCCCTATCCCCTTCAGGGTCAAAGGCCACCTGCTCTCCCATCTAAAGCCCTCCGCGGTCCAGCTCCAAGCTGAGTGGACAAGAGCAGGTCACAGCAGAACAGCTGGGCGTGAGCCCAGCATCATTCCTCGTGGCCACGGGAGCCACGCAGCCCCTCTGCACCCACCCTCCCACCTCTTGCCCCTTCTCCTTCCCATGCTCTGGGATGCCACGAGGGCCTGAGGATGCCACAGGAGGGGAAGGAAGCATGAGGAGCAAGCGACCTGATGCCTGTGGGATTCTCTGCTGGGAAAAGGGAGGGCCAGGCCAGCAATAGCGGCCAAGGAGCTCGGCCCATCACAGACACTCCCTGGTTGTGACCCCGTCAGTCACAACCAGGCCTGCCCTCCCCTTTACCACCCTGTCGCTGCACGCACACATTCATGCACAGCAGGAGGCCTCCAAGGGTCCAGACACTCTCATGAGGCTCTGGAAGGCTGGGGCTGGAGAGGTCAGGGCCCTACGGACCGGGACACCGCACCGCTCCACATCTGGTCACCTGGCCCCAGCAGAGCCACCAGTGAGGTGGGGAAGGGGATCTGTCCACCAACTGCCAGGCTGGGGTTGGTCCCAGGGCTGGGGGGCCTGGGCTCCATCAAGGCAGCCAGCCCCCTTCTGCTGCACGGCCCCTTCCCCTACGCGGCCCTCACCTTGGTTTTACAGAACGATGTGAATGCAGATCCATGTAGCTTTCACTTCCTCTGCACCTCAGTCAATAAAGAAATTGGTGCCTACTATGTGCCAGGCACTGTGCTAAGTGCTGGGGATCCAAAAAGAGGTCCCTAAAGGCACTGTCCACACCAGCTGCCCATTTTACAGATGAGAAAATTGAGACTCAAGTGAGCAAAGCGAATGGCCTGAGGTTGTACAAGGAAGTACCACAGTCAGGACTCCAACCCAGGTCTTTGCCTCAAAGTCTAGCACCCAGCACCCAGCCTGTCTGCCCTCCCTCCATCCCAGGGGCATGCAGGAATTGCTTGGGTAGCCCAAGCATGTGTGCCACACCAGCATCTGTGAAACATTCCACTAACCCTTCAGAGAACCTGAAGGAGAACAGGGAGGCAGCTGGGTTGATCAGTGGTTAGAGCACCAGGTCAGGTCTGACCCCTACCTCGGACACTTGCTACCTCCGTGACCTTAGCACTTCACTTCTGAAGCCTGTCTCCCCCTCTGCAAGGGGGTGGGCTGGTCACTGCACCAGAGGAAGGCAGGCAGCTCCTGCAGAAGCCAGTGCCAAAGGAAGGCTGGGCCGCGTACCAGCAATGCCAAGTCATCGCCCCTTCTATCTGGACGGGCTCGTGTCTTAGTCACCGGCTGTGGATCAGCCGGTGGTGCCAGGAATGCAGCGAGCTCACGGCCAAGCTGCCTCCCGACACCCCAGAGAAAGCCAGCCTTGGCTGGGGGAGGGGCCAGGGAGCAGCCCACAAGGACAAAGTCAGAGCAAAAACCAGCATCTGGGGCTCAGACAGACCCAGAGTCAGAGACACACAGAGAAAGAAAGATGAGACAGAGAGAAGTATGACAGAGAGATGTGCATGCAGGACAGGCAGACGCTCCAGGACAGACAGATGTGCCCAGGCACAGACACAGTCACAGGGACACCCAAAGTGAGCCAGAGACAGACACACTGGGGCAGCCAATGGCCAGCCCTAGAGGACAGCCCTCCACACACACATACATACACACACACACACACACACCCCAACATGCTCACACACACACTCGCACGTGCACACACACACACTCACACTCACAGGCACACACTTAACAATATTCTCACACACACACTCGCACGTGCACACACACACAGGCACACACTTAACAACATTCTCACACACACTCGCACGTGCACACACGTAACATCATTCTCACACACACACTCGCACGTGCACACACACACACATACTCACAGGCACACACTTAACAACATGCTCACACACACACTCGCACGTACACACACACACTCACAAGCACACACTTAACATTCTCACACACACACTCGCACGTGCGCACACACACACACACACACACACTCACACACACTCACACTCACACACTCACTCCCTCTCCCTACCCTCAGCCCCCTCTCTTACCCAGCTCTCCCCGGAGGCTGACCAGCTCTTGCGATAGGGCCTGGTGCTGTTTCAGAGCTTCCTCCCTCTGCGGAAGAGACACATTGGGTTACCAGAGTGTTTACATGAGGGTCCCCTTCAATCAGACCCACATTTGTTACCAGGAGGAAAACGAGACTCCCGGGGGAGTGGAGGGAGCAAGGAACCAGGATAGCAATCACTCAGATTCCCAGTTCACGTTGTACAAAAGCAGGGGCGCCTCTGCCGTCGTTAAGGAAGTGAGCCCGGCACTGACACCCCCCACCCCCCAATCTCTGTCTCTTTATGGAGCCCAGTCCAATCTTCACTCCAGGCAGCAGCGGCAGCAGCAGCCAAGGCCTGGGTGGGGCTGTGATGGCCTGGGAGAGAGGGAGGGGGATGGGGAAGAGGATGGGGCTGTGATGGCCTGGGGGAGGGGGAGGAGGATGGGGAAGAGGATGGGGCTGGGCTGCGCACATCCCTCCCTCCCAACACACAGCCAGCAGTCTCTGGGCCACTTTCAGGCTGGGGGCCAAGGACCCTTGCCGCTGACCGGGTAGCCCCCCACCCCCCTACCAAGGAATCCCAGCCCTCCACCCACAGCCCACACCCCAGGGAACAGGAGGCGAATCTGCTCAAGGTAAATATTTGATGTCCTGTTCCCTGGGGCTGCTCAGCCATGTGCACTAACTCCAGCACGCGTGTGCACTCCAAGTATGCAGAGGTCCATAAAAGTTTTCCACCAAGCCCCTCCCGGCTCCAGGCGCCAGGAGCCAGGAGCCCCAACCCTTCCGAGGCAAAGGGAGACCAGGCTCGAGTAGAGCTCTCTGGGGGCTCCCCAACTCTCCCCTCCTTGTCCGTTGGCTTAGCTGAGGACGGTCTCCCCCCCCCCAATTCTGCCCTGGCCAGAGCCCAGAGAAGGGCGCTCAGGAAAGCACCAGGAACAAGGCGCTGTCCGCCTGCCTGGCACTCAAAGGCTTCTTGGGACCCCTTCCTTCGAGTCCCCCTAAAGAACAGCACCCACATGTCCACCTGGGCACACACCCAGGCACCCTACTCCCCCCTCTGAGCCAGGCCACGCTGCCCCCAGAGAGGCAGCACCCGAGGGCTGTGGGCCGGCAGGCAGGGTTCCCTTGCCTTCTGCAAAGCCGACCCGGCTCCAGCAGGTGCAGCTGCATCCCTGCAGGATGGGTGTCTCTCCTGCAGTTCAGCCAGCAGCAGCAGGGGCCCCTTCCCGGCCAGCAGCCGCATGCCCCAGCCCTTGCCCCTCTCCCCCTTGGGAGCCAGGGCCCCCCCATTACCCTGGTAGCAGCGCACGGAGAGGACAGGCACGGCCGGCTGCCCGAGCAGCCCATTTCCCGGGTGTGTGCTCAGGTGCTGGGGCCGCCCCCTGGGCCAGGGACAGCACAGAAGGCAGGCAGGGTGGGAGGGAGGAAGCCAGCCCCGCACTTCAGTTACCTGACAGGCCCACTGCCCCCTCCAGCTCCCCGAGCGCTCAGGCGCTCTCCCAACACGGGCAGGACACTGCAGCTCTGGCCCGCCCTCCCTCCCTCCCTCCCTCTTTCCTTCCCTCCCTCCCCCAGCAGTCAGGAGAGTTTCCTTAAAGCCACAGCCTTCAGGGCAGTGAGGCCTCTGTCACTGATGAAAAACGAGCCCCAGACTCATCGATTGACTGAGGCCGCCTCAGATATCAGCTGGCGGTGGGGGAGGAATGAGGCCTGGTCCCCATGGGCATCATCATGGGATGATGTGGGGTGGGGGGCTTTAATTGAGGCCATCAGATTTTTACACTCATTAACATAAAAGGGAACCTCATTTCTGGAATTCTAAAGAGAGCAGCAAAGGAGGCTGGGAAGGAGCCAGGAACATGCCGCACCATATCCCCAGGAGTGAACGGGGCCCTGACAAATCCCCAGAAGCCAGCTGGGGTGTGCCATGTGGACCTGGCCAACAGGGAGGGGGCCGCCCAGCAGCCCCACTGACCAAGGGGCCCTGTCTCTACTACATCTGGTAGGTGAAGCGGGCACAGACCCTTCCAGAGGGCAGCACCTTCCTGCCCACTGAGTCAGCAAGCGCTTCTGAAGCTCCTACTGAAGAGTGCTAGGCACCCAGCTGACCAGCCACCCTAGCTCAGGGCCCATCACCTCTCACCTGGACTTTGTAACAGCCTTTGTCTCCCTGCCTCATCTCCCACATAACCAACAAACAGGCTCGGGCTGATCTTGTCTCTGCCCTACTCAAAAACCTTCCGTGGCTCCCAATCACTTTTGGCCTGACATTCAATGCTTCCAGCCCACATTTCCTGCCTCATTTCACATTCTTCTCCCCTTCATCCACTCTGCTCCAGCCCAACAGGATTGCTAGCCATTTCAGGATCTTGTCCTGCCCTCTCTGGACTCCAGCACTCACCCAGGCCGGGCCCTAATCTCTTCCTGTTGAGATCCTCAACTTCCTTTGAGGCCCAATTCAGATGCCACCTCCTCCAGAAAGTCATCTCTGATCTCAGCTACCTCTTAAAGTACATTAGCCAGACCTTCCCTTGGTCCTTCTCACACCAATCATCTGTCATACTGGCATGGGTGTCCGAGCACATTCTCCCTGCAAAGGGCCTCATGTGGTGGTAAAAGCACAGGATTTGGAACCCAAGACAAGCCCAGATGTCAGCTCCACTATTCACACTGACATCCTTGGGCAAGTGACTCCAGCCTGGGTCTGAGAGGGGGAGGAGAGGCTTACAATCCCCAACAGCTCAGAATGCCACACTCTTGGCACCTCCCTGCTCAGGTTGGCTGCCTTATCCAGGGAAGATGCTCTCACTATGTGACAGGTGAGAAAGGGGAGCCTGGAATCCATCTGCCAGGATCTACTCTGAAAGTGGGTATGGCCTCATTTCCACTGAAGAGGCTGGGTAAGAACACACACCAGAGCTGTTCTGACAATACAACCTGAGCTGGCTAAAACTTGTGTGCAAAGCAGCCCAGAGAGCCAAAGGCTGCAAGAGATGGCCCCTGAGAGCCAGGCTCTGGTGGGAGGAAAGATAACCTGTGCTTGTTTCCCCCTATCACACACACACACACACACACACACACACACACACACACACACACACAGTTCCAGAGAAGGATCCCCCAGATGTCTGTGAGCAACACTGCTCTCCAATAACACTTGCTGAACCTCATGACAACTCCAGCACCCGGCTGCAGCTACAGGGGATCAGTCACTGAACATTGTCCAGACAAATTCATGGAAAATAAATGGGAGCCTGGAATGAGCACTAGGATTTCAGGAGGCCAGAAACTCCCAGGAAGCGAGATCGAGAACTGGACCTTGTCCCACCCCTTCATAGTACAGAGGAGGAAACTGAGGCTTACAGCAAGAAAGTGACATCCCAGATCATCCTGATAATAGGAGGCAAAGGCAGAACTTCCTGCCTCCACCTCCAGGATTCTAACCACTGCACCACACTACTTCTAGATGTAACACAGGGTATGTGAAAACACCCCATGCCATCAGCTTTGGGCTTAACATGGCAAAGAGGGTTTTGTGGGGAACAGTTCAGCCTCTATGTGAGTGGGCATCATGTCCCGCCATTACCATGCCCAGGTTACTGGTCCTGTGTTTCAGGAGGGCTCCTGCGCTTTCCCACCTCTCAGACTCACACTGACACCTGCACCCCATATCCAGGCCACCACCAATTCAGGCTGTCCATTCCCCCTGCTGCATGTCTTCATCCAGGAATCTCCCAGCTGGTCTCCATGCCTCGGGGTTCCCCTGACACACTAATGCTCCTAAAAGACCAGGGGGCCATTCAAACCACAGATCATCAGACAAGGAGATGGGGAGGGGGGTCATGTAAATGTGACTCCAACAAGAGACGGCTAGCTCATATGCTACAGACATCCTTGCCCCCTCCAAGGTTAAAGGAACTGGTGGAAGGTTCGCTTTTATGTTAATGAGTGTGAAAATCTGATGACCTCGATCAAAGCCCCCTGTGATGATCCCCATGGGGGCCAACCAGGCAACAGGTAGAGCCCCTCTGGAGAAAGGATCAAGGGCTAAGCTCCTGCCAGTCACTGCCCGTTCAGGCTCAGGTCCTCCAACTCAACAGCTGCACAAGCCCACCAGGAGACACAGACAGAGAAAAGCTTCCTCCCCTGTGACACCACCGAGCATTTACAGAGCACCCAATGTGCCAATGGAACCTGGGCCTGAGGTTCGAAGGGCTCATACCAACCAGGACCAATGTTTGATGGTGAGCTCTCTAATCACCTTCTTTAGCTTACAACAGGGGTGGGGAACCACATGACCTTCTAGGTCCTCAAGTGCGGCCTCTTGACCGAGTCCAAATTTTACAGAAGAAATCCTTTTATTTGTTCTGAGAAGTTTGGATTCAGTCTAGGGACCACACTTGAGGACCTAGAGGGCCACACGTGGCCTCAAGGCTGCAGGTTCCCCACCCAGCTCATACCATCCCCAACCAGTGCGGCCTCTGGGGAATCACAGGATAGAGCTTCAAAATAGCAGGTATAATAATGTCTTACACATACATATAGGTGTGTACACATACACATGATCTGTGCATATGCATATATGCTTATATGTGGAGATACATATGTGCACATATCTACCTACCTATCTATCCTCAGACCCTGTACAAGCCCTTAAGGGAACATCTGCACCCACTGGGCAGAGAACAGCCTTTTCTCTACCCTACAGAAAGCACGTAAAGGACTCACAGTAGCCCAAGAACAATCACTATCATTTCCCCATTTCTTTAGCTAGTCCCACTTTCCCCCAGGTTCTTCCAGCTGCACAGCCGTGACTCTATGATTTGGGCTCCGGGAAGAACGTGTTAGCAGGACAACCGGACCATTCCAGTGAATACCACCTTTCACCGGGAGGCCCACACATGCACACCTTTCCAGAAGTTCATTGCCCGAGGGCCTGACTTCCCAGAAAGTGGACAACTCCCTTTCCTTTGGACTTGCACTGTCCAAATAACCCAAGGTAATAGGGGCAAAGGCCAGGTCTTTTGGCTCCCTATTTCCGGGCTTAAACACCCTGGCTGTTCAGTCACATGGTTAACAGAATCCAGCCCCAGCTGGCCAGGAATTCCTCTCCTCTCTCCAGAAAGCTGGGTTTCAGAACTGCCCCAGCCAAAGCTTTTCCCCTCCCTCTCTCCAGGAAGCTGGGGCTTCAGACCTCCCACTTCTCAGACCAGAGGGGTCACTTCTCAAGGATGCCGTGTATGCCACGGCCTTCCCAAAGGCCCTCTGCCCATCCCAGGAGCCCAATCTACCTTAGCTCTGCTGCACTCTGGCCTGCCATGTCCTCCAGGAAAAGGCTGGGTAGAGGATAGAAACCCTCCTTTCCAGGACAGCACAAAAGCACAACCCCTCCCACGCCAGCCCTGGCCAATCGCCTCATCCCATCACCAAGTCTCGTCCTCTATAGGAAGAGGCCCTCCAAAGTCGAAAACAAAGGCCCGTCTCTCTGTAGGCTCTCGGAATAGATCCTGGACCCCTCCCTTCAGCAGATCCCCTTGCAGGGGAGCGCTGGGTGGCCACAAGGACTCCCACCTAGCAAGGGCATCCAGGCTGGCTGCTGGGGTCTCACTCTGGGTCTTTCCAGGCAAGATTTTGATGCGAATGTCCTGACAAATACCAGACTTGAATGTTTCCCCATACAAAGAACTGGAAGTGAGGATTGCACAAGCCCTTTGCATAAGGCTTGTGGTGCAACTGTTACTTTTGTTTTTAAACTGTGTAACGAGTTATTCTGCACTCCTTTCTAAGCTGTCCTGCTTGTCAGCATCTCCCTCTGGATTTCCTTCTGTCCTCTTCTGGACGTTTCTAAACATTTCACTGACTCCCTTTCTTTTCCTCTCTGCCCAAAGGTTTGGATTATCAAGGCCTGTGGTGGCCCCAGCTTACGTGGCTGCACCCACACAGGAGGCTCTGTGTACAGTGAAGAGCTGAGGCCCTCGCAATGGCAGACACCCTAGAAAATGCTTCTGCTTTGGCCTTGTGCATCCTTAGCCTCCTGCATTAAGGAGACAATGAGCTGCTCCAGGGGGCACGAGGAGCCATAATTTAAGTAGGAGGCCTGCACGAGAGACACCCGGTTGGCTGGGAGCTGTCCAGAAGCACAAGGGCTGTGGTGACACATGATGGCAGGGGAAGTTCAGGAGAGTCAACGAGGCACGCGGCAGGGCTCCGCCAGCTGCCAGACTGGGCTGCTGCTAGAATCTTTTTTCAATAACTTGGACTCTTTCTGTACCTCGGGTTGCCCCCAAGAGTCATCCTGGCAGATGCTCAGAGAGAGGCTCCTTCCCATCACGCCTCCAGTCTCCCCACTCCTTCAGATTCTCTAGCATGGGAAGACCACCCTCCTCTTGCAGAAACAGGCAAGTCATACAGGGTCAGGTAAAGGGGCCAGCATAGGGTTGAGGACTGATCAAGGGTCAACTCACATCAGGATAATCCTGCACACCATGCAAACTTTGTTTAATTTTAATTAAGATGCCTCTGGTTCTTCCATTGGCACATAGCCTGCCTATCCAGGTAAGTCAGCCCTTTGTTTAAGGTCAGACTCATCAAAACAACCAAAAAACACAAAGCAAGTCCAGCAGCCCATCAGTCCATTGGCTGCGGGTCCAGTGCTCAGGAAGTGCCCAGCTTCAGGGAGCATGGCATCACCCTCATCCCCTTTAGCTGGGGAGCTCTAGCTACGAGATACAACTACAGTCAGGCAACAAGCATTCGTTAAGCACCTACTATGTGCCAGGCACTGTGCAAAGCTCTGGGGATAGGGGCAGCTAGGTGGAGCAGTGGTTAGAGCACTGGCCCTGAAGTCAGGAGGACCTGAGTTCAAATCCAGCCTCAGACCAAACACTTGACACTTACTAGCTGTGTGACCCTGGGCAAGTCACTTAACCCCAATTGCCTAAAAAAAAAAAAACAACAAAGCTCTGGGGATGCAAAGAAAGGCCAAAGCAGTTTAATGGCATGACAACACGCCCACAACAATGTACATACAAGAAAGATGCATCATAAATAGCATGGGGGGGGACAACACTGGAGTCTGGGGCCGAGGAAGGACTCCTGAGCGGAGATTTGAGGGAAGCCTGTGAAACCAGAAGGTGGAAGGAAGGAGGGAGTTCATCCCAGGTATGGGGGACAACTATGGAAGACGAGCCAGAGATTCCAGGGGTCCCCCAGGCCCATCAAGTTTTTGGCCTCTCAGATAGAGGCCACTTTACCTAAGACTGGGCAAGGGTGTGGTTACACTGCCCTTGGTGGGACTTTGGGGAAGGTAAGAAGGGTCAACCCTAACTCACTTTTCTCCTCTTTCTCTCTGGTTTCCTCTAAGAGCCTCCAAGGCTCTCTATCTCCTACATGGCCCAATCATTCATTGAATAAGCATTTACCATCTACCAGGCACTGTGGTAGGCTCTGGAGATACAAAGACCAAATTGTAACACTCCCTGTCCTCATGAAGCTTACATTCTAATGGGGGAGATGCTCAGTATCTCTATAGGAATGTACAAGGTAGACAAGGAGTAGGTGACCTTCACAGGGGATGCAGGAATTGATCGGCTCTTTGAGAAAATTCCAAGGGACATCTCTGTAAAGAGAAGGTATCTGTCCTTGGCCCAGACTTGCAGGAAGAAGGTCTTCACACAAATTGGGTTCCTGGGTTTCCCAGACATTAGCCTCTCTAACTGCCCTCCCCATCGCTTCCCCAAAGGGATCACAGGTTCAAGTTTGATGCCGTTGTGAACCGTTGGCCCAGTTTTAATTCATTAGCCCCAACCTCGCCCAGCCTCTGGGGCATCTTCAAAGTGGGAGCATCCTGGCCCAGAGGGATGGAGGAAGAGGGGAGAGGTTCTGCAGATTTAGAATTTCTAACCCTCCTAGGGCTCCGGCTTCATGCTATCTGACTTTCTCACTATTTATCTTGGGTGGCAGCTCCTATCCTGTCCTCTCCAAGACAAAAGGCATTCTGCGTGGCTGAGAAGACAAACAAGGTGGAGCAGCTGTACTTTCTCTCCCTGGCCCGTTATCACTGCCCCCTTCACCCTCTTCCCTGGCCCCAGGCTGAGCTAGAAGCCATCCTGGATAGCAGCTGGGCATCAGGGAGACTGCAGCCCTGAAGGGCATTCCCAACTGCCTAGCCTCATCTTCCCCCTTTACCCAGGCAGCTTAGCTGCCCCCATGCTTGGTCAACATGGCAGCCAACAGCTCCATTCCTTCAGGTGAGATGGAGGCCTTATCATCTGCACCCTGTATGGCCCTGGCACCATTATCTGACCCACTTACAGTGCCTCAGGCCCTCTGCACTTGCCTTACAAGTGAGCCTTCCTCCACATGTGGACTTTCCCAATCCAACTCTGAGCTACCCTAGAGCAGGGGCTGCCTCCACTCTTTTATTTGTATTCTTAGCACTCAGCACAGTGCTAGGCACATAGTAAGCCCTTAATAAAGGTTTTTCATTCATTTTTAAGGGAGCTAAAACACATACACATGCACACCCATTTTCTGCTGTCCTTAGTTTCCCATGTCAGCCGCAGTTCATTCTGAGCTTTAGTCTTCCTAACGCCATTTTTACAGGACCTCTCCCTCCTGTTCGTTCTCCATTACCCACCTCATAGCCATCATCTGAAACAACTAAGTTAGCTGGCCAGTTCCTGTGCACCCTCACTGCACTCTTATTTTCTTTCTTACTGGAAGCGTCTCCCTTCTGTCTTTAGAATTTCGTTCCTGAGCACCGCCCTCCCTTCCAGGACTCTCTTCCCATGCAGCCTTGCAGTCCATGCGAGCCTTCCTATCTGCCAGCTAAGCACAGTGTTGGACCCAAAGCAGGCATTTCTGTGCACCAGCTCACTGACCGACTTTCCTCTGAAAGACCTGGGTGGACTTGGCATCAAGAAGACCAGTGCTCAGACCTTGCTTCAGACATTCTCTGACCCTGAACAATCTCTTTGAGCCTCAGTTCTTTCCTCTGTTAAATGAAGGGTCTGGACTTCGTGACCCCAAAGATCCCCTCCGGTTCTAAAGCTCTGAGTCCATGATCCATGGTCCTACCTGTGTGACCCTGTGAGACCCTGGCCTAAGTCTCCTCCCAAGATGAGGAGGTTGGGCTTTCTAAGGTTCCTTCACAATTCTCAATCAATGATCCTGTAGTCCCAATATTTCTCAGCAGGCTGCCCATTTCATTTATTCAAAAAAATCTATAAGGAAGAGGAGACATTTTAATTTATTCCAATGGGGGGGGGTTTGGCCTCATTAACCTTGAATGATATGTTTTTAAAGACATTCCAAAGCTGTCGTGAGTGGCCACAATCCTCATCCCATGATGTGCAACGATGTCTGAAAGACACAGTCAAATACTGAAGGAAACATGATTTTCATGCCCAGGTCCGGACCATGTGTAGC
Organism: Vombatus ursinus; assembly: GCF_900497805.2. Classification (NCBI taxonomy): domain Eukaryota; kingdom Metazoa; phylum Chordata; class Mammalia; order Diprotodontia; family Vombatidae; genus Vombatus; species Vombatus ursinus. The sequence continues at coordinate 2,424,484 of NW_020949971.1, forward strand.
CTTTATCTCTGGGATGAGAAAAATGTCTCCATAAAGATCCCCATATCCTGCTGATCTCCTCCAAAGTCAGCTAACACTTCTCTGCCCCATCGGCAGCAAAGATGCCGAGGGAACAATTGCTGTCCTCAACACAGCTTAATTGGAGCTCATTGAACCATAAGACCTTCCAAGAAGGATGGGCCCTCCCTTAGGATGACCCAGCACAACCACAACCCCCAAAGACACGGCATCACCTACTCTGCTGGGTCTGATGTGGAAATAACAATGGATTGCAGATCTCAGGAGTGATACCCATTCTCTAACACAGCAAAATCTTTCCACTGCCAAAGAATTTGCTTCTGAGGATGTCAGCATCTCTTTATGAGGGGAGACACAACCATGGAAAAATACTTTGATTTTTCCAGCATCTAGCCCAGAATAAGACCTTTATGCACCAGGGAGACTGTTTGTGGATGATTTATGGAAGGTCAGGGCCAAGAAGAGCCCAGCATAAGCAGGGGTGGACGTTCTGCATGGCCCAGCCCTAGCAGATCCCAGAACCTCTGCAATATCAAGTAGAGACCTTTAATGCTAGCAGGCTGTGGCAAGGACAAGAACAAGGTGTCTTTCCGCCTGCACAGGTTCGATACCAAGAGAATGGGGGGGAGGGTGTGGAGAAGAAGAGGACGCGCATGACAAATCCTGCCCTTTCTAACTCTCAGAGAACAAGGCACTGACCAAGGCCATCATCCTTCACAGAAGCCCCAGATCTCAGGGGAGGAGGAGCAGGAATCTTCCCCTAGCACCCCCACCCACAGCTGCACGGTCCTACCTCGGACAGCAAGTGCTGGACCACCACTGCCAGCGCCTCCAACTTGCGGTTCCCTCCCGTGAGAAGCTGCTTGAGGTGCAGGATGACCTTGCCTTGGTGGTCACATTTTGCTCTATAGGAGGCCAATCCCAGGGCTTTTTCAGTAGAGAGAGCATCCGGAGAAGACTGGGGCTGGCTGCACGGTGTCCGGGGGTGCCTCTGTTTACCTTTTTCAACTGAAAAAGAAAAGAGAATTTAGGAAGTGCCTCAGAAAGTCACCCTTTAACTGCCAGGGGCCCTAGAATCAGGACACAGAAACCCCTAGGTTGTGTCTAATCACACCAAGAATCTAAAGGTCTAGTCAGAAATCCTGCTGTGGCCCACACTGAGCTTTGGCCTCGCCCAGTGGGTTCCAGGTTTGTCTCATTGAAAATGCAATGAGCAATGGATACGGTTCCTCTCATTTCAGAACAGCCCACCTAATCACATCACCCAGTAAAAGGCAGAAAGACGGAAGCACCACCCTGGTCTCTTCTCAATGCCAGGGAAGCCCCTGGCTCAAGGGAGAGACCACAAGCAAGGAACCAATGGAAGCTGGTAGGCGAGGAGATGTGGGACAAGGACCAGCATCCTGAGGGAGCCAAGGCAGGTCTGAGCTCCAGCTCTGACCCTTTCACAGAAATGGAGGTCAGAAAGGACCTCGGTGGCCACCTAGCTCCAACCTGCGCCCCAAAGGATTCCCAGCCGGAATCCACCAGGTGAGTGCCCAACATCCTCCAAGGGGCAGCCCCTTCCATGCTGGACAGCTCTAGAAAGCACCAGCTCCAAGCAGCATCTCTGCAGTGTCTCCCACTGCTCTTGGCTCTGTCCTATGGTGACCAAGAGAACAAGCTTCTTCCTTCCCCCATGGGGGAGACCCTCAAATACTTCAGTTCAAGATCAAGAAAGGCTTCTCAGGGGCAGTGAGGTGGCACAGCGGATAGAGCACCGGTCCTGGAGACAGGAGGACCCAAGTTCAAATCCGGCCTCAGACCAGACAATGGATACTTACTAGCTGTGTGACCCTGGGCAAGTCCCTTAGCCCCAATTGCCTCACCAAAAACAACAACAACAAAAAAGAAAGGCTTCCCTCTGGAGGAGGGGAGATCAGGTGAACCCTAATGGAAACGAGGGACTCTATGAGGAGGAGACAAGGACGGAGAACGTCCCAGGCATGAGGGACAGCCTGGGCCGAGATGCCAAAGGAGGAAAAGACTGGATACCGAGTCTAGGGAAAATAGGTCAGTTTGGTAGTTTGTGAAACAAGCCTGGAAAGGTGGGTTGGAGCCATAGGGAAGAGAACTAGGTCAAGGTTGGAGGGAGTCGCTGGGGCTCCTACAGCAGGAGAGTGACGTGGTCTGATGTCTTCATGAGAAAGCTTATCTTGGCAGTTGTGTGTTCAATAGATGGGAGAGGGGCAAGACTAGAGGCTGGGAGAGCAATTAGGACATTGCAATAGTCTGTTAAGAGGCAATATTGGCCTGAATCGGGGCAATGATAGGGAGAGGACAACGTTACAGTGATTGAGGCAACAAAACTGAGTAAGAAATTGGGCTAAGACAGACCCATTAAAAGATCAAGCCAGGGTCAGGAGGACAGAAAGAGGGCCCTGAAGGTTGTCAAGAGTGCATTATAGCAAGCAATCAACAAGCACATATTAAACACCTACTATGTGCTAGGCAGCAGGGTCAGGATACAATGAAACCATCCCTGCTCCTAAGCAGCGTTCATCCTACCAAGGGAAGCAAGCACAGGTGTGAGTCTATACTAAACAGATACAAGGAGTTGTCAACGAAAACACAAGGTAGCCTGGGAGGGAGTGGGGAATCGGGAGAGGCTTGTGTCTTAAAGGAAGAAGGGGATCTGGAACACTGACCAAGCTCATTAAGGCTATGGGAGAAACGGGATGGGAAGAGAAGGGGCTGTTGATCCTAGGAATCGACCCACCGGTTATGCCAGGCCCCTGAAAACAGGGCCCTTGTAAGAACTCTCAAAAGAGGCTATGGAAACACAGAATCAGCAAGACACAAGGCAACACGAACAGGGATCCAACCCAACCCCCAACATGCAGGCTGCGGAGGGCAGGAAGTCTGTACACAGGCTGGGTGGACCAGGCACAAGAAGGCGACGCCCATCACAACAAAAGACTTGGGTGGGCAAGTACAAGCTAGCATGGGAAGAGACGAAAGGGGGTTTCATGTCTCCCAAAGACCCACAGGGAAGCACCTACTCTGGGCCAGGCACTGGGCTAGGCCTGGGGATACCGGGACAAAGTTCCCTTCCAGTCTTTGCAGCCCCAAGGCCTAACGCAGCACCTGGTTGGCATGCAGTAGGTGCTTAATGAATGTTTGTTGCATTCAATTGGACCCAAGGCTCTGGTCAGAGCAGTCCCCCAGACGCCTGAACATCTTCTCCCTTTAATTTTGTCTCTCAGAAAGGAGCCCGGGAGACAGCCAGGGAGGGGCACACCCCATCTGTAAGCTCGCTGCTCCGGAAAGCTCACTACCCACTCACACCGTGTCACCATCCCTGACATCTGGAGTCTGGGAAGAGGTCATGGGAAAGAAGGAAAGAACATGGCTGATTTCCTGTTTTGATGAACTCAAGTTCACATAGTCACCCAGGGCAAGGACAGCTCAGGCCATCTGCCTCATAATAATAATGATGATGATGATGATAGCTAACTTTTTTATAGCACTTACTCTATGCCAGGCACTGTGCTAAGCACTTTACAAATGTGATCTCCTTTGCTCCTCACAACAGCCCTGAGAAGGAGGTGCTATTAGTATCTCTATTTTACAGATGAGGAAACTGAGGCAGGCAGAAGTTAAATGACTTGCCCAGGGCCACACAGCTAGTAAGTGTCTGAGGCTGGATTTGAGCTCAGGTCTTCCCGACTCCAGCGCTTTACTCGAGGTGCTTCTCATACTAGTTTCAGGGGAAGGAGAGAACACGGGGAAGGGGGCTTCAGGTGTGATAAGGAAACCAATGTCTTTCCATCTAGCATGGCTTCTTGGGAATCTCCAATCCCACCAGGCATGGTTCATGTTTGAGGTGTTACTGAGCCGGGACAAGCCTGAAGTGACCCCACCCACTGGCCCCAAGCCTACATTTGAAGAGACATCATTCCCTGGACCCCAGACGTGGACACATCTCCCAAATCTGGGGGTAGGGGGGTACCACTTGAGTTACAACCATTCCCACCAATCAATTGCATCTATTTCCAGCTAGATCTGATTTGATTAAAAAAAACAAACCCACTATTAAGTCCCTACTAGGTGCAGAGGAACATAAGGGAGATGAGAGCAGGCCCCCTTCTTAGAGCCAAGAGGACACACACACACACACACCCATTGCACAGACAGCATCATAGGAAAACTGCCCTTTTGACAGATAAAACAAAATGCCCCATCTGGGAAAAGTGTCTAGAGGCATCTAGGAATAGGGAAGGTATTCTGGCACAATCCCCTAAAGGAAGAAAACTGCGGGGATCTGAGTAACTTGCCTGGGGACTTGTTCTCCTCTAGACCCACCTTGCCCCTGCCCCGTTCCTGCCAGGCGCCAGCTCCCTTTTCTTCCCCACCTAGAATCGATTACACTTTCCATGCTACAAACTCCCAGCTTGCTGGCCAATCAGGGGAGAGCCGGCTTCCCCTCGTCAGCCCTGGTGCCCACACCTGCATCCCCCAGCTGCCCATCGTCAGAACAGTCCCATGCCTTCGGAGCCTGGGGCAGCACTGGGCCCAGGGCCGGGGGCAGCCCTGTGGGAGCTAGGCCAGAAGATCACCCACTGGAGGCTCTGGCAACCTTCCTGGGCAGATCTCTTTCCCTTCTCCTTCCTGCCGTGACCCAAAGACCCCGGCCAGCTCTCCCAGGGCAGCTTTCTACTGTGTGAAGGTATTGGCGGACGGGCCCAGGGCTGCTCCAGTTCTGAAGATGGGTCAGTGGTTGCCCTAGAATGGAGGTGTTGCCTGCTGTCCCCATTGGCTGGGAGTATCTCCCTAGTGTCCTTCTCTCGCTGACCCCGATTCCCCTCTGTGCTTCCACTCTCACACAAAGCCACAGAGCTGTCTCTGCAAGAGTTAAAATGAGCAAATGAAGACTTAGTCACTCCGGGCCGGAATGAATGACTGGTTTAGTCCTGCAAAGGCCCTTTAAGGTACCACACTGGGTGAGAACAGAGAGAGGAAGTGACCTGCCCAAGGTCATACAGCTAGTAAGGATGAGGGGAGGATTTGCACTTGAGAGTTGTAATCACAGAAGGCCAGATGCCAGAGACTTTTCTCCATCTCTGCTTCTGCACAGGCCCAGTCCAGCCAAAAGGGAAGCAGGCAGATCCCTGTGGGGCAGATTCAGTCTGCCGACTGCTCTTCAGGGGCTGCCTTGGGGCTGGCCATTGGTCCCGGTGAAAGGCCTGGAATGTGGTTAGACAGGCAGAGAAGACGACGACTTTACCCCCGTCCACTTGTCTCCTTCCTTTTCCTCTACACGTTTACCAGAATCGTCTCATCTGCATCAGAGAACAGAAGAGGCTCAGGCTTCAAAGCCTGAAGAATCTCAGGCCTTGGACCTCTTTGTAGTTACTAGGCAAACAACCATTCGCTGGCTTCCTGCCGAGCCTGACTGACAAACGGGAGGCATCTATCTGGAATGCTCCCCGTGTTAGAAAGCAAGACCTCTGGAGGGGGGATCTGCACCCCTGGACCGCGAGGAAACATCGGAAGAGAAAACTGAACCGAAAGCCTGGGTTGGGCAGTGAAAGGCTGGCACTTTGTTGGCCAGCACCCAGGGCGTGAAGTGCTGGGGAGAGTCTTTGGTAGCCATGATTCTGAGGGAACCTGAGGGAGGCTTTCTCCTGGCTCCCAAGCGAGCTGGGGAAAAGTGATGGGCTTTGGGCCCCAGTGGATGAAATCAAGACCCTCAAAGAATATAAGGAAGGGCAGTTAAGGCGGATGATAAGACAAGAGAGAGGAGACCTCCAGCCATATGAGGCTCTTCCATGAGGAAGAGGGAGTCAAGGATTTCTTTCAGCTGAGCCAGAAACTGGAGGTGGTGGAGACAATAACAGCACGCTTTTATAGATGACAATCGTGCAGCAGCCACCGGAGACCACAGTGGGGCAGGTATCAGCAAAGCAGCAGGGCTAGCTTAGCAACGTCTACAGAGATGATTGAAAACAGTCGGGAAAAGGCCCATGCCGACTTCCCTAGCACACAGAAGCAGCCCTGTGGCATCAGAGGCAGGAGCTGTCCCTCTACCCCCAGGACCTGCCTACATCGATTCCCTACGCATGTGTGCCCCTCCACACATGACCCTTACATGTTTCCATTCCCACCAACACATCCCTTTGTTAGAGAGGTCACTCCAGTTTAAAGGAGAACATGTTTTGTGGTGACTTTTTTTATCTTGTCCTTTCACCAAATGCCTTTGCTTTGAACTAATTCTGTCCACTGGCTGATTATTAAAGATACACATGATGGTGGGGGCTCATGAGCTCTGGTTTTAGGGCTTGTGGAGCCATGTTCCTTGGGAGCATCCATTCCTTGGGAAGTCGCCATGCTAGCCAGGAGCACTGCCAGATACTAGATTTAAAGCCTTCATACTCCCAGGTTTGTTCTCCATGAGCTGGGTGGGGGTGGCCTGTGCCTCATCTCATCATATGCCTCTGATCCCCCAAATATCTGTTGTTCATGCCTTGAGCACTCTCTCCATTGAGAGAGATTACAGGTGCAAAGTGAGGAAGCTGGATCCGATGGCGTCTGGCGTCCTTTCCAGCCCCAGACCCGAGATCCATCCTACAGCCCTCTATGACTTCCTCGCTGCCGTACCTAGACAGTTTGTCCCCATCCGCCTGGGCAGCGGCTTGCATGGACCTGTCTGCCCACATCCAAGGGATGTCCCGCTTAGGATGCAGGATCCAGGAGCTTGGCCTCTGCTGGCCTCGCTGTGGGCAGCCCCAGGTGCCCCTTCCACACTACAGGGCATGGCAATATCACACCTGGCTTGGAGGCTCAGCTATTTCTGAGACAAACAGTTTCTGTTGACATGACCACAGGGGCGTAGAAACCAGTGTTTTTCAGAGCTTGAGGAAAAGGCCTTTGATCAATTCCTCATAGCTTCCTTCCATCATCACGGCAAGACAATGGTGGCATTTCAGAGGCTGATGCAGCAGCAGTGGAAGGAGGAAGGGGAGGGGGGGGCAGAGGGAGGAGGAGGAGTGGGAGGGGGACAGAGGGAGGAGGAGGGGGAGGGGGAAGGAGAGGAAGGGGAGGAGAGGAGAAGGGGAGGAGGAGGAGGGGAGAGGGGCAGAGGGAGGGGGAGGGGAGGGGGGATGGAGGAAGGGGAGAGGGAGGGAGGGAGGGAGGAGGAGGGGCAGCAGCCGGATTCCTAGAGCGCCTCAGGTTCTGTGCAGCCCCTGTGCCTCCCTGCTCCCTCCCTAATCACAAGCTTTTGCTTTCATATGAATCTGTGTATTTATCCACAATGAATTAAAAGAAATAAAGCTGGGAATTAAAGGAGAAACAGATAAAAGGAAGACAAAAAGACTACAGAACTGATCGATGAAAATCTACCTTGAAAAGACTAACAAAAAATGGTCATGTAATCTGATGAGAATGAGGAGGCAGGAAAATAAAATGACCAAAATAAAAGTGAACAAGGTAAAATCGCAACCAGCGGAGAAGAAAGAAAAAGAACTCCCAGAATTTTATATGTCATTATATGCTAGGAAGTCTAAGGATCTGAAAGAGATCATCTTCAAAAATATAAAATGCCAAAGTCAACAAAACACGAGCCAACCCAACCTCAGGAAAACAGATTTAACCAGATGCAAAGGAATGGCCAAAGGTGAAGGGAACCCAACCCCCAAGAACCCTGATCTAAGCAATCAATTAATAAGCATTTATTAAGTGCCTATTATATGTCTAGAACTATGCTGGGTACTAGAGATACCAATTTTTAAAAACTGCAAATGGATTTTATCAAACATTTAAAAGCAGTTAATACTTATGGTACACAATTGACCAAAAAACTGAAAAAGAAAATATCCTACAAAACTCATTTTATGAGATAAAAATAGTCAATAATACCCATATCAGTAAAAAGGTGATAATGAAAATTGATGAAAATTTTAAAAAATAAAATCCTAGCCTAAAACTGCAATAATATATTCAAAAAAGCATTTGCTATGACCAAATAGAATTTATATCAGGGATACAGGGACAGTTCAGCATCAGAAAAACAATAGAAATTATCATATTCAAAACAATACCCCAAACCTCATGATTACATCAATAAATGTAGAAAATGCCTCTAATAAAGTACAACACTCATTTATGCTAAAAACCCTACAAAGCATAGTCACAGAAAAGCTATTTTTAATATAATAAAAAGTATATATCTAAAACCTAAAGCTAATATTATTTATAATAGGGAAATAAGAGGCTTTCTAAGTAAACCAAGTAAAGCAAATGTTATTTGACATAATTCTAGAATGTCAATTAGAACAATAAGACCAGAGGGAAAAAATTAATGGCATAAACAGTAGCAAAGAGGAAACACAATTGCCCCTAATTTCCTGATGACATGGTTTAATTTAAAAATGGCAAAGAACCATCAAAGAGAGACAATTGATAGTTTCAATAAAATAGCTAGACACAAAATAAGTCCACAAAAATCAAGAGCATTTCTTTGAAGCAGTAATAAATTAGAGGAGGAAATAATAGAAAGGAAAGTCCAATTCAAAATACTTACACAATACATAAAGTATCTGGGAGTCAGTTTCAAAACTTACATAAACAGAAATATGACACCCTGTAAACACATTAAAAATGGTATACATAATTGGAGGGACATTCATTGCTTATGGTTGGGCTGTGCCAACAGAATAAAAATGATGAAGCTACCTAAAGTTAATTTACAGATTTAGTGCACTAGCAAATTATAAAGGAATACTTTCATTGAGCTAGGCAAAATAACAAAAAAAAAAAAAACCTCATTTGGAGGAAAATAAGTTCTAGAATCTCAAAAAATGAAACAAATAGGAATGATCAGACCTAAATCATATTATAAAGCAGTACAAAAATAAATTAGCTGAGTAGACTCAGTAATGAATAAATTCAATAATCTCATATTTGATAAACTAAAGAATGTAGATTACTTGGGAGAAGAACTGTCTCTTTGAGTGGGAAATGGGGAAACTGGGAAACAATTTGACAGAATTTAGGTTTAGACCAATATATTATAATAAGCCTAGAATAGACACATGACTGGAATATTAAGCATTACACTATTGAAGAAGGGGGAGAAGGAGGAGGAGGATGACACAGCCAGGTATCTTTCACAGCTCAAGTGATCATAAAAGGTAAAAGAGACATTTTCAATGGCATGAAATGGAAAAGCTTTTGTGCAAACAAAATCAATGCAGCTAAGATAAGAAGGGAAGATGTTGATGGGGAGGAGGAATTTCCATATCAAATATCTTTGATAAGGGTTTAATATCTAAGATAGCAGGAAAGTCACACAAATACAAGACCAAGAGCCATCCTTCAATAGATGTGGTCAAAAGATACGAACTGTTTTCAAAAGAATAACTACAAACTATTGACAACGTGAAAAATTGCTCCAAATCACTGAAAATAAGAGAAATGCAAATTAAAATATCTCACAAAACTTTTGTTGTTTTGAACAGGTACGATGATTCTGAAAAGCAATGTGGTGTTATGCTAAAAAGGCAGCTAAAACATCCGTACCCTTGGCCCCAGGGATCCCACTGCTCAGCAGATACCAGGAGCCCACAGGTAGAAAGGCGCCATATAAATACGCCAAAATATTTAGAGCAACCTGTGTGTGTGTGTGTGCACACATGTGTGTGGTGGGACCCCCAAGGCATGGGAATGCACTACAAGCTGGAAGGGACCTCAGCGGCCTCCAGTCCAATCCCCTGGAGGGTGGTGACTTTGAAGGGACTTGCCTTGCTCACACAGGAAACAGTAGTAATAACAATCATGATCTCTAGCATTTATACAGCGCTTTAAGGTTTACAAAGTGCTTTACATGTTATCTCATTTGAACCCTATGAAGTAAGTGCTATCATTGTACCCACTTTACAGATGAGGAAACAGAGGCTGGGAGCAGTTCGGTAACTTGCTCTAGGCGACCCCACTAAGAAGCCAGTGAGGTAGATTTGAACCCAGGTCTTCCTGGCTCCCAATGTAACCCTCTCTCTGCTGCCCCACCCTCAGCAGAGCCCTGCTTTGTCTAAGTCTCAGAGTGAGCAATGACCTTATCCAAAGGCTTCAGAGGGCATGCCCTTCAATGCCCGAGGCTCCCTCAGGGCCCAGGAAGGGTGGCACAGACTCAGGCAGCCACCGGCTTTATTTATTCATGCTTGGTTCCTCACGCCTGCTGGCTGTTACTTTGGCAATGCCCCATGTTTGGGCTGGGCAACAATAACCACGTTCCCCTTTGTTCATTTTTCTCAGGTTCGTCACAAAAATAATAAGCTGGCCTCCAAGGCTGACCTGAGCAGGAGGGGAGGAGGGAGGGCAACAGGCGGATGCCCTCCCAAGCCCCGGGCTGATGCCAGTGCCCAGACAGGTGCTGGTCAGAATGAAGGCACCTCCCTGCCCCCAGCAGCCTTGCTCCTGGCCCTCCCTCAGCACACGCTTCTGCCCAGCTGGGGCTGCTGAGCTCAGGGGTTAGAACGTAGTAGGGATGAAGCTGGCCAGAGGGCAGAGGCCCTGGGGTGGGGGTCAGGGATCCCCAACTGGGAAATGGGTTCAGGAATATAGCATCCAGGGAAAAAAAGCGTCGGGCTTGGAGTCACTCAGCCCTGTGTTGAGGTTCTGGGCTCTGTCATTTACAAACTACGATGGTAGGCAACTGGCATCGTTTCCCTAAGCCTCAGTTTCCTCAACCGTAAAATAAGAAAACCAGTACAGGTATATGTGTGTGTTTGCATGTGGGATTTCCTTGTAAGGGAGGGGTCAGCGGGGAGGGTTCTGGTACCCCACAAGTAGAGGGGCCCACCCTGAGAACCCCAGCTCCATCTGCAGTCTCACACACAGCCTGCTGCACTCGGTGTCTACTGGACTGGGGGGATCTTGGGACAGGTTGTCCCCAACATGTTCTCCTGCTCCTGTCCCCACAGGGGGGATCGGGCGGGCTACTTGTGCCATCTGCTCAGGGATGCATGGAGGGATGGACAGCCTTCCGCCAAAGCCCTTCTCTGCAGAGAATAGTCTTTAACAGCCCAGCAGGCGTAGAGGGAGAAAATGGGCCATTCACTTAAGGGACAGTCTCCTTCGCCTTCCCCACAAGCCCCCCTGGTATTTTCTGAATGGAAGAATACATGCCTTCAGAGGTCACTGCAGCCCAATGGGGCAGGCATGGCTTACAGGCCCTCCAGGGAGAAACTGCCCACTGGAGCAGAGCAGGGTCCAGCACGGGAGGTGAGGATTCGGCCCCTGGACCCAGCGCTGAAGAGAGGGCCTCACCGACCCTCCCCACACCTCGCTCCGATGTCACTCCTTCCCTTCACAGCCAAACCCTAGAAAAGACTGTCCACACTTCGATCCCCCAGAGCCTCTCCTGAACCCCGCCCACCCCCACGGTCTGGCTGAAACTACCCTCTCCAAGCACCAACAATCTCTGAGAAATCCAGGACTCTTCTCAGTCCTCATCCCCCGTGACCCCTTTCCCTCTGCAGCCTTCGACGTTCCTGATCCCTCTCTCCTCCTGGACACTGGCTTCTCTCTCCTGATTCTCCTCTGGCCTCTCTGGCCTCCTCTTCTGTCTCTCCCTTGGACCTTCCTCCAGATCATGTCCCCTCACTATGTATTTACCCACGTGTGTAAGGCGGATAGAAGGCAAGGACAGCTGCACTTCTCTCTCCCTAGCAGTTTGGCCAAATCTTAAAGGAGAAGTAGGATTCTGACAGGCAGTGATGGGAGAAGGGTTTCCCTAGTGGACACCAGGGGCAGTGGCTGGCCGGGGCATGGCCCTGGCTGCAGGTGAGAGTGAAGACTCAATCTGGGTAAGAGATAAGGGTGGGAAGGGAAGATGCCAGACTGTTTCAGGTCTTGGCCATCACCGTGAGGAATCTGGGCCTAGGGGAGCAGTCAGTGGGGGGCCAGGAAGGGGACCCAGCACAACACGAGCTTGCTTTGAGAGAGCTTGTTGGGATAAGATCTCCAGCATCTGTCGGAGGCATGGAGCCTGCACTCGAGTAGTGGCCAATGGAACGGAAACCTATGCCCAAATTCAAGAATCTCTAGAGGCCTAGAGCACCCATCAGCACGGGTGTGAGGGAGGCAGCCAGGGACACAGCTCAAATCTCACCCTGGCTGCTCTGCCCCCCAAGGGCCTTGGGCAAGTCCCCTCCCCCAGAGGGAAGACTGCTGGCCTCCGAGGTCCCAGAGCCTCCTGGGTAGGAGGCTGGTGCCACACCTGGGGTCAGGCCATTTCAGGGTCAGAAGGGGCCTGCAGACAGGAAATCTGCCTAAGACTTTCTCCACAAAGCCCGATCCCTCCTCCCTCCATTTCCAAATGGAGCAGGAGCTGCCTGAGTCTAGGCAGCAGAGAGGTGCCCCCGTCCCGCCAGCTGGGCAGGGGCCCAGGGGCCCTTTTTCCCGACTCATTCAGCTACACCTGAGGAACATGGGAGGCCAGGGTGCAGGAAATGGCCAACCCTAAGCATGTTCCTAGGGAGCCTCAACGGGGGCCAGGCCACGGTGCTGGGGGTCTTACGGAAGGCTTCTTCCTTGCTTCTGGAAATGGGAGCTTCTCCATAGTCAGAGAAAGTCCTCTTTGCCATCATGGAGTGAGTCTCCTCCTGGCACTGCCATCATTCAAACCCAGGCCCTGTGACTCCCGCTGCAGCACTCCTTGTGTTGGAGCCCAGCTGCACCCCTCTGAACAGGGTGTGGGCCCCGCCCGGCCCAAGGCAGAAGCTTCCAGGCCAGCGGACAATCTAAGGGGCACTGAGGAGGGACCCAGAGAAGGGCTTTCATCTCTCAATCTCCCACTGTCTCCTCTGAGCCATCCTGGACCCCAGCTCCTTTGTCTGAAGGATGGCAAAGTCCAGGAAAACTGATGATCATAACTGCAGGCAGGTGAGCGCCCCTTCCCCCAAATGTCTGTACATACACTCAAGAAATCAGAAGCATTGCCAGGGACCAGGGAGGGAGGGAGCCGGTACTGCCAGAAGCCTGAGGAAAGGAGGTTGTTACGGCTGGGGGTTGAGGTCAGTCTCCATGACTCCCTGATGTCAAAGGTCATCGAGCTTGGACGTGGTTACTCAAGGTGAGCCAGTCCTGCATTTTAAGCCAGGAGAGGCAAGTCTGCCTGCCAGCCACACCCGGTTACAGGGAGAGACGAGGGCGGTCAGCTAGCCTCACATTTGTGCCCAAGCTCGGACAAAACGAGGCCCAGGGCTGGAGAGGTCAGGGGTAGTTGGGAGAAGCAGGCCCAGAGAAAAAACCTACTCCAGAAGTATAGCAGCGTAAGCCAGAAACGTCCCTGCGGACGGAGCTCAGCCAGAGAAAAACAAAGTAGGCCCCAGGGAGGATCCGTCCACAGGAGAGGAAGGATTCCTGTGTGCGATCAGGGCTGTGGGGCAGGCTCCGGTCAGTCCTGGGACCATGACAATGCGCGTCCAAAACACACCGACGAGAGACGCCTGATTTGCCAGTTATTCCAGCCCTCTTCAATAAGGGCATGGGGCCCCTGGGTCTTAAGCAAGGAGCTCTGCTGGCGATCTGCAGCCTGCAAAACACATTACATTGGATGCCGTCTCCAGCACAGGCTAAATGGAACACAGATGGAAAGAAGCAGAATTTGGCCATGCCAGAGTCTGCGGGCGACGTCTCTCTTTGAGAGACTGCTGAGCCCCAGGGAGAAAAGGCATCTCACTGTCATCTGAGGGCAGGGAGGAATCCTCCAGCCCTCCTCCCTCTGCGCCAAGCAAAACAAGACTACCGCTCCTGGTCTCCAGGCCCTGTGGGGAAGCACGGGAGAGGAGAAGGGGCGTGGGGCTAGGACGGGCCAGCAGGCAAGAGGCCCAGCCACGGGGGCAGAGGACACAGCCCAGACCCCCTTGCCTGGCCAAGGAGAGCCTCGAGCAGCCCTCCGCGGCCATGAATCAGCGAAGCCTCAGTCCCCTGAACACCGTCCCCCTCCATCTGTCCCCAGCTCAGAGCCTTCCCTGACGAGCACACCGGCTAGCCACCCCATGAACCAAAGCCGGCAAGCTCAGAGGCACCAACCTTCATGGAAAATCAAGGCGCTCTTCCTGAACCCCGACGGGAGCCGGAGATTCCGCAGCAAGCCCTTGGTTGTCAGACGCACATGCATGTTGGACAAGGAAAATCTGGGCAAGAGGAGCATGTCTTCTGGCAGATGTGGGCGAGCGGCAGCTCCCGGGGACCATCCCCTGCCACCTGTGCGAGCCTGCTCTGGAGAAGGCCAAGCCAGCAAAGCCCCCGGGACGGCACCGGGCGACGCTTCCCACAGCTGCTTCCTAACCCAGATGTCGCCCCGGCGGGACACTCGTTCTCCCACCCCAAGCTCCTCTGGGCTGTTTGGCCCCCGACCGCTGGATTACATCACACTGTGAAGCCTGCTCCGTTGTGGGGCTCATTAGGGAGGCTCTTGGGGAGGAGGAGGAAGAAGGGGGCGGTCACGCCAGCTGTGTGTATAAATACCAGCCAATAACGGGCCAGATCCAGTCACCAGGCTTCGGAGCGGCCGAAGAGAAAAGGACTTTTGCCCTCCGGGAGCCAGATGCTTCCATCCTAGACACATGAAAGGGCCATCCCTCCCTCCGCCGGGCAATTCCCCGATTGGACCCCGTTTGCCAGTCCCTAGGAAGGACCGCCGGACTGTGGGCCGATGACATCCACACAATCCACACGATAGGAAGACAGCTCCGGGAGGCACATTCCACGAACAGCTGGGGGAAGCAGGATCTGCAGAGGGGCAAGAAATGGGCTTTCTGGGAGGACAGAGGGAAAGAAAGGATGTGGAGGAGGCCTGAGGAATGGTCTGTGCTCCCTCAAGTCTGGTCAAGCTTAAAACCACCCAAGACACACAGCATCTGTCCGTGAGAATAAATAACCTTCCAAACACGGTTTGCCAGCCTAATCTCTCCAATGTTGGTGAAAGGCCCTGAGGTTACACAAGGGTCTCTGCCCATAAGGAATGTCGAGTCCCCGTCATCCAGGATCACTCAGGCTAGAATGAAGAAGAATGAAGGGAAGGGAAGGGAGTGAGGACGGTGATGGCCTCTGCTTCCTGCCCAGGCAGCACCACGTTCTCTCAGAACGTCCTCCCATCGGCCCCCTCCTCCCATCTCCAGGCTGGGCCTAGCTAGCACCCAAGCGATGCATGGCCTGTGTGTTCTGATCCAACCCACTGGAGCGGGCAGCGGTCCTGGTGGGCAAACACGGCCAAGAGCAGAGAGTGGTCAGAAGCAGGGTCCTAGAGCTGAACCACAGAGGCCGAGCCACCCACTTTCCAGATGGCGGAGGAAGTGCAGTCAGGCACGGGCTGAGCCAGGGTCACCAAGGAGCGGCGCTAGGCTTTGGTTCCAAGGCCTCAGACGCCAGACCCAGTGTTCCTCACCCTCACGGAAGTCACAGAAGTCACCCTCATGCATGCACTCCCTCATCTATACAAGCCTTAATGAAAGGGCTCTTTGTGGCCACGTGCAGACCGCTCGCTGACGGCCAGGCAGCAGCAGCGGGCACAGATCGTCGATGCTGGCGAGAAGGGGCTCCTCTGGAAGGAGCAGCCACGTGTGCGCCAACATTTCCATGTGCAGGAGAGGTGGAAAATAGGCAAAGCATTTTTCAGGAGATCCCTGGGCTTTCCCAAACGCCATCTGCCACCTGGTGGAAGCAGCCAAGCTCAGGGAAAGCAGCGTCAGAAAATGAGGGCAAGGAAAATGAGCCCACGTGGTTGGAAATCTGGGTCATCCATGACCTCAGTCAGGACCCCAGGCAGAGCGGGGAGGGACTGCAGAGGCCAACAAGGCCACCCCCTGGTCTGACAGAGAGGGAAACTGAGGCCTAGGATGGACAAGGGACTTGCCCAAGGTCACAGGGCTGCCATTACATGTCAAATCCAGTGTCCCTTGGCGGGGCTGGAGCAGAGAATGACGGCTTTAGTTTACTGACCAGCAAAAAACAGGTAGAAGAATCAATTAAATTGATCTGTGATTTGTCAACGAGGCTTTGCGCTTACTGGTCAATCCATGAGGGAATTACTTTCCTGTCCAGGTACCAGCTCCCAAAATCTTACAAAGCCAGAAGCGCCCGAGCATTGCAAGGGCGAACATCTTAAACGAGTTACTCAGGTTCTGCCACCAGATTAGAGGTAGCCAAATCTCTAGAAAACGCCCCGATCCTTCCGAACGGAGCCGAGACTGCCCGTTCAACCACACCAAAAGGCAAGCCAGGGACACCCCACCCCCAATCCAAAATGAATGTCTTCTTTCACCTGCATGCCTCTGACAAAGAAGGTAAATACCAGCCTTCTCTACCAGAGCAATCCTGAAGGATGGAGGATTTGGAGTCAGCTAGGGGATCTTGGTTTAAAGGAACATGCATCACAGACACACAGAGACACACACAGAGACATACACAGAGACACACACAGAGACACACACACACAGAAGCAGCCTGGTAAAGTGTATGAATATTGGGACTGGCATCAGGAAGCTTGGATTTCAACCCTGCTCTGACGCTCACTAGCCACGTGACTTGGGCAAATCCCTCCCTTCCGTGAGGCTCAGTTTCCCCATCTTTCATACCTGCTCTACCTTTAAATACTCTAAGTTACTATATAAACCTGGGGGTGGGGCTGGCGTACGCAATACACTTCACAGTTTACTCTCTGTCACTAAGAGTTTCTCCATCACTTCCTTAACTCTGGACAGCCAACAAAACCATAAATACTCACCCTGAACATTTACCAGCTGGCTGAGCTGGCTCCAGCATTGCCCTGCAACCCCCTTCAATCTTCTTCAGCTCATCCTCTAAAAATACCCCCTCTGGCCTTCTCCTCATTCCTCCTCCTCCTCCTCCGCCTCCTTCAGCTCATGCCCTTCTCCCTTCCCCTGTCCCATCCACCTTCTCCTGAGCTTCTTACACGGTGGTAAATGCCCCTGCCCTGATGCTGGCAGGGGTCTGAGCCCTTTGGGAATGTTCTCGGCCCCAGAGGCCTCTGCACCAGGAGGTCATGGGCGAGCTTCGGGGACCTCCCTGGTGGTCAGGACGGGCACTGAGTGCCTGGTGAGACCACTCTGGCTGTCCAGACTTAAGGGAGTGATGGAGAGTAAACTGTGGAGCGCATCACGCGTACACCAGCCCCCACTCCCAGGTTTATATAGTCATGTAGGGTATGTAAAGGCCTTTCCTTCCTGCCCCGCTGCGCCATGCTCTAAAATCCTGGGTCTTGTGGCCTTTGAGTACACAGTGAAACGGGCTCTGCCTCCTCCTCTGTCCCCTCTCCGGGTAGCGGCACCTCCTTTTTCCTTTAGGGCAAGAATGTCAATATTGACCTACTCAGTTCCTCCTTCCTCAGCAAGGCCGTTAACCTACTGGTCCCCGGATGAACGCTCGCACCGCTGAGAACTATGGGGCCTCTTCTCACCTGCCCACCACTGCCAAGGCCAAAGTCTAAGAGGGAGGCCCAGGGCCAAGAGCCAGGAGAGTCCTCTGTGGCTGCGGAAGGTGAAATCCCATCCGTCCAGTTCTGTCCTTTGTTAATAGTGATACAAGTGAATGTCAGAGGACAGAGGTGCCAACCCTGAGACAACCCAGAAGGAGGCCGAGCCAGGAAGAGAGGTAGAGGCTCCCTCACAATCTGGTGCCACACTCACGGCACAAACCAAACCCACCCCTACTCACTCAAAGCCCCCGTGTCAGCAGGCCACCCCACCCCCACTCTGTACTTCCCCCTGCAGCAGACTGGGCCTGCTCTTTGGGCCAATGGCGGGCTTGGGCTGAAATGAGTGATGGGGAGGACGCTAAGAATGGGGAAGAAAAAGAGGAAGAAGAAGGGAGGAGGATGAGGAGGAAGAGAAGGGAGGGAGAGGAGGGAGGGGGAGGAGGGGGAAGAGGAGGGGGGAGGAGGCAGGGCAGGGGGGAGGAGGGAGGGGTAGGAGGGGGAAGAGGGGGAGGAGAGGGAGGGGGAGGGGGACAGAGACTGAATGCAGGGCTTTGAAAAGTAAACTCTGAAGCATTCCAGAAACAACTCCTTAGTTGGGCCATTGTGCTTAAATACTGATCCAAGTTAATTTGGTCTGTGGGGACCAAACTCTCTGAATTCCTTATTTTTAAAAATACCTACATCATCCCTCAGAGAAGAGCTGTCTCCTGAATCTTACAGACTTGGAAGAAACCCTTGAAGACGAGGCAGGGAGGTGCCAGGGACAGAGGGCTAGCTCAGGAGTCAGAAGGCCAGGGTTCAAATCCTACTCTACTTAGGGAATACCTGTATTAACAAAGGAAATCCCAAAGCTTCCCTGAGTATTGTTTTCCCCACCTGTAGAACTGGCCTAAATGGCCCCTGGGAGGTTCCTTCCACGTGGAAAACTCCCACCCTCGGACCCTAGCCTAGTCCCCGTGCCCTTGCCATTTTCCAAAGGAGGAAAGTGAGGCCCAGAGAGAGGCTAGGCTCTATTAAGTAAAAGCTGATCTAGAATGACCCTGTAGGATATAAACAGAATGTACTAAGAATGAGACTGAACCAGCCATTTGGAAAACAAAACCTCCCATCTATGGGCAGTGGGACCTTGGCCCTCACCCAGCTTACTCACTGAAGCAGACTTGGGCCACAGGCAGCGTCAGCTGCGGACCCCCCGGCAGCAGCAATCCCCACAAGGCTGAATGCTCTCCAGCACCTTGCATCCTTCCCCTCACCAGCCTGCTGGAGGAGACATCCAGGCAGCCAGCCTGTTCTCCCCTTCCTGAGGCTCCGAGGGGCCACACCTGGCTTCTGACACTGCACGTCTCCCAAACAGTATCCCTGGAAGGCAGATCTCCAAGACGGTGCCAGCCCACAGGGACGCCAGCTTTATTTAGTCGGTGTCGGCCCCAAGCTCAGATGTCAGAAGCCCAAAATACCTGCCCTCGCTGCACCCCAGGCTGTCTGTCCTCGCCACACAGGTTCGGATTCTGCTTAGCTGAAGGACAACTTTTGGAAATTCAGCTCAAAAGGGAACAATCCAAAGATGGGCCGTTAGCGTTCCCTGGGCTAGAACCCACCTCTGGGAAGGAGAGCCCATCGCAAGCAGACGCAGCCTGAAAGCATCCATCCATCCCCTCATTAAGCCAGAGCCCCAGTTTCCAGATGCCCCAAGCCCTGATTCCTTTATTAGACGAGGACACCTTGTGACCAAGTGACCAATGAAAGGCATAAACAAGTGTGAACAGGGCCCAGGCCTTCCTATGAATCAGTCAAAAGCATAAGCTAAGAATGAACAGACCTCAATTAATCAGAGAGGAGTAAAGTCTTCAAGCTACCTGATGAAACAAGATGTTGAAACTGATCAAGATTGGCTGAAAGAATTCGCCACATCTCTGGGCCTAGATTCCAGCAGAAGGGAGTTAGGCTTGCCTTGAGAAGACAGACCCCTTGCCCCTGAAAGGGCAGGGGGATGGAAGCAGTGAGGCCAGAAGGGTGCCACATTCCCCTCTCACCTACTGACCAGAAAACAACAACTCTGTGGGCAGAGTAGAAGAGCCGGACCTCTGACTGGCACCAGTGGTCCCGAAGGAGCAGTGGCCGATGGCATGCCTCTTCCAGCAGCTAAGAGACGCACCACAGACAAAGCAGGCACACCAAGGGAAGGGAGTTTCAGGACTGGATGAGGGTCTCAGCCCACAGACAACTACAAACACACACCCCAGGGGAACTCCATGAGAACTGCACAAGGGGAGAAAAGGGTTTCCAGAAGCCAGGGGCTGCCACTTTATTACGTGCACTCTCTAAGCTGGAGCCCACTCTCCCCAGCGACCAGGGGAGAGCATTTCCCTACCTCCCTGCCCTCAATGGTGTGTATTTCTCTTCTTATGCCATCTTGGTAAACATCCCTTCCTAAAAGCTACTTAAGTCTGGTTGGCAGTCAGTGGGGAGCCCACTGGTGGGGACTCATGAGCAACAGTGTGAGAAAACCACTCCCAACCCATCAGAGTTACTCTAGAATCCTGGGAGAGAAGCAGCAAATGACCCCAGACTCCTGACCTGGAAGTTCCCATGGGGGCTGGGAGAGTGATTTTACAGCTGTCACTGTGGTCTTTGTCTACCAAAGCAAGAGTGAACTTCTCTCTTCACAGAAACACTTATAAAGCCTCCCTTGGTTTCGTTGAAAAGACGGAGAGGGAGAAGCGCTATGGGAAGGATGCCGCATCCCTGTCTGATGTGACTGCTGGGCTGGCTGCTTTTTCTTAGCTGGTTTCCTTTGTTACAAGGAGAGGGCTCATTGGGAGGAGGCGGCTGGGGAGGAAGGGAAAGAGAGAAATTCTGAAGGTCACTGATATTTAAAAGGGCAGCAATAAAACTTTTTTCAAGTTTTATTTTATTTCTAGTTTTCATTTAAATTTTTAAAAAACAGATCCTAGAATACAATTCCTGAGAATCATAGTTTCTCTGCACATCAAGGAAAGGCGACTGTCCTTAAGGGTGTCCCTCCAGGATTGATCATCACCAAGATGCCCTGTCCCACATCTCTTGGCACTGAGGAGGGATTCCTTCTTAATAATGAGTACATACGTACCCAGCCATCACACACAACAATCAAGTCCCCAGTCACACTTTCAAGGACATATCTCCAACTCCCCCTTCCCCATTACATAATCTTATTCAATTCTACACTCCCCAACCATTTTCAAACCTCGCTACCTGCCTCAGGCCCCTCATGCCCTTTCTGCTGGGCTCTCACAAGCCAGCTTTCTCTTTATCTTGTCCAGAGCCAGACCTGGCACTTCCCAACCATGTCTGGACCCCGCTACCATTCACTGACCACCCTCCACCACAGCCCCCAGCCCCATCTCTGTCATTGTGTTCTATTCCCTCATTAGAATGTAACCATGCTTCCTTGTCTCCCTAGAACTTGGCCCAGTGCATGGCTCATCGCAGGCGCTCTATAAATGCACGCTCTCTTCTCTTTCGATTGTACAAAGATGCTAAACCTTAGGGAAGGTCTTCTCTCCCGAGCCCAGCTGGTCAGTCATCTAGCTCACAGGCAGAGGACTTTCAGGCCAGGCCACGTGAGTAACCCAGGATGATCAGACAGAATCTCACAACCGTGCCTTCTAGCAAACTAAGATCAGCCAACACCAGCTGCTAGAAGGGAGCCCCTCCCCCTGCTTCAACTCAGCGCCACAGATGTAAAGCGCCGGCACCTCAAGTCCCAGAGCCTGTGCCCCGGGAGCTTACGTCCTGCCGGGGAGAAGCAGGGATACTCACGTGGGTAAGTGAATACAACGAGACTTTAGCAGGGGGAGGCAAGATAACAATACAGAAGGCGGCACTTGCATCATACTTTGAAGGAAATGGGAGTCTAAGAGGTCCAGGCAAGGAGGGAAAGCCTACCTGGCATGAGGCACAGCCTGTGCAAAGTACCAGAGATGGGAGATGGAAAGCATCACATGGGAAACAAAGAGCCAACCAAAGAGTCTGACCAGAACACGGTTAACTGGAGCTGGGAAATGGACACTCCGTCTGCAGAAAGAGATGGATTGTGAAGGGCTCCAGATGCTTAAATACCAGAAAGAGGAGCCATGTTTTGTCCTAGAGGCAGAGGGGGCACTGGTGCTTCTCAAGAAGAGCACGGCCTCCTGAGCCCTGGGCCCCATCCCTAAGGCAGATGGCAAGGTGAGTCCAATGACAGGCCAGAACAGGATGCCAGGGAGGCCTTGGAAAGTCCTGTGGGCGGGCAAAGATCGCAGCAAATCCAGATCCATTTCACCCACGGATGGACTGGAGGAAGCACCAATAGGCATTTCTCCTCCCAAACAATCCCTGGAATTCAAAACGCAAAAGCGGTCACTCACCTGTGCTAAGCACCGCAACCAGACTGGGGGACACACTTTTCCTCGGCGCACCTGGAAAAACCAAGAAAAACAGGTCAGCTGCGTACTTGCAGACTCTGTATGAGACGCAGCAGCCAAGCACAACCAGGACTGGGGCTCTCCACGGCAGCTGGTGGGATGAGTCTGAGGCTGGGGGGAGAGCATGACCAGGACAGAGGACGGAGGGAGGGCAGTGGGGCAGGGACGCCACGGGGCTCCCCCTCGGCTAAGAGAGACAGCCAGGCTGAGGAAGAGGGCCTACCATCCACTCAACTGCTCCAAATACCTTCCCACCCAGCCCAGCCCCAGCTGAGGGATCCCGGAGCACCTGCCGCCGTCCCTCACCTCCTGCACAGACAAGACGCTCCCTGCGCGTGCACGGAGAGCTGGCAAGGTCAGAAATCCCTTCCAAGCCACGTGCCCTGGTCAGCCAAGAAGAGGAGAGGCTTTGAGGCATCCGCGGCACACCAGGAATCCAAAAATACAGCCAGAGGCCTTGTGTCCAAACAGCGGCACCGCCGTGCTGAAAATGGGCTCGTCAGGGCACAGACAGAGTACTGCCGGAGCCCTCAGAGATCATCTGACGTGCATGTGTGCGTGTGTGTGTGTGTGCATGTGCGTGTACATGTGTGCATGTATGTGCATGTGTGTGTCCTGGACCCCTTGGGCAGTTGTCCAGTGAAGCCTGTGGACGCTCTTCTCAGACAATAACAAACAATTCAAATGAGATCATACATGTAAAAGATATTTTTATTAACCGCTTGCAATACGACTTGCAAAGCACTTTGAGTATATTATTTCATTTGACCTTCACAACAACCCTGGGAGGCAGATGCTGTTATCCCCATTTTACAGTTGAGGAAACTGAGGCTGACAGGTTAAATGACTTGCCCAGGGTCATCCAGTTAGTCTGAGGCTGAATTTGAACTCAGATCATCCTGATGCCAACGCTCTTTTCATTGCACCACCAGCTGCCTCCCTCCTACTGGCGGTATCTACCTCACAGAGGTGTTGTGCAGACCCCAAAGCACGTAAGAAGTGGGGGGCCGGGGGCAGGTAGGTGGCGCAGTGGATAGAGCACCGGCCCTGAAGTCAGGAGGACCTGAGTTCAAATCCGGCCTCAGACCAAACACTTGACACTTACTAGCTGTGTGACCCTGGGCAAGTCACTTAACCCCAATTGCCTAAAAAAAAAAACAAACCACAAAAAGAAATGGGGGGCAGACACGTGGGATTCACAGAGCCCTATTTGCCCTGAAGGCCGCCCTGGAACCGCCAGCTTTTCGCAGGGAGCCCAGGGGCCCTGATGGGGGAGGGGAGGGTCAGGATGGTCAGGACAGGGAGCCAAGGGGCACTGTGGGAGCCAGGCCCACCAGGGCGCACAGCCTCAGGGAGGCCGAGCATTGATCCTCACAGGACCCTCACAGTCCCGCCGTGTTCACCCGGCCTACGCCAACGACTTCCTTCCGACTCCCGGTGGAGGAGACAAAAGCTGCTCCTCCTTCCTCTTCCCTCACCTAGTCACCCCTGACCCCCAGAGGCTCTTGCCTCAGGGGCTGCCGGGGGTCTACAGGGCTCGGCCGGAGAAGACCTCCATTCAGATCCTTGCTGCTGCTGCTTCCTTGACTAAATGACACTCTTGGCCTCAGTTTCCCTGCCTGTAAAATGAGGAGGGCATTCTCCTCCAGCTCCGAGGCCTAGGAGGCAACGAGGCCTTTCCCTTGGCCCTTCCCCGAAGGCCTAGGGCCTGGCTTCTCCTCACACTGACTGCCCTAGGACCCCCCACACTACGAGATGCCCCGCTGATGGATGCCCAGAGAGCAAGGACCCCAAGGGGCTTAAGGCACGAGGGGGGCTGCTTCGTGCCACCCTCCAGCCCCTGCTGCAGACCCTCTACCTTCAGGGAAAGTCTGCCTCAGAGAAGGCTGTTGGGGGGCAGGAGCAGAGAAAGACTGGAAGTGTCTCAGGAGAGGAGAAGTCAAGAAAAGAAGACCTTCAGCCTCTCTGTCCCCGTCCTTCCCTTCACTTGTTCTCAGAGGGAGGAGGACGGGAGCAGACCCTGGAGTGATCCCAGAGGAGGGGAGATTTTGGGGGCCCCTCCTCTGGGGCTCGGAGGCTTAGTACGAGGCTGTGGCCCTGAGGGGTTAAAGTCCCTGCCCAGGGTCAGCAGCCAGCCTGGGGCACAGGGAGACGGTGATCTCCCAGCCTCAGCTCGGCTCTGTCCTCCACGCCCCGTGGCTCTAGTCTCCTCAACGTCAAAATGAGGGGAAATGCCACGTGATGAGGAGTGAAGGAGGCAGGCAGGCACACACGTGCACACACATGCATATGTGTAACGTGTGCACACATATACAAACACAATTGTACACGTATGTCTATACATGTGCGCACACATATGTGAACATCTACATGTGTGTAAAGTCACACCAAGCCACACGGCTTTCTAGGGTCCCTCCAGCTCCCCCTGAGCAGTGCAATTAAGAGGACGTGGCTCAGGGCAGGGCCAGTGGGCAATGGAGGGCCCAGCCCATTTCACAGGCTCCTCCTGCCTTCTGGTTGACCCCCAGTACATGACAGGTAGAATGGACAACCTCATAACAGTCACAAGGGGCCCCTGCTATAGGTGTCTATCCAACCTTTTATCTCGTTTGGTCTAATTATGGGGGGAGGGATAAAAAAATCAAAGTAATAATTTAAAAGGAAGAGGAAAGAGAATAAATGCTAGCATTTATCGGGGTGGTGGCAGACATGACGAGACTCTTTCCCATTGGCTGGACGGAGGCATTTTCCACGCTGCCTGCCATCAGACACTAAACGTAAATGACTATCCCTGGAAGCCGCGGCTGCCCAGGGCATCTATGTGCAGAGAAGCCAGCACAAAGTAGGGCAAGCTCTCCAGCCCGAGGAATCCCGCGCCTGGCGTCAAGACCATCTGCGGGCAGTCAGGAGGCCCAGCTCCTGGTGCTGGTGTGACCCTGGGGGCCTGCCCCTCCTGTGTGGGATGAAGGGTGGGCCCAGGCGGGCTCAGGCAGACCTGCTCCATGGCCTCTGGCTTTCTAACAGGGCACGTGAGTGAGGAGCCCGGCCCTGTTCCTGGCTCAGCTCCTCCAGGCCGAGACAGAAAAAGGGGGGCTTCTGCAGGACAGTGCCCCGTGCCCCCCAGCCTCACGCTGCCTCAAGCCCTGGATACCAAACCTCTCCCTGCTGGGGGACCGAGCAGAGACCTCAGTAATGACAAATGAGACGAGCGGATGGCTCACCTCATCCCTCCAAGAGAGCCTCACGATAGCCGGAGGAGGCAGGGCTAGCACTACCCCCATTTTATAGGCCGCCACTGAGGCAGGCAAAGATTAAGGGACGTGAACACTGTCACACAGCCAGGGTCTGAAGTGAGATTTGAACCCGGGCCAACTCCAAGTCCAGAGCAAACCAGCAATCACCTCTGACTGTCTACACCCGCCCAGCAGAGATGCCGGTTCAAATCCAGGCCCTGCCATGGAGTGACTCCATCTATGTGACCTCCAGGAAGACATCACCTCTCTCCTTGGGCCTCAGTTTCCTCATCTGTGAAATGGGAGAGTGAGACTTCATGGTCTCTGGGTCCCTTCCGGCTCTTCCAGCTTTTCTAACCCTGGTAGCTGGTGCGCCTTTCCTCCTCAGATTACCTGGGATTTACTCATCGGCACTCATGGGATCAAAGACGTAAAGCTGGAGGGGACCCGACAGGTCAAGGAGTCTGGCCTCCTCATTGTACAGATGAAGGAACTGAGGCAGGGAGCTGGTTACGTGACTTGCTCAGGTTCACACAGCTAGCAAGTGTCTGAGGCAGGATTTGTACCCGGGGCTTGGTGACTCCGCCTCTGGCGCACCGTAGAGTTGAAGCTTCTGGAGGGCAGGGCCTCTCTGTCCTCATCCTCACAGCCTCAGTGCCCTGCTCAGACTGAGCTCATAATAACGGTTTGCTGACCTTCAAGTGGAGGCCCACCAAGAGGAGAGGCCAGCACAGAAGGAGGGACTGAGCGGAGCAGGGAGCAAAGGGCCTCCTCCTCCCAGAGGCGATGCCCGGCGGGTGGGAGCAGCAGGGAGGTGGGCTCCAGAAACGAGAAGCCAAGGCACACGCACACGGCAAGACCCGCACCCAGACCTGAACAGGGACCCCCATACTCGGGAGACCTCTGCAAAGGAGACAAGTACATGCCCGGTGAGAGCGAAGGCAGGAGGCCAGCCAGGCCCGCCCAGACCAGAGCCCTGGTGGTGATGGAGTACTGACCCCAATGAACAATGGTAGCATTTATACAGATCTTTAAGGGGTGCTAAGCACTTTACAAACACCACCTCAGTCGAGGCTCACAACAACCCTGGGAGGGAAGGGCTGTCTCCACATTATTCCCCCATATCACAGATGAGCAAACTGAGGCCAACAGAGGTAAAGTGACTTGCCCAGGGTCACACAGCTAGTTACGTCTGGACTCCAAGTCCAACCCCTATCCACAGCGCCACCTAGTGGTCACAAGCAATACCATCTGTAGAGCCTGAGGAAAGAAGCCCTAGTCCCAAAACACATGGTCTGAGCAGCATCTCGCATCCATCTATTTATCTGTCCATTGCCTGCTACACAAAATATGTAGTCTAGAATGGGCAAGACCACTACAAGGGAGGCTATCTGGTGACCCCTTCACTGAAAGGCCTCAGGCCTAGTCCTATTCTGGGTTTTATGCCAGGTTAAATAAAACTGGTCTCATAGCTGACATCCTACTACTGCCCTGGATACCTGTAGAGGATTGGGAATCTGGCACACAGTAGGCACTCAATGATTGCTTCAGCCAGTAAACGCAATGCCGTACCAAGTAGGCCTTAGTGAATGGACTGTATCCAAGGGAAATCCCGGAGAAGAACACAGCCCATGGAGGTCATTACTTAGAGAGAGGGTCCCACGGTCGGTGAACCTTGTTCATTGTATTGGGGGCCAGCTCCCAGCTGACACGGGGAATGGAACATGTCTTTGATCGATCCATCCCCAAGGCCCAGATTCCCCTCGAACCATCACCTACACCTGCTGAAATCCTGGTCGTCCTTCAAGGCCAACTCCAATCTACCCCGAATGCTTGCTGAGCTAAAAGTCTATTCTCCATGTCCTCTGAATTCAGAGACCGCTGTTGGCGGCAGTCCTGTGCAGGGTTCCCTTCCACTGGACATGTGGCCTCTGCTCCCATCTCCTCTCCACCCCCAACAAGATGGCAGCTCCCATGGGCAGCACTGGGCCTCGTCTGAGTATCTCTCATTGTCCAGCACAGGGCTTTCTTCCTCCTAGGTTCCAGATCCGTCTTGTAAAAGGATTGTGTCCCACTACTGGCCGTGTACCCCAAGGAGATCAGAGACAGAAAGGTCCCCCCTGTATAAACACTCCTATCAGTAGGTTTGGGATAACAAAAATGCAAACAACTGGAACACCCACTGAATGGGGAATGGACGAATGAGCTCCTGTGTGAGAACACAATGGAAAATCGCTGTTTGGTAAGAAATGACCATCGAGGAATTCCAAGAACCATGGGAGACCTGTGTGGGGGAAGGGAGCTGGGATGGAGCGCTCCCCATTGGGCTGGGCATGGGTCCTGTGGCTCTGTGGGCAGGGACGTGTGCTCTGGCCCCCTGCCCCAGGACACGTATGGCTGGAGGCTCTTGGGTGATGCTTGACCACCCACATAACCGGGGCCTGAGTGGCATAAAGACACAAAGAGAGGGCCCTCGTGTGTTCTTTCAAGGTGGCTTCTGCTTTGGGGCTGGCTCTCCCTCTGACTTCTGGCAAGGGGGTGGGGAAGGGAGGGGATTTCTCCCACCCCTCTCTCCCTTAGCCCCAGCAGCTACAGCGGCTACACAGGTACAGTCAGCAAAAACACAGGCTTGTCTAGGTGAGCCTGAGCCTGGGCCTCAAGCCCCAGGCTGCCCTTGGGGGAAACTGCTGGGAGGCATGTGAAGCTGAGGGGTCAGTGCCCAAGCAAACTTTCCAGGAGCTCTGGCCTTGTGACTACCCAGACATGTAGGAGTGCTCCCAACCCCCTGGGAGAATGCTCCCCCCCAGGAGAGTGCCCACCCATCCAGCAAGCCCACCCAGTGGTCCACGGTTTAAGTGATTGCCCAGGAGCACTTGGGAGTGTTTTGCGCTTCAAGCACAGCTTTTGTGAGGGAGGAAGTAAATCTTCTGCCTCCAGCACTGGGCACCTACCCAGAAGGGACCCCCTTCACCCCTTGAAGAGGAGACCCTACCACAAGCCGTCCCTCAGTTTTATAAAAATGTTCCCCAGGAATGCGGGGCCCGTGTGCCCGAAGGGGACAAAGGCCCGATTCCCTCTTTTGTGGGGGGTCAGTTTCCCCCAGTTGTACTAAGGACCTGAGCCCTTAATGGGAGGGGCAGCCCCCGAGCTGCAAGTAACAAATTGAGGCAAAGGAAAGCAAAGGAAGTGGACACAGAGACAAAGCAGGCTAACGGACAGAAGGCTGGAACTCAGAAGCAACGGCAGCCAGGTGAGCACGGCAGATGGGAGTGAGGGCTCTCCACAGGGGCCAGGGACGGACACAAGGCACAATCGCAGGAGAAGAGGCCCTGGTTCTGCAGTCCAAAGACCTGGGTTCAAGTCCCACCTTTAACACCCAGACTACCCAGGCAACCTCTTCACCTCCCTTAGCTTCCTCAGCTAGAAAACCAGGGCTTGGCCCCATGCCCTCCAAGGTCCCCCCTACATTCAGAGCTATTGTTTTCCTTAAAGGCAGCTGGGGGGGCAGCGGCCAGATTATTGAGCCTGCAGATGGGAAGGTCTGAGTTCAAATCTAGCCTCAGATGCCCAGCGTGCCTTTACAAAAAGGAATCAGACAGAAGAAGAAATGGGGAAACTGATCCCCAGGGACAAGCTGCTGTGCTTGCTGAGGGCCAAGGAGCCCTACCAAGGCCATTCTCTAAACCCTCGGGGGCTCAGCGAGGGACTGGTGATGCCAGCACTTCCTGGCCACATGACTTTCAGCCTCTGAGGCAGCCCAAGCCTCAGTTTGCCCATCTGTAAAAAGATGACAACCGTACCTCTGGCACCTTGCTCACAGGGTGGCTGGGAGTATTAAGCAACACACTGTTAGTTAGAGTGGCTTGTGAACCTTAAAACCACACTTGGGCTAGTAATGGTGTCCCTAACAATCCCTGAACACTTCCAAATCCTTCTCCTATGCTGGGACCGTTATCCCAGGTGACCTAGCAGCACATTTTTTTTATTAAATAACTGAAAAGCATTTTACTTAAGAGCCAAGAAATCTGCAAGCAGATGGATTCCTTGTTGTGCAACAAAGAGCTATCTGAACCCAAAGAGTGGGCTGCGAATGCCTGGTTCTCCAAAAGTCCACAGCGGGTCTGAGAAACACTGAGAAAAGCTGACTGTCTGTGTCACACATGCACGCGCGCACACACACACACACACACACACACACACACACACACACCCTCGACACCGCCCCTTCCAGGGCTGCTGCAAAGCCAGCCTTCCCTCCATCTCTTCTGTTTGTAGGTAGGCTCACCGGTTTGTTACCCTTGGATCCGACCATTATACACCCAGCACAGATGCCCGGCTCCATCCAGTGCCAAAGCAGGGAAAATGCCCTACTGAAATCCAGGCACATGAAGCACCTGCTCCAGCTGAGGGAAGGAGGCTCCTGCCACTGCCCGGCCCTCCCCACACCCCCTCCTCACTTGCTCTCCAGCTCCCCAGGGCTCCTGGGCATCTCCTTAGAGCATCCAGGCTCCCCAGGCTCAGGTGGCTGCTGCTCTGCACCAGCCGGCTGGCTAGCTCTCCCTGACCTGGTCCTGAAGGCTGCAGCTAAGGGGCGCACACAACAAAGGCTCGAGCTGACTCCGCGAGAAAGCCCCTAGCCCCTCCTCTGCTCAGCGCGCTTTGGAGCCACTCGGGAGCAGAGAGGATTCTCCATCAGCATCGGCAGAAATGGCCCCATCTCATGGTTTATCATCTCAGGCATGAGAAGGAGTGTGATCTGGGGTGTCCGTCTGTCTGCCTCTCACACACACCCGTACACACACACACACACACACACACACACACACACACTCACACACACACACACACTCACACACACCATTTCTAACGATATTCTAAAGGTACACCCTTTTCTCTCCCCCCACCCCCCACATAATTACACACAGAACTTATCTACCCTCTGCTCCCTCAGGATTTAAAGCCCAGCGGACACCCCCTTTGGCCGGGCAGCCCCGGGTTCCCGCTGAATTCCACGGGCTCGAGATCTCCTTGACCTCTAGATCAAGGGGCCCTGCCCATGCCAGGATGCCCAGCTCAAACTTCACAGGACTCCGTCCCTCCAAAAGCCTAGCTGCACCTCACCTGGAGCGTGCCCCCCCCCTCGCTGGCCCCGGGACCACACCGACTTAACCCTTAAAGCACCCTCAGAAAACCCACCGGCCCCGGCCAGAACAAGCCCCCCAGAAAACCAAAGCCGGAGGCGGCCACCTACTTCTTCTCCCCGCGCAGGCGGCTAACAAAGGAGCCAGACACAGGCTGTAGGAGCCCACCAGCAGCAAGGTCAGCAAGGTGACATCGCAGTGTCGTTGAGACCCGGCCGGAGGCGTCAGGGTAGAATTGATGAAGCCCCGGGAAGAAGCCTCGGTCTCTGTGCAGCTGCGGAATCCTCCGGGTCCGCTCATTTAAAAGGATCAGAGCCGGCTCAAGCCCCGCGAGCTGCAGCCATGTTCCCTCGCTCCTGCCCCTTCTGCTGGCTCTGAGTGAATTAGGAGGTGGGGTGGGGGGCGCATCTGTCAGCTTGCTCTGAGGTGTGCGGGGTCACACAGCGGGAAGGCAGAGCAGTAGCACCAGGGCTGGGGATGCTGAGCCCGCCGAGAGCATCTCACCACCAGCGGCTTGGAGAGCCAGGGGGAAACCCCGGGGGGGAGGCACCGACCCACACACAAAGCGCCCCGCAAACTCCTGTGGAGCTCCGGTGAGCTCAGCACGGAGACAGGGTGGCCAAGTCAACATGGCTGGCAGCTTCTCCAGGAGGAAGGCTCCCAAAGACCCAGTCCCACGGTCGG
Source organism: Vombatus ursinus (assembly GCF_900497805.2). Taxonomy (NCBI): domain Eukaryota; kingdom Metazoa; phylum Chordata; class Mammalia; order Diprotodontia; family Vombatidae; genus Vombatus; species Vombatus ursinus. The sequence continues at coordinate 2,455,487 of NW_020949971.1, forward strand.
AGCCTGCTGCCTAATGTCAGGGCACCCAGAGCGCCCACCAGGCTCCCCCCTGCAGCCTGGGGGCGCGGGGCAGGGCCTAGAGCCACCACGCACCGAATATCAAGGCTTCTTAGCGGAACGAGGATTTGTTGTATTTAATTCACACACACACACACACACACACACACACACACACACACACACACGACGACGACGACGACTCATCCTATACTGTATCTTATATCATCACAGATTCAACTACACCCCAGGGGAAGCATCCTCAAGGAGACACACTCAATGACATTCCATTTTAACCCCTCCCTTCACTCCCTGATGTGCCTCTTGAAGAGAAAACCACACAGTCTTCAAGATACTAAGGTCCAAATTCAATGACTGGGGGGAGGGAGTAAATTCAATCGAATTCAACTCAACCAGCATTTATTACACATCTATATACAAGTTCTCATAAAGATCTAAGACAGAACAGACTACAACAGGAGCATTTCATTCAAATGGCATCTCTCCAGGGATTGATCAAATACAATCAAATCAGCAGATATTCCTCAAATGGATCAGAATCTTCTTCAAAGCTCCACTCCCCAAGCATCCAGCCTGCAGCCCATCTAGACTGTTAACCTGCTAGGATCCCTAGCATCATTCAAACACAGATCCGGTGCCCCTGGATGAATAAAGCCTTTCCCTCCACACACTTAATTTCCTTGTGTACCTCTCCTCTCTCCCACCTCCCATCTTCCCCTCCGCAAAGAACTGTTTCATTTTCATCTTCCTTTCCCCACGAAGGATCGATTCACACCAGGAATGCAAAATTGGAAAAATATGAGCATAATGGATCATATTAATAATTAAATCAGAGTCACATGATTCTTTCAAAATACTTTACCTTATGGAAGGAATGGAGGGATAATGTAACAGATGCACAAGCAAATAAAAACAGAAAAAGCTTGGACGACATGCAACACCCATTGCTGCTATGAAAAAAAAAATACTAAGTAGCACAGGCATACATAAACGTTTCTTTAACATGTGAAGTAATATCTAACTAAAACCAAGAGCTATAAACTAGAGGGCTTCCATTAAAACTTGGGTAAAGCACGGATATTAATTATCACTACTATAAGTTAACATAGTACAAGAACTGTTAGCTATTAACAAAATTAAATTTCAGAAATAAACAGAGGCAAAGTGGAAACTTATGCTCCATTTTGTAGATGATTTCATGATTTTAAACCCTATAGAGTCAAATAAAACATTCACTTCAGTCACGTCCAACTCTTCATGACCCCATTTGGGGTTTTCCTGGCAGAGATACTAAAGTGCTTTGCCATTTCCTTCTCCAGCTCATTGGACAGATGAGGAAACTGAGGCAAACAGGGTTAAGTGACTTGTTCAGGGTCACACAGCTAATAAGTGGCTGAGGTCATATTTGAACTTAGGTCTTCCTGACTCCAGGCCCAGTGCTCTATCCACTGTACCACCTAGCTGCTTGATAAAATATTACCTGAAACAATAACTTCAACAAAGGAGAAGGATATAAAATAAATCCATGCAAATCACCAGCCTTTCTAAGTATTACCAGCAAAACCCAATAGAAAGAAATGGAAAAACAAACTTCATTCAAAATAAGTAAAGAATGTATAAAATACTTAGGAATCCACCTATCAAGACATACACAAGAAATCTATGAATATGACTATAAAACACTTTACAAAAATAAAGATAGACCTAAGTAAGTAGATTGATATTAATTGTACATGGTCAGTCTGTGACAATATAATAAAAAAAAAGACAATACTACCTAAATTATTTTATTTCTTCAGTGCCATGCCAATCAATGGATTACTTTAGAGCTAAGTGAAAACAAGAAAACTAATCTTCAGAAACAAAATGTCAAGGTTCTCAAGGGAAGTAATGGGGGAAAGGCAAGAAAGCATCTAGCAGTACCAGATCTCAAAATTATATGAAAAAGCAGTATCAAACTTAGCCGATTTATTGGCTAAAAAACAGAAACGTTCAACAGCGGAACAGATTAGTGTAAAAAATAGAGGGGGCAAAGGAGTATAATAGCCCAGGGCTGGATAAACCCGAAGACTTCAGCTCTTAGGATTCACTATCCAACAAGACTGTTGGGAAACAGCCTGGCTGCCCACTATATGTCACATTACACTTCAAAGGGACCCATGGCCTCGATGGAAAAGGCCCCATCAGAAGAAAAATGGGAAGGACAGAAGAGAAAATGCTTTTTGCTGCAGTACACATGGGAAGACCTCACGACCAAATACGGGATGAAGAGGGGCAGAGACGAGATAACAGGTCATTTTGACTGCACAAAATGGAATAGGTTTTGCACAATAAAACCAATACTGTTAAATTAAAAGTGAAACCGTTAACTGGGAGAACTCTTTGCAGATAAAGGTCTCATATTCAAGACATACAAGGAGCAGAGCTGAATACAGGGTGTCCCAAAAGTCTTTGTGCGTTTTTAAGCTTAAAACTGTGCTAAGGCTTTCAGGACACCCTATACAAGAATGACAGCCATTCCCCAATGAGTCAATCATCAAACAGGTAAACAGGTAGTTAGTTCTCAAAGGAAGAAATCAAAGGAATCAACAGCTATATAAAAAGATCCTCCAAATCACCATTAATGAGAGAGATGCAAATTAAAATAATTCTGAGGTTCCATTTCGTACTTATCAGATTAGTAGAGGTGACAAAAAGGGAAAAATAACATTTGCTGGAGGGGCTGCTGGAAAACAAGTGCACTGGTACATAGTTGGTGGAGCTGTGAATTAGTCTAGCCATTTTGGAAAACATTGTTGTAACTATGCCCAAAAGCCACTGAACTTTTGACCCGGCAAGACTTTTACTAGGCCTACGTTTCCCCAAAGAGATCAGAACAATGGGAAAGACCTGCACATGCACAAACATTGATAGCGGCTCCTTTTTTTTTTTTTTTTTTTTTTACTGGATAATGGATAAACATGTTATGTCTTTGGCCTTTCTTTGTATCCCCATTGTTTAGCACAGTGCTTGGCACATAGGAGGCACTTGATAAATGCATGTTGATTGATGAATGTAATGGGTATTATTAAGTCATAAGAAATGGGTGGTTTTTAGCGTTGCAAAAATGAAAGACAAAAAGGGTCACTGAAACAATTTTTTAAAATTACAGGGCCGGGCAGCTAGGTGGCGCGGTGGATAGAGCACCAGCCCTGGAGTTGGGAGGACCTGAGTTCAAATCCAGCCTCAGACCAAACACTTGACATTTACAAGCTGTGTGACCCTGGGCAAGTCACTTAACCCCAATTGCCCAAAAAAAAAAATACAGGGTGGAACAGAAAGAAGCTCAGAGAGAAGGACAAACAGGGCAGCTTAGAAAACAACCTGTTGGATGCATCATAAAAAAAATTTTTTTTTCATAAAAAAATTTTTTTAAAGCAAATCAAAGACGATAGTCATGATTTTTTTTTCTGCCTTTTTTCTACCTACTTTGTATATGCATATAGGTTTTCTTTTGGGGGGGGGAGGTGTTAAACTCAGAATAAACAATTTAAAACAAAAACTGCCTGTTAAGTTGAATAGCGATCATTTTTGAGGCAGCCTGACACAGAGGCTGGGGAGCCGGCTTCAAGCTGGCAGGACCAGGGTTCCAATCTCGCCTCTGACACACAGTGACTGTCTGACCTTTCAGTAGTCCCGTAGTTGTGTGTGTGTGTGTGTTTTCAGTCATTTCACAGTGTGCCTAGGGGATGACGGCACTCGGAGAGGATCCAGATTAGCCTAAGCCCAGGACATGAGCATTTATCTTACTTTGCACCTTCTGGCCTTGCTCACGCCCCCGCTGAGGTGCTCCCCTAGGCTGCAGGAAGGATAAATCAGTCTTCCTGTCCAAACCCCAGTACCTTTTAAACATTCCCTGCCCAGGGGATGCCACACAGGCGCACACTCCCCTAAATGCACGCTCACTCCAGCACCTTCTAGAAGGAGGCCTGATGGTCTGGAAGCAATGTCAGATCTTCCTGCTGAAAGGCAATTATTCTGAGAACGTCTTAGAAATTGTGTGCATTTGTCTTCTAAATAAAACATGTCTACGAAGGCCAGAGAAATAAGAACATCTATCATTTGGAAGACATTAAAGACGTTTCCCAAAGCCAGATAGCATCGGACCCAAGGGAAGGCTGCCCGGCAGGCAGTCCCCAGCCCAGGGCTCTTCAAGCTCAAGCTCCCCAGGCTCACAGGAGCCTAGAGCTACAGCAGCCACTTTGATCATGCTCCTTGTTTTACAGAGGGGGAAACCGAGGCTCATGGAGGAGTGATTCACGGAAGCTTGTCCAGGGACTAAATGCCAGTGCTAGGCCTGGAAGCCGCACTTGCTGACCCGAGTTTGATGCTCGAACCCTGAGGCTGCTTCGGGCCGAGGTTACATCTGAAAAGAACTGTTTGACAAGTTTGGGGAGGAAGGCTGGGAGGAGAGCGAAGGGGCAGAGGATGCTCTGGGTGGAGAGCAGGCCTGTGGGACGTGGATTGTATGTCCAGGGCCCTGTGACCCCAACACACTTTCCACTGCTGGAAGGCTCAGGAACCACAAGAAAGAAGGTTTGTCAATGAGCCTCCTCAAAGGTGTCCCCGAGCCTCAGTTTCCTCTGCTGTAAAATGAGGGGCCCCAAGGTCCACTCCCAGCTCTAAGGCTGGGGGCCCAAGACAAGACCAGCATCGCTAACCACAAATGCTGTTAGGTTTAAATGGATTTTTTTAACATTTCCCCCAGTTTCCAAGCGCTTGTTTCCTCTCCCTCCCACTGCTGTCCTAAAGCCTTCATCCAATACATAACCAAACAGCATCGCTCTTCGGTCAGGACTGAAACAAGCAGGTGCCATTGCTGGGTGGGGGCGGGCCCTGCCACCAGGGGGCACTAGACCACTAACGGCTGCCACCGGGCCTATGGAGCTGCCTCCCGCCTGCCATGAACCTGGGCTACCTGCTCACTGGCCTTTGGGGCAGATTTCATGGCTAAAGCTCATTTGGAAGCGGTGCTGAACCAGGGCCCCTCTGCTCTATGCGACATCCCCCTCCAGACAGGCCCGAGCCTCTCCTCGGCCACAATGCCCCGACCCCTCCCATTGGACCCCTCTGGCCTCCAGCCTAGGCTCCTCTCCCTGTTCCCCAACCTTAGTCACGAGCAGGCCTCCATAGGGCCTACCAAGCACTCTGCGAGCTCTTCCTCTATCCCCTCCTCCTGGGAGATGGCGCCTCCCACTCTGGCATGAGGAGGCTAAAGGAGGGGAAAAGGCAGGGCCTGGGAGGAGGCGGGCAGGAGGAGAGGGAGGGCAGCCAAAGGCAAAGGTGATTGGTCATTTCCTGGAGTTGCTTCTGGGCATCAGAGATGCGCTAGCAATCTGTCAAGAGAGGACATTGTCCATCCCCACCAAGAAATCAGCTAAAAGCCCCGGAAGCCAGCCAAGGGCAGCCCCGCTGAATCCGTGTAATGTAAACAAGGAGGGCGAAAGGTCCGCTATGCCTCCCCCCAGGATTTCTGGTCCTGTTCTGAACCACACGGCTGGAGGCTGCTCCCCCCCCAGCAGGCAGGCTCCTGTTTCTAGGGGCAGCCCCAAGATTCAGCAAGCACAGAGGTTAGCCAGGGTTTTCCAGCTCCCACGTATGTGACAGGGCCTGGGGAGGGCTGCCAAGTACACCGTCCCTTCCTTCAGTCCCAACGATGCGGGTGGGTATCTGTCACACGCTGGGTAAACAGGGATTCGCCCCATCGGGTCAATCCCTGCCCCGTTTTGTTTGAAAGAGAATGCAGCCAACCTCGCTGCCCCCTCCGCGGGCCAAACCCCAGCCTCACTTAGGCCCGAGTCCTCCAGTCTACCCCCTCCCTCGCTCCTTCCCTTCTCCTTCCTCCTGGGCTGCCAATGGCTCGCCTGCCCACCAGCTCCCGGTCCTCGGGCCCTCCTTTCACAAACGCCTGAGGACCCGAGGGACAGTCACGTTCCGTCAAGGCCCCCACCAGACCAGGCTGGGGTCGGGAAGGTGCGGCAGTGACAGCGGCGGCGGAGCCTCCTCTGGGTCCAGACATCCCCTGCTCCCCGCGCCCGGCCGCCCGGCCGCCCTGGCCAGGAGGAGAGCCTGCTGGGTCCTGCTCAGGGCTGGCCTGGCCTGCACCGTCTACAAGGCACACAAACCCAGAGCCCCAGGCGGGGCCTTCCCATCCCAGCACCACTCCTCCTTTTGTGAATCTCAGCCTTCTTCCCCCAGTCAGAAGGCATGTGTGCTCCCCGAGGACGGGGTTCGTGCCTCCTCCAAGTGCCTTGTGCCCAGTCACCATTCACTGATGATCCCCCTGCCGCGTGCCATCCACAGAGCCTCTCTCCATGTTTGCTGGTGACAGTTATTCAAACCACCTTCTCCGTGAGTCACGGCCTCTTTCCCCAACCTGTTGGGCAGGGCTGGGAGGGCGGAGCTGCCTTCCCAGGGTGGCGTGGCTCGACAAGCCGGGGAGCTGCCTCCATGCTCAGAGACGCGTTCATGGCCTTGTCTCTGCACGCACCGCGGGTCTATGAGCCGTGGCCCAGCGTTCGGGTCTGTCAGAAAGCAGTCTGGAACCCAGCTCCCTAGCTGTGACTTCCACCCGCTGCCCTGGCCCCTGGCGAGCGGACGGCCAAGCCACCTCCTCCAAGATGAGCAGCACGTCCACCCACTTCACCTCCACCTCCTCCATGGTGTGGTCATGGCCACTAGCCACCAAGGGCACGGCATGTACCACACACAATAAGTGCCCTTGGAAACTGAGGTCAACCTTGACGAAGCCCCACCAACAAAACCAGCCTGACCCACGCAACCACGCCCCACTGTGAAGGTGCCCAGCCACGCCTCACCGATTGGGTTTTGGACCCGAGCAGACCCTGCCAGTGCCTTCCCCCAGCGGGCCTGCCTTTCAGGTTTCTAGAGGACCATCTGAAGGGCAGGCACATGGCTTTGGGACGGGAGTGAAAGGAGGGGAGGGATCATTACTGGTGACGAGCTGCAGGACATCGCACATGGAACCAAATGGCAGCTGGGGCGGCCCCAGAGGGGAGCTCTGGATCCCAAGATCGTGGCCACCCCTGCTTTTCTGCCATTTCCTTGTCCGAGGCAGAAGCTCCAAAGAGAAGAGACGATTAGCAACCGCAACAGGGAAAGACTTCTTGCAGAAACAGTCGTGCCCGCTTAGCCCTAAAGTCTGTTCCCAAGTCGGAGAATTCATGAACTGAAGTGCATTTCCCGGCACATGGAGCGGCTTGTCGGAGAAAGAGGAGAAGGGTCCACACAGTTATCAGACAGCAGGGGCATGGGGGTCACTAGTCTGTGCATAAGGATCCGTACAGGCCACTGGCAACTCGGTTTTAGAGATGACAGTATCTGTCTTGTTGCAGTTTTATTTCACCAAATGTTTCCCAATTAAATTTAATCTGGTTCAGGCCCTAGGGCATGTTGTGGGCCCTGTGTCCAGCACCTCTATTATACAGTAACCTGCCTGGACAACAAAGTCAGCACTGGGACTGTGCAGGACCAAGGGGAAAGGGAGTCTAAATCACGAGGTGGCAGCGTCAGGGGCTGTTTCTGGAAAAAAAGACTGAACAGAAGGCCAGGAAGTCGCCCCCATTAGAAGCCACGCCAAGGTGTCTTTTTGAGAGGGGGAGGTGAGCTGACATACATCTGCTTACAGTCTCCCGTGTCTTCCGCCTGGAAGGCTGTCCTGTGTCCAACATGCACTTGGTAACTGGAGTGCTCGTATGAGATCCGAGGACCTCTTTTTACCACAAACGCTCGTGAACCAACTAACAGGTGTTTTTGGCGTCATTGAAGGTTTTCAAGTGGATGGTCACTTGGAAGATTGCTGTTCATGTTGAATTCGCTGGCCCTTGAGGTCCCTGCCATCCCCAAGACTCTCTAATTCTACCATTCTACAGAAAGAGCCCTGGATTCGTGGTCAGAGGACTAGACTCAAACACAGGCGCTGTCAGCTTCAGGCTTTGTTCTTAGACAAGTCGCTGTCCTTTCTCTGGGCCTCACTGTCCTCATCTGTAAAATGGGGAGGTGGTACAGGACAATTCTAAAGCTCCCTTCCAGTTCTAAATCCTATCGTCCTATGGTCCCATATTTACCAGAGGTTTTTAAAAATGTAATCAAGGGGCAGCTAGGTGGTGCAGTGGCTAGAGCTCTAGCCTTGGCGTCAAGAAGACCCAAGTTCAAATCCAGCCTCAGACACTCGACACTTACTAGCTGTGTGACCCTGGGAAAGTCACTTAACTCCAATTGCCTCACCAAAAAAGAAAAAGAAAAGGAAAAAGGATCAAGTATTTTATATTATTACATATTGTAAATATAATATCATAAATATATTTACATTTTTGTAAACTATAGCCATTAGCTATTTAAGAATCCATTTTATTCCTTAGTTTTTTTTTCCAAAGGAAAGGAGAAACTATAAGCAAATTAAGAATAAAATGTCTGAATAATTAGCCAGAAATATCAATTAAATTGACAATGGCCTCACTATAGGAGCAAGGGCCTCATATTATTGGCCTTTAAAAGGAGTTGAGTAATGGTTACTGGGCTTAGAAGTTAAAGCCAAGAACTAAAGCACTCCTGAATGCCCCTCCCTTGTTTTCTACATTAAAATTTAATGATTCATCCATTCCAAGAACTCGCCGAGTGCTTTTACACACACACACACACACACACACACACACACACACACACACACACAGAGTTTAGTCTCAGCATCTTGGGCTTGGTTTCTGCCTCCCACATTTTTTAGGGAAAGGCCTGGAAAGGCAGGTAGGCTTGGGATAACCTAGGATATAGCCTGGGGGAGAGAAAGTGAGGGTGTCTCGGCAGCTCCCCCTAAAGAATTCAAGAGCCCACTGTGATGAGGCACAGCTGCTCCTCCCTAGGGGAGGCAAGCGCTACTCGTGGCTCAGTTCTATGGCTGGGCAGAATCAACATTGATACACATTGTGCCCCGAGCCCCCATCCCATCCAGCAGGCCACCACTGCCTAGTCATGCAAGCCTCAAACCCCAAACAACAGCATTTAATTAAGACACAAAATAGCATCACTCACAGGAGTACACGGAAACAGCCTCTTGGTGCAGGGGCAGACAAAGGGCAGACGCGGCCAGGTGGTCCCCCATCTCCTCTCAGCATGATCTCGGGCCAGGGTGGAGAGCTGGCTCTTACAGGCCCACAGGATGTCTTGGCCACCGCTCCCTCCATCCACACGCAGGCAATCTCCTCCTCCCATCCATCCTCCCCACTCTAACCCAGCCCACAATTTGCGTCTTTATCTCGGCTCTCTCCCGTGGGGCTCCCTTGGAAGGCTGCCTCCGGTGAATTTCTCTCTACTCAGCAACACCCCAGGATGGCCCGATGCTGAACCTGGTCCCTCTCCAAGCCCTCTGGCTTGCTGTCTGGGCCAATCATCCCACATCCCCCAGCTCCCTTGCTTGCGAGCTCCAGGCCCTGCCTCTGAGGCTCTGATGGAGCATTTCCATGGAGGGGAGGCCATCCCTGCCCAGGTCACCTAGCAGAGCAGAGGCCCCAGCCTCCGAAAGCCCCGGAGACGAGGGAAGCTGCATGGCTCAGGAGGTTTGTACAAGGATGCCATTCTGAGAAGGGAAGAAAACAGACTCTTGTGATTTTTGTCTGCTTGTAGAAACAGACACCAAGTATTCTCCCCCCATTTTGGAGAAGGGGAAACAGAGGTGCCCAGAGAATGGTAAGCGCCTCAGCCAAGGTCGCACAGCCAGCCAGCGGCAGGACCAAGATTTGAACCCAGGACAACCGATTCCAAAGCCAGAGTTCTTTCCATGGCCCCATTAAAGTCAGCAGCTCTTAGAACCGAGCTCTGACTTTGTTCAGTCATCTTCAGTCATGTCCGACCCTTCGTGACCCCATTGAGGGTTCTCTTGACAGAGACACTGGAGGGGTTTGCCATTCCTTCTTCAGTACAATTTACAGATGAGGAAACTGAGGCCAACAGGGGGAAGAGACATGCCCAGGGTCACACAGCAGTAAGTGTCTGAGGCTGGATTTGAACTCGGATCTTTCAGCCCCCCGGCCCAGCACCTAGCTGCAGACCAGTCAGCGAGTTCTGGCCAACTGGCTGGTGTATAAGCAGCCACTCCCCATGATTCCTCAGAGCCTCCTGCAGAGCAGTGCACAGAGAAGCTCAAAGCTGGACGCTGGCTAGGGGCTCCCTGGCTGTTGGTCATCCCCCCAGGCTGTTCTCTCTCCCCATCTCCGTGCCTAGCACTGTGCTGGGCTAAGGAGCTAAATATGCCAGCCCCCCCCACGCTCGTGCGCACACACACACACACACACACACACACCCTCCCGTGCACAACAAGCCAGGGGGCAGGTCGTGAGAGGACTAGCGCCGTGTAGCCCATTGTACAGAGGCGGATGCCAAGGCCCAGAGGGGATTTAGCTCACGGTCAGACCAGCTCATCACTACAACTGATCACTTTATGGATTAACGGAGCCCATAAAAATCAATCATCGCCAACGCCCAGGCTGCCCCACTCCACCGCAGCAGGCCAGGCCGAGCCTTCCTGAGGTCCCCAGCCCTGCAGGAAAACATCAGAAACGTGAGCCATCCCTCATCATCCCTCCTGAAGCCATGCAAGGTGACACACTTGGGAGGACCAGAGGATCACAGAAGGAGCCTTGGAGGGTCACTGAGTTCAACCTTCTCTCCATTTTTCAGACAGGGAAACTGAGGCACAGAAGGGTTACGTGACTTGCCCAGGGTCATATGGTGTCTGAGGCTGGACTTGAACCCAGGTCCTCCCAGACTCAAGGCCAAAGTCCTAGCCACTGCTCCACACTGTCTCACTCTAACTCTGAATGAAGTTTCACGGGAGTCACTCTTCTGGCAGAAGCCCTGGGCACTAGGCTGAAAACAGCTCGATGAGGCTTCCAGGGCCAAAAATGCGCACCCCCCCACAACACACACAGAAACACCAGCCACGCATTTCCCATGCCACTTCTCTTAGGGGCAAGCACCGAGCCCAGGACCCTGAATGTTTTTAAAGCATCAAAGACACGACCTGGGCCTGATTTCACACGTGCCTTTGAAAGGGCCCACAGACCCCTTCCCAAGCTCCCCTCTGGGGCCACTCAAGGCTGCTGTCCAGCTCAGTCCCAGGAAGGAATTGATGGAAAGTAAGGAATGGGGCCCAGGAATTCCTGCCGCTTCCCTTGCAGCTGCCTGGGGGAGGGGAGGGGGAGAAAGGACGCCCAGCCGACGCACATTTGGTTTCCATTTCCCACCGAACAAGCTCTCTTTTGTGTGCCCAACGCAGACCCGCAGCCCACCGAACACTTGGCTGGCTCTGCCTTCTTAACTCTTTAGGGACCAGCCCCTGCCTCCCCCCAGGCCACCCAGTCTCCATTCTGGCTAGTAACAGAGACTGGATTTGAACCCAGGTCCTCCCGACTCCAGGGCTGGTACTTGATCCACCAAAGCCCCAAGCTGCCCCTTGCAGACGAACTTCTAACAAATACAGCATGGCTACGTCCAGCCCAAAGTGCGTCACTAATGTTCAGAAGGGAGATTCTAGGGCTCCCTGGAGGCTGGTTTCTACACCCCAAAGGGTCACTGAGGCAAAGGAGGGGAAGACTACAAAAGCTCGGCCTTTTCTGTCCCCTCGCCTGGACGGGCGGAGGAGTCACTGAACCTCCCCAGGACTGTGGCCTGGGAAGAAGCCTTGGAGTTTCCCAAGCCCAATCTGCCCATTTCCTAGAGGAAAAGCGAGGCCCATGAAGGGGAGTGGGACTTTGTCCAAGAGCCTATAGCAGACGACTGGCAGAGCGGGTTCTATGATCCAGGCCAACGTGGAGGTGGCCACCGCCTGCCGCCATCCCTAGTCCAGCCACTGCTGAAGGCTTTCCTGCCCAAGCTGGCACCGATGCTCACCGCTCCCACAGCCGCGGTCCAAGGAGGACGTGCCCCTCTACTGACCAGCCCCGAGGCTCACAACGTCCTTGCTGACTGTGGCTCCTCCCTCCGAAGTTGGCAGAAAGCCATTGATAAGAGCGGTTCAAGGGCTGCATCAGCGAGGAGGGCCCCCCTCACTCTTCAGGGATGCCGGAGGGAGCAGTCTCTGATCGAGCGCGGATTGGGCTAAATGTCCACTAAAGTCCCTCCCCGGCCAGCTGTTAAGAGTGTGACCGACTTCTCCCTCCTTCCTGTCCACACGCCTCTGAAGGGTGGCAGAGACAGTGGAGGCCACACTGACCCCGTTTTCCTGGGTCTTTCCGAAGGTGCCCCACCCGCACCCACTCAGCTGCCCTCGGGATCCCTGCCTGCTTATGTTAGTATAACACCCGTTTCACTAGCTTCTCTCGCAGAAGCAGCAGAGCCTGCTGCTGTGTCTTTAAGGGCCAAGTGGAATGTTACAGAGGTGGTAGTTTTAACTCAAACTTCTTAGCTTTTAGCTTAAAGATGATGGAGGGATATGATTTCCTAATGAAGCTACGTCAATCTCGATCTTGCAAAACAGATTCTTGAAAAAGTTTTTATTTGGTATTTTGGGCGAACTGAAAGATGAGATCGTTTGCAGTGATGGCTGGAGGCAACGCGGCCTTAATCTTATATTTGTAGCTAAAACGATGGAAATAGTTTACATACTTGTGTTACGATTGATTGCACCGTCCATAAATTGTATAGCCAGTAACTTTAGTGTCAAATTAATCACCGGAGATTAGAGGTTTTGCTGTATAGATAGATATGCTTTCTCCTGCTTATGGGAAAAGGTTTTTCCTAGTTTATTAAAAAATACATAATAAACTGGGGCGGGGACTCTGAATTAGTTGGTTAATTAATAAAAGAGACATCGTGACTGTCGTTATTCATGAGGACCATCCAAAGACGGCCCTGGATTGCCCTGGACCTCCGATTAGCACGGTAACGTGTCAATGAGTAGGCTGAGGGGCGTCCCACAAGGAGGCTGGCCAACCTCATAACCTTGCTATGGGAGAAGCTAAAATCCAGGCCAGCAGAGGCTCTCGAGGAGCTACAAGTATGAGGCGGAGGGAAGGAAAAGGCCTCCGCCATCTGGCTGGCTTTCTTCTCCCAACACATTTGCCCTTGCCCGACATTCAGAAAGATGGTCACCCGTCAAGCTCTGTGGTCCCCACACAAGGCCTGTGGCGGCTTTCCATCCTGAAGACCACCGCCAGCCCTCTCAGCTGGAAATGGCCAAGGAGGCGGCAAAGCCCCCTCCCACTAACCCGCGCCTCTCCCTGTCTTTGGGACTCAGTCATTGTTTCTGTAAAATAGGCCTGGCCTCGGGCATGCCCACCTGCCACTCTACAATCACCCTGCCCACTTCTTACGTGGACTTTTAGTACAGAAGCATCGAAGAAAGGAAGAGGGCCCACGCAAGTAGCTCCCAGCTCCTGCCCTCAGAGACCTAACTCTGGATTCCAGAACCAGGTATGAAAGACCGGGCCTTCCTGGGGGTATCATCCACACACCTGGGTGGTAGGGAAATATCCCTGCACAGCCAAGAACCAGGGTCGGAGCGCCAGACCGAGGCCTGCAATTGGGAGAAGCAGTGTGAAGGCACAGACAAGAGAGCTGGCCTTGCGGCCGAGAGGACCCGGGTTCAAGTCTCCCCACACACAATGGCTACGTCACCCTGGGCATGGGATTCACCCTCCCGGCTCCCACAGAGACGCTAAGAGGAGAAGTTAGAGGTGCTGCGCTGGTGGAGGGAGATGGACGAGAGGCCAGGGAGAGGCCCAAAGCAGAGAGAGCCCTTGGTTGGCACTTTCTACCTTCCAGTAGCAGGTGATGAGGTCAAAGAGAAGCGTGCCACCCCAGCCAGGGAAGCCAGCGGCAGAGCCCCATTCGGGAGACCGAGGGCTGTCGATTCTTACCAGAACTGGACACACGCCTGGCTCTCTGGGGAGAGAGAGCGCGCTCGGCATGGAAAGTCCTGGATTCGGTGCTTCGCCTCCGACAGGAAACGGACGGCCAGACTTTCATCTTGGGAACAGGGATTTTACTGAGTCCCAGGGGGTCGTGCTTAGACCCGCTTCTGCCGGCCACCGGTGGTGATTTCGGCGTGGAAGCCTGTGGGAAAACAGAGAACGTTTAACTCCCATAACTGAGCCAACTCTCTTGTTTCCTAGCTGCGGGTACTTGAGAGATAAACAGACAATTAAACAGCACTTTGTTTAATAGAATGATTTTTTTAAAGGAAAAACCTAAAAGTAAAAATTTGGCTGGAAGCAGGAGTCAGAGGATCTGGATTCATGCCCTGTCCCTAATTACCTCTGAACCCCTGGAGAAGTCACTGTGCCCCTGAGCCTCAGTTTCTCCCCACTGAGAAGCCCAACGGTCAGGACAAGGTGACACCGAAGGCCCCTTCCCCTCTCAGTCCTAGACAACTGCAGGGACCACCTGCTCTGAAGGGCAAAGCTGCCCGGCAGACCGCAGTCCCACCTGGGAGCCTCTGGGAGAAAGACTGGAGGGGGGGTCTGGAGGCCCCGGCCTGGGGAAGAGCCTCCCCTAGCAGTGACCAGACCAGACCCCCAAGGGCCGGGATGAGCACCAACGAGTCAAGGGCGTGGCTGCAGGCGCTGGCCCAGAGGCGACCTTGTCTTCAAAGGGGGGCCCGCTTAACCCTTAATATTCTACAGGACAGCCAGGACCCTAGCACAAATGGTAATTTGTGTTTGGGTCTCAAAACACAGGATCCAGCCACAGCCTCCTCCTGCCACTAACAGGGCACCCCATTTGAGTGAATAGTCCAAACGCCCAGCTCTGCATTCGTCGTAATGTCCAACATAAACACCTCTAGACTTTGAGTACTAAGCTTGGAGTCAAGAAGACCAGGTTTCTGCAGTGGGTAGAGTACCAGCCCTGAAGTCAGGAGGACCCGAGTTCAAATCCGGCCTCAAGCCAAACACTTGACACTTACTAGCTGTGTGACCCTGGGCAAGTCACTTAACCCCAATTGCCTTAAAAAAGAAAAGAAAAAAGAAATCCCGGTTTCAAATCCTGCCCCAGAGATTTACTAGCTATGGGAAACAGGCCAAGTCACTTAATTGCTCTGTGACTCAGTTTCCTCATCTGTACAATGAAGGAGCCGGACTCCATACAAAGGCTGAGCACTCCTCAAGAAGGCTCAGGTCAGCCCTGATGCCCTGGGTCCCCAACTCGGGCCTAACCCAGGGCCGGCCTCTATGTATCCACCAACACTGACCCAGGGTAGGATGGGAATGCAGCGAGAGAAAGGGGTTGGCCCGCACTGCCCAGCCTCAAGCTGAGCAAGCAGATGTCAGCTACAGCCTCCCAAGATGACCTAGTCTCAACCTCAACTCACGCTTGAAAACGTGGACGAGAAGGGTGGGCCTTGTCTCAGGCCGTGGAATAAACTTCCTGCTGCAAACGCTGGCTGAGGAGGGATGCGGAGGAGAATCAGTACTCCAAGGAGGAGTTCTTCTCCCTTGGTATTTAGGGGCACAACAGTCCAAGCTTCTTCAGATGGACACCAAATGACGGAGTTCCCTCTCTCTGCCGTAAATCTGCTTACACACAAGCTCAGGCTACGACCCCCGAGCCACAAAGCCTCCCGTCCTACCCAGGGAAGAATCCCTCAGGTTCAAGGCCTTCCGGAGCTGGGCCAGCCTCTCCTTCAGACTCTAGAATGGCCCACGAGGGCTCAGCTGGACAGCCAACCAAGGCCCAAGGGCATTTTAGAAAGCTGAAGTCCAACAGGTCCGAAGCTAACAAATGAGCTTTAACCACCTGGATCCCTGAAGGGTCCCCAAGTGACTCTTCCAGCACCTCCTCGTCACCAGGACCCAGAAGGATGTGCGTCTAATGATTCCTCAGAAGGCATTTCTAACCATCCTCGGTCATGGAGTGCACACAGCTGGTCGGCACAAAGAAGCCGACTTTCCTCGATGTTTCAAGGCTTCAACGTGTCATGAGGAGGGGACGGCAGCCTCCACCTCCTCTGAGGCAGCCCCAGAAGCTGCAGCTGAGCGCTCCTCCCTGTCACGTTCTGGTGACAAAGCACTCTCAGCTTAGGCAGGCTGACCCTCCGTCCCAGAATTGCGGGATCTCATTTAAGGGGACCTCAGAGACTGGGTTCCAACCCTTAACTCAACAGGACCCAATAAACAAATGGCCATGTGGGCTCTGCCTGAACACCTCTGAGGAAGGGGGACCCATCAGATCTCCCAGCAGCCCCTTCCACGCTGGGACACCTGGACCTGCCTCTCTGCACCTTCCCATACCCCCAGTGACTCTTGTTCTACCCTCTGGAACCAAGCAGAACAAAGTTAATTCCTCTTCCTTGGGATAGCTCTTCCCATACTTAAAAAGATAGCAGCCCATCCTCCCATCTCCCTTCAACTGATTCTCATTATAGCCTAGCGTTGAAACCCCTCACCGTACTGAACAGAGTCTGACCGGGTCAGAGGTCAGCGAGTGGTCCCAATACCTCTTTAGGTGGGTACCCTATGGCACTCTTAACGACCACATCCTTGTCCTTGCCCCTTTGCCGGCTGCTTTATGTCGCCGACTCCACAGTCCCCACAGATGCCCCATGTGCTGCCCTCTGGCCAGGCCTCCCTCACCCTGGAACCGATTTTTTTAAATGCAAACTCAGGATTTTATATTTATCTCTGTCAAATGTCATCTTATTAGATTTAATCCATCATCCTAAGCAGCCGACATCTTTTGGGATCTTACTTCCTGCATCCAACATGCTAATAATGCCTCCCAACTTTGTGCTATTGGCAAATCTGATCAGCAAAGCCATCTATGCCTTTGTTTGAATCATTGATCAAAATGTGAAGCATCGCAAGGCTGACAGGCCTGGGGCACTCCAGCATAAAACCGACATCCACCCACCAGCGACCAGTCGGTGGGTGTGCTCACTGGATGAGCTCCAATGCACCCAAATGCTCCATTATCTCAGATGGCCATTCTGCTGCTGGCCCCCACCTGAAGCCCCTCCCTCTGGCATGGTAGAACCTGGGGTCTAGCCCTCCACCTCCCTGAGCTTCTCCAAAGTTTTCCCTTTCAAGTAACCATATGACTAACTCAAATCTCCACACTCAGAGGATGCATCATTACAACAGGTCAGTGCTTAGAAGGGTCATCGTTCTGGCAAGTGGAAAAGGTCTTTTAAACTTAAAAAAAGGAATAAGAAGGGAGGTGTCTGTATGAAGCAAAGGTAAGCAGGGAGGGTGATCCAGGCAGGGGAAACAGCCAAGGCAAAGGCCTGGAGAGTGGAGATGGGAAAGTTGTGGGTACAAATTAGAGAGAAGGCCAGTCTGGAGAGTCTATAGAGGGAAGGAAGGCGAGTAACGCATGAGGCTTGGATGATAAATCGAGGCCCAGTTGTGAAGGGCCTTGGGAAAAAGAACAACAACACAGTCTATTCTTGATCCCAGAAGCAGTCAGGCAGTCATTGCGCATGTATTAAGCACTTACTGTATCTGTTAATCACTGGACTGATCCCTGGGGAGACACAGAAAGACGAAAGACAGTCCTGCCTCAAGGAGCTCACGGTCTGACGGAGCAGACAACAACGAGGCCAGAGAAGCTACAGACCAGAGAAATAGGGGACAATTAAGAGAGGGAGGCCCTGGGATCCGGAGGGCTTGGGGAAGGCTTCCTGTAGAAGGTGGGATTTGAGATGGGGCTGGAAGGAAGCC
>NW_020949971.1:2473222-2521899 GCF_900497805.2 Vombatus ursinus
GAGGCCAGGAGGCAGAGCAGAGAGCATTCTGGGCTGGAGGGACAGCCAGAGAGGATTCCCAGAGCCCAGAGAGGGAGGGTTGTATTCAGGGACACCCAGAAAGCTGGGGAGGTCCGGAGGCAGAGTGGAGAGCGATCTAGACAGCCAGAGAGGATGCCGACAGCCCAGAGATGGAGGGTTATATTCAGGGACACCCAGAAAGCCAGACGTACTAGATGGAAGAGAACGTGTTGGGGAGTGAGGTGTGAGACTGGACAGGAAGGACAGGCCAGAAGATGAAGGACTTCAAAGGCCCAACAGAGCATTTCATCTTTGACCCTGGAGGTGATACGGAGCCCCTGGGGGGTTACTTAGTAACTGGAGGGAGGGGCGATGCAGTCAGACTTGGGCTTTAGGAAAGTCACTTTGGTGGCCGAGTGCAGGATGGACTGGAGCGGGGGGAGCCCGAGGCAGGCAGCTCCCCGCCAGCAGCCATAACAACAGTCCCAGCATGAGGCAATGAAGGCTGACACTGGGGGGTGGCCGTGTCAAAGCAGTGGAGGGGGCGCATTTGGGAGATGTCAAAAAGGGAAAACTGGCTTGGATATGGCTGGCGAGGAGTCCAGGGAGGTGCTGGTGCATCCACAGTAATGGGGAATCTGGGAAGAGGGCAGGGTTTGGGGGAAGAGAGAAGGAGTTCAGCTTGGGACATGCTCCATGAAGACATCTATGGGAGCCTGGAGGTCAGGAGAGAGGTTAGGGCTGTACCCGTCGATCTTAAAGTCAGCTGCACTGAGATGCTAGCTGTGCACCGAGCTGGGGACAGCCTGGCCAGACCTCGGAGGCAGCAAAGGGTCTGAATCAGGGCCACAGCCCTGGAGGGGAGAGAGTTCCGGACAGGAGAGAGGCTGGAAAGGAGGAAGCAGAAGGCTTGTCCGGTGATCGGAGGAATGGTAGGGAGCTGAAGTCCACACCAATATGACAAACCTGGAGGCATGGAAGAACTGTGGAAACTTCCACAGAAACGGGGAATTCTGGAGGCGACCAGCAAAGATAATGAGCTCTGTGGGAACTTGGAGTCTGGAAGACTCGGGTTCAAATTCTGCCTCAGACAGTTACTGGCTGTGTGGCCCTGGGCAAGTCACTTCACCCTGGCTTGCCTCGGTTTCTTCAACTGTAAAATGGGGAGAAAAATCATCGCTGCCTCCCAGGGTTGTGGTTGCACCCATTCAAGGATCTGCTCTCATGCTTATTCTTTGCACTCTTATTTGCCTTCTTCAGTCCCTCAGAACATCTGGGTTTTAATCACAGTACTCAGACAAGGTCTCCTCACCTGGTGGCTGACCCCCAGGGGCTGGCCCTCCAGCTCACACCGGCCCCAGGTCCAATGAATTCTCACACAGCCCATGACACAATTTACAAGCAAATTATATTCTACCTGCCCTCCCTGTTGAGTGTGAGACTTACGTGGACAAGTACAAATGGGTGCCAAATGCTAGCAGGTCAACGTCTTCTGACCTCCCGTCCCCCTCCTCTCCCCACCTGGGCCCACTGGTCCCTTCCAGCCCCACCATCCCACGCTTCCGTGGCCTAATGGAGATGCCAGCCAATCCTGGAGGTGGGGGAGGACCCAAAGCCCTCAGTTTTCATCATCAACCACCTACATGTCTACAGCTAGTCCAAGTTTGTAAAGCATGTATACGCATTTACCCACTTAAATGTCATAAGTACCCTGTGGGGTAGGTAATACCACTATTATTGCCCCCATTTTACAGGTGGGGAAACTGAGCTCAGAGGGTAGTTTAGGGGACTTGCCCGGTAGGTGAGAGACAGGGGGACTTGAACTCAGGTCTTCCTGGCTCCAACTCCAGCATTTCAGTGACTGGCTGGCAGACAGGCTAAGAACCCTCCAACACAAATCCACCTCCATTTTGAAGTCGCACCATCGTCCCAACTGCGGGTGTGACTTTTGAGCCATTTCCAGGGCTCTCCCATGCCACTGTCCACTGAACCAGGCCCAAGGAAAACTCACCGGGGCAGGACCGCAGGCGGACAGAGCGGTCACCACCTCCCTCTGTGCTTCCTGGGTGCCCGGGGGCATGGGCACGCCTCCGTCCGTACTCGTGCGCCTCTCAGTGCTGGCTCCATCGGAGGCGGGAGCTCGAGGCTCTTGCAGAGCAGATTCCGCCGTTCTCACGGGGGCATTTGGGGCATCCGCGCCCCGGTGGGGCCCCATGGCTCCAGCCGCAGACCCTGGCAGGCGCCCAGCCTTGGACAGACTGGCTTGGGGGCCGCTGCCTGCGTGGTTCGCTCTCGGCTCCCGGGCTGCTCTGGGAGCCTCCTGGGAAGCGTTTCTGGAATGGGTTGTGACATGCACCACCTGGCTGCTAATGAGCTTAAGGAGGGGCGGCCTGTGGCTCTTACTCGGGAGGACGTCTGCCTTGGCACTGGCCTTCCACTCAGCTCTGCTAGGCCCGCTGCTCGAGGGCAGCTCTGCCGGTGGGGGCCCTGCGGGCGGTGGGGGCCTTGCTGCTGCAGCCGCCGGCTCTCGGGGCCGCAGCACCCCACGAGAGATTACCTTGGCTTTCACGTTCTTGAAGTTGGGCCTGGGAAAGCTGATCTTCTCTGTCCTGTGGAGGCTGCTTCCTGCTGGGCTCCCCGGCTTGGGCGCAGGTTTTCCCAGGACTTTGCCGAGGGCAGGTTTTAGCCCCTTGATGGGGGCCAGTTTCCTACTGGGGTGCTTGGCCAGCTCTCGAGTGATTTTTCCTTTTTCAGAAGATTTCTCCTTTGTTTTCTCAGGAAGCAAGACAGAAAAAGTCTCATTGGGGCACCCAGGGATAGCTGGCGGCAGATAACCAACATCAGTGGGGCTGGAAACGCTATCCGCTCCCGGCCCCGGCGACCCAAGCGATGGGGCCACTTCCCAGCCCGGCGGGGGACTTCCTGCCAGTGGGGTTCCCCCAGGATGGCTTCCGTCGCCCAGGCTGCCCTCAGGAGAGGCCATCTCATTCAGTCGGTCTCCTGGCTGACACAGCTGTTCCGCGGGGTCACTGAAAGGTGGCCTGTCCACAGGGCAGTCAGCCTCTGGACAGTACCCTGACAGCGGCACGGCTGGGGCACACAAAGTCTGCGAAGGGGGCTCCCCATTTGGTCGGTCTTCATATAAGCCAAAAGCCTTCTCTGTCAGAGGCATACATGAACCACTAAGCCCTTCCAAACCTGGCCCGGGGACTTCGGTCATTTCCTGCTGAAAGCCGTTGGTGAGAGCGCCAAGCATCTTCTCTGCAGAGCGCGGGCTCTCGGCATCTGCCGGGGCATCTATCTGCATGGCTGTCTCAGATATAACGAGATATGTGGTGTTGGAGACCTCACGAGGCTCCTGGGCAGCAACCCCGGGAGGGATCCCCGAGTCCTCGCCAGCCGGGTTGTCTCCTGTGCACACGTCAGAAGAACAGGCAGGAGCTGCCGTAGCCTGGCCGCGTGGGAGCCCCGGGTGGGGCAGGCTTCCCTGCGGAGCCGATGCGTCCAGGGCATCAGGCGTTGCCACGGTGCCCCGGCCTGCACCCGTCATTTCCCACCCTTCTTCCAGGCTGAGCACAGCAGGGCCCGGCGTCCCCTTAGCATCTCCACAGTCATGTCTCCACTCTCTGGGCCCTGAGAGCTGAACCCTCTGAGCCTGGGCACTGTTATACAGGTATTCTGGTTCCAGCAGACCCCTCTTGTCATTCACCCAGGACCCCCCTGGTACCTCACCACGCATCCCTGACCTTGCAGACAGAGGCCATGCCTCCCGAGAGACGTCCTCATCCCCCGCAAACACTTTGGTACAAGAATTGGTTAAGGAAATCCTTTCCCCATCCGCCCCCAGCGTGTGCAAGTGGGCTTCCTGAGCATCCTGTGGGCTGAGGTGGGGGAACGAGTCCCAGCGTGCGGGAAGGAAGGTGGGTGTTCCTTCAGGCGCCAACTCCTTCCCACGTTTCTCCCCTCGAAATAAGGCCGGCTGGGGGGCCTCGTGCTCTTTCTCTTCCCATTTCTGAAGGTTCATTCTGGATCGACCTTTTCAGCTAGTTCAACACAAAGGTGAAGAAAAGTCAGCGCCTTAAGTGGCTTAAAATCCAACTCGTCTCCTGCTTGGTGAGAAGGCTGGCACCCCAAGCCGAGCAGGCCATGGCTCTTTGTCTGACATTCACCAGGAAGGGAAACACACCTCGCTTCCTAAAATAAATAAAGAAACCTCAGTGTAAATGAAATGCCTAAGAATTACTCATCCCCACTTGACAATGCTTGCCCATTGAAGATTCAGCCTCGGAAACAAAAACTCACTCACCTAAGTAAGAGCTTATTATCAAGTTCCCAACCCACACCCTTTCCAGGGGACCAGGAGCAGGGGGGGAGATAGGGGCTGGTGCCAGCACACCCCCACCGCCCCCTCCTCCCCGCCACCTTTCTGCTCCTGCGCCCCTGGGAGAAGTCCTGACCCCAAGCCCCCACTGCCAGGCACACTCAGGGCTCATCCTCCAACCTGGAAACCAGGAAGCTGGGAGGCGCGCATACCTGGGGAGCAGACAGATAGACAGTCACGGAAGGAGTCCTTCCAGATTTTAGGGTGGCGAGGGGCCAGGCTCACCTTCCATTCTCACTCATGTCATGGGACCCAATGAGGGGAACTGGCATATTCCAGGGCCAGATTTTATTAAGCCCTCAATCCCACCCACTCCCTCCCATTGATGAAAATCCCCAGGGGGAATCCAACCAGAGAGTGAGAATTTGTAAGCCAAAGTCACACAAGCTTGAGAAATAACTGCTGATAAATGCTGCCGCCAGAAGTGGCTGAAACTCAAGGCACCCAAGGCAAACGCACAGAAGGCTGCTTGCAAAACAGACTTCTGAAAGGTCCCCAGGACAAGGGAAAGTCATGAGGCCAGAGCGGTCTCTGAGCTGCTGACCAGGAAATGCTCCAGAACATGCTGGGGCTCCCAGGTGCCTCTCAGAGCCAAGACCGACTCTTCAGGCTGGCACTAGAAGGCCTGGCCAAGTCCAGTCTGGCTCTGACCCCCGCCTAGATGGCCTCCCCCGGCAGGATGTCCCACAGCACCCCCTCACGGCCAGGGAGTGGTCACTCTTCTGCCTCCCTCTCCCCGTCTCACCCCCGGTGAAGTCCCATTCTTTCCTCTGGGCCCAGCTCAGGTGTCTTCTCATGCCAAAGCCTTCTCTGATCTGCCCCACCACCTTGTCTGCCTAGGGCTTTCAGTCCTTTCCCTTGCCCCATCCCATTTTACTTGCCTCATCCCATTTTAATCGCCTCACATTCAGCATGTATACCACCCCTGCCAACCATCTGCCCACCCTGAGGCCAAGAGGCCTGTCACACATCCTGGCGTCCCTGCGGCCAGCTCAGGGCCTTGGACAGGGCAGGTACTCAGTACAGGCTTGCGGATTCGAATTCAGCTCTAAAAGCAAAGCCTGTCTGTAACCAGGCTAACTTCTGTCCAGGAGGCCAGTGAAGACTCGCCCCTCGCCTTCTGGGCTACACTCGTTTCAGGCCAGCCCCAGAGCACGCCCGGGTCTGTGCGTCAGAGGTCACTGAAAGCTAGGGGCTCAACCTCAGCCTCTGACCCTTCAGTCTGCTGGTCCACGAGGGAGGAAATGAGCAGGCAGGCAAGCTGAGCCGAACGTTCCAGAGCTCTGCCTCGGGCCCCTCTCTTGCCTCCCTCACCGCTCCCCACCCCGGCCCATCCAGCCCCCTTCTTGTGATCACTGACAGACGTGCTGTGCGGGCTGGCCTGGGGTCTTTGTCTGTCTGCTGCATCACTGATGCCGCCTGCACCAGGCGAGAGACCGAGGTCCCCCACGGGGTGGAAGGGCCGGAGTGCCTGCCCTGAATCCAAACAAACATTCAGAAGGTCCTATGTGTCCCAGGCATGTTCAACACCGCTCATGGAGGTGCTGGATCCAGGGAAGAGTCCCCAAGGATACCTGACTGGCCCACCCCTCACTCCCCGTGAGTGCGCCAGCTGGCCTGGAGAGCTCTGCTGCTGGTTGTGCCAGACTAGACCCTGTTCACTTAAAGGGGGTTATGGGGAGTATACAAACTCTACTGCAGAACACAGCACCTTCCAGACTGCTTCGTGGCCTCCCAGAGCCAGTCTGGGGCAAGGACACCAGCCCCGGATTCAACACCAGAGGACCTGGATTCAAATCCCACCTCTGAGGCTTAGCACCTAGTGACTTTGGGCAACTCTCTTCTGCACCTGAGGCCTCTATTTCCTCACCTGTAAAATGGGCAGGTTGGAAGGGTCTGGCTCTAGACGCTAGGCTCAAATGAGATGATTTTTGTAAAACACTTTGTAAACCTTAAAGTACTCTATAAATGCTGGCTATTGTTATGGCTATAATATATATCTATTATACTTGATCCTCACAACAACCTGGGATGTAGATGCTATTATTATTATTATCCCCATTTTACAGTTGAGACTGAGGCAGACAGAGGTTCAGTGATTTTCCCAGGGTCACACAGCTAATTGGTGACTGAGGCTGAATTTGAACTCTGGCCTTCCTAACTCCAGGCCCAGTACTCTGTGCACTATTGGCACCTTCCACCTCCCCCTTAAGGGGCGGGAAGTCAATAAATGCTAAGAATCATCCAGGTTTGGGCAAGAATCTGAGGGCACAGGAGCCCAGACACACCACCTGTGTGTCCTCTTCCCAGTAAAAGGCCAAAAGCACTGACTGAGTCAGTTTGGAAAACGAGCAGCCGGTGGGTGCCCCGTCCTTCCTCTGATCACCCCCCCCCAGCGCTGTCCATATGTCAGGGTGACGGGCCTCATCACATAGCACCTCCCCCTCCTCTGCACTGCTACCTCCTGATGCCCCCCCCACCAAGGCAAGAGGGAGGGGGAGAAATATAAACAGGGGGAAAATAGGATGGAGGGAAATACACAGTTAGTAATCATAACTGCAAATGTGAATGGGATGAACTCACCCATAAAATGGAAGGGGGTAGCAGAATGAATTAGAAACCAGAATCCAACAAAATATGTTGTTTAAAAGAGACACACAGATGAGGAAACTGAGGCAATCAAGGTAAAGTGACTTGCCCAGGGTCACACAGATAGTAAATGCCCGAGTCTAATTTTAAACTCAGGTCTGTGACTCCAGGCCCAGTATTCTGTCCACTGTGCCACCTAGCTGCCCAATCCTAAACATATGCACCAAACGACATAACATCCAAATTCTTAAAGGAAAAGTTAAATAAGTTACAGAAGGAAATAGAGTGGTGAGGGACCTCAACTTTCCCCTCTCAGAACTAGATAAATCTAATCATAAAATAAATAAGAATTGGGAAGATAAAAAGAATTTTAGAAAAGTTAGATATGATAGACCTTGAGAGAAAACTGAATAGAAAGACAAAGGAGTATACATTTTTCTCAACTGCACATGGCACTTTCACAGAAACTGACTGTGTATTAGGGTACAAAAACCTCACAAACAATTGCAGAAAAAATATTAAATGCATCCTTTTCAGACCATAATGCAATAAAATTACATTCAATAAAGAGAAGTGGAAACAGATTAAAAATTAATTGGAAACTAATCTAATCCTAAAGAATAAGTGGGCCAAAGAACAAATCGTAGAAACAATAAATAATTTCATTAAAGAGGATGAAAACAATGAGACTACATACCAAAATTTGTGGGATGCAGTCAAAGTAGCACTTAAGGGAAAATTTATATCTCTCATTGTACATCAATAAAAAAGAGAAAGAACAGATCAATGAATTGGGTATGCAATTTATAAAATGAGAAAAAAGAACAAATTTAAATCCCCAATTAAACATCAAATTAAAAATCCTGAAAATCACAGGAGAGATTTAATAAAACTGAAAGTAAAAAAAAAATTGAACTAATAAATAAAACTAGAAGCTGGTTTTATGGGGGGAAAAAACAGATAAACCATTGGTTAATTTGGTTTTTATTTATTTTTTTTAATTTTTATTAATTTATTTTGATTTATTGATAATCACTTCCATATGCTTTTGAGTTTAAAATTTTTCTCCCCCTTCCTCCCCACCACCCTCCCCAAGACAGCGCACAATCTGATATAGGCTATAAATTTACATTCATATTAAACATATTTTCACATTAGTGATGTTGAAAGTAGAAAATTAAAATCAATAGGAGGAACCATCAGAAAGAGGAAACAAAACTCAACAGAAGAGAAAAAAATAACAATTCAGCTTCCATAGTTCTTTCTTTGGGTGTGGATAGCATTTTCCATCACAAAGCCTCTGGAGATGTCTTAGATCCTTGTATTGCCAGGAAGGGTTAAGTTTATCAATATTAGTCATCACACAACATGGCTGTTATTGTGTACAACATTCTCTTGGTTCTGCTCACTTCACTCAGCATCAAACCATACAAGTCTTTCCAGGTTTTTCTGAAGTCAGCCTGTTCATCATTTCTCATAGCACAATAGTATTCCATCACATTCATATACCACAACTTGCTCAGCCATTCCCCAATTGATGGGCATCCTCTCAATTTCCAATTCTTTGCCACTACGAAAAGAGCTGCTATGAATATTTTTGTACATGTAGATCCTTTTCCCATTTGTGTGATCTCTTTGGGATATAGCCCTAGAAGTGCTATTGCTGGGTCAAAGGGTATACACATTTTTATAGCCCATTGGGCATAGCTCCAAATTGCTCTCCAAAATGGTTGGATCATTTCACAACTCCACCAACAATGCATTAGTATTCCAATTTTACCACGTTCTCTCCAACATTTATCATTTTCCTGTTTTGTCATGTTGGCCATTCTGATAGGTGTGATGTGGTACCTCAGAGTTGTTTTGATTTGCATTTCTCTAATCAATAGTGACTTAGAGCATTTTTTCATATGACTATAAATGGCTTTAATTTCTTCATCTGAGAACTGTCTGCTCATATTCTTTGACTACTTATCAATTGGGGAATGGCTTGTATTCTTATAAATTTGACTTAATTCTCTATATATTTTAGAAATGAGGCCCTTATCAGAGAGACTGGTTGTAAAAATTCTTTCCCAATTTTCTACCTTCCTTCTAATCTTAGTTGCATTGGCTTTGTTTGTGCAAAAACTTTTTAATTTAATGTAATCAAAATTATCTGTTTTGCATTTCATAATGTTCTCTATCTCCTATTTGGTCATGAATTCTTCTGTTCTCCATAGATCTGACAGGTAGACTATTCCTTGCTCTCTCAGTTTGCTTATAGTATCAGTCTTTATATCTAAATCATGTACCCATTTTGACTTTATTTTGGTATATGGTGTGAGATTTTGGTCTATGCCTAGTTTCTGCCATACTCTTTTCCAGTTTTCCCAGCAGTTTTTTTTTCAAAGAGTGGGTTTTTATCCCAGAAGTTGGGGTCTTTGGGTTTATCAAATAATATATTACTATAGTCATTGACTACTGTGTCTTGCATACTTAACCTATTCCACTGATCCACCACTCTATTTCTTAGCCAGTACCAAGCAGTTTTGATGATTTCTGCTTTATAATACAATTTAAGATCTGGAATGGCTAGGCCACCTTCCCCTGCATTCCTTTTCATTAGTTCTCTTGATATTCTGGACCTTTTGTTCTTCCAAATGAATCTTGTTATTATTTTTTCTAACTCTATAAAATAATTTTTTGGTAGTACAATTGGTATGGCACTGAATAAGTAAATTAGCTTAGGTAGAATTGTCATTTTTATTATTTTAGCTCGGCATACCCACGAGCAACTGATGTTTTTCCAATTATTTAGATCTGATTTTATTTGTGTGAAAAGTGTTTCGTAATTGTGTTCATAGAGTTCCTGGTTTTGTTTCGGGAAGTAGACTCCTAAATATTTTATAATGTCTACAGTAAGTTTAAATGGAACTTCTCTTTCTATCTCTTGCTGTTGGGCTTTGTTGGTAATATGTAGAAATGCCAATGATTTATGTGGGTTTATTTTATAGCCTGCAACTTTGCTAAAATTGTTTATTATTTCAAGTAGTTTTTTACTTGATTCTCTGGGATTCTCTAAGTATAACATCATGTCATCTGCAAAGAGTGATAGCTTTGTTTCTTCTTTGCCTATTCTAATGCCTTCAATGGCTTTTTCTTCTCTTATTGCTAAATCTAACGTTTCCAGTACAATGTTGAATAACAGTGGTGATAATGGACATCCTTGTTTCACCCCTGATCTTATTGGAAATGCTTCCAGCTTGTCCCCATTACATATTATGCTTGCTGAAGGTTTTAGATAGATGCTATTTATTATTTTAAGGAAGACTCCATTTATACCTATGCTCTCTAGTGTTTTTAATAGGAATGGGTGTTGTATTTTGTCAAAAGCTTTTTCTCCATCTATTGAGATGATCATGTGGTTTGTGTTAGTTTTGGTGTTGATATGATGGATTATGCTGATAGTTTTCCTTATATTGAACCAGCTCTGCATTCCTGGTATAAGTCCTACCTGGTCACAGTGTATTATTCATGTGATAAGTTGCTGTAATCTATCTGCTAATATTTTGTTTAAAATTTTTGCATCTACATTCATTAGAGAAATTGGTCTATAATTTTCTTTCTTTGTCTTGACTCTTCCTGGTTTAGGTATCAGCACCATATTTGTATCATAAAAAGAATTTGGTAAGATTCCTTCTTTACCTATTTTACCAAACAGTTTATATATTATTGGAATTAATTGTTATTTAAATGTTTGATAGAATTCGCATGTAAATCCATCTGGCCCTGGAAATTTTTTTCTAGGGAGTTCATCAATGACTTGTTCAATTTCTTTTTCTGAGATGGGGTTAAGTATTTTACTTCCTCTTCTGTTAATCTGGGCAATTTTTATTTTTGTAAATATATATCCATATCACTAAGATTGTCAAATTTGTTGGCATATAGTTGGGCAAAATAATTCCTAATTGTTGTTTTAATTTCCTCTTCCTTGGTGGTAGTTTCACCCTTTTCATTCTTGATACTGGTAATTTGGTTTTTTCTTTCTTTTTTTTAATTAGATTAACCAAAGGTTTATCTATTTTATTGGTTTTTTCATAAAACCAGCTCTTAGTTTTATTTATTAGTTCAATAGCTTTCTTAATTTCAATTTTATTAATTTTTCCTTTGGTTTTCAATATTTCTAATTTGGTGTTTAATAATTTGGTTTTTAAAAAGAAAAATAAATTAACAATATCAAAAATGAAAAGGGTGAATTCACCACCAATAAAGATGAAATTAAAGAAATCATTAGGAAATATTTTGCCCAATTATATGCCAATGAATCTGACAATCTAAGTGAAATGGATGAATGTTTACAAAAATATAAATTTCTCAGATTAACAGAAGAGGAAATGTCTTAGAAAAAGAAATTGAACAAGCCATCAGTGAGCTTCCTATGAACAAATCCCCAGGACCGGATGGATTCATGAGTGAATTCTACCAAACATTTAAATAACAATTAATTCCAAATCCATATAACCTATTTGGAAAAGTGGGCAAAGGAGGAGTCCTACCAAATTCCTTTTATGACACAAATGTGGTGCTGATACCTTAATGAAGAAGAGCAAAAACAGAGAAAGAAAACTAAAGACTAATGTCACTAATGAATATTAATGCAAAAATGTTAAGTAAAATACTAGCAAGAACATTACAGCAACATATCGCAAAGGCCATACACCACGACCACATGGGATTTATACCAGGAACATAGGGCTGGTTCAATATTAGGAAAACCATCAACATATAATTGACCATGTCAATGATAAACCAACAGAAAGGGCAGCTAGCTGGCATAATGGATAGAGCACCAGCCCTGGAGTCAGGAGGACCCGAGTTCAAATGCAGCCTCAGACACTTGACACTTACTAGCTGTGTGACCCTGGGCAAATCACTTAACTCCATTGCCTAGGCCCCCCCCCAAAAAAAACCATTATCTCAATAGATGCAGAAAAAACTTTTGACAAAATACACTCATCTCTATTAAAAACACTGGAAAGCATAACAATAAATGGAGCTTTCCTTAAAATGATAAGTAGTACTTATCTAAAACATCAGCAAACATTTTCTGTAATGGGGATGATCTAGAAGCTTAATTCCCAATAAGATCGGGGTGAAACAAGGATGCCCATTATCACCATTATTATTCAATATTGTACTGGAAATGCTAGCTATAGCAATAAGTTGAAGAAATTAGAATAGGCAATGAGGAAACAAAAACATTATTTTTTGCAGATGATATGGTATACTTAGAGAATCTCAGAGAATCAACTAAAAATAGTTGAAACAATTAACAACTTTAGTAAAGTTGCAGGATATAAAATAAACTCACATAAAACAGCAGCATTTCTATATTTTACCTACAAAGCCCAGGAACAAGAGATAGAAAAAGAAATTTCATTTAAAATAACTGTAGCCAATACTAAATACTTGGGAGTCTACATGCCAAGACAAACCCAAGAACTATATGAACACAAAAACACTTTTTACACAAATAAAGTCAGATCTGAATAACTGGAAAAATATCAGTTGCTCATGGATAGGCTGAGCCAATATAATGACATAACCATTCTACCTAAATTTGCTTATTCAGTGATATACCAATCAAACTACTAAAAAAAATATTTTATAGAGCTAGAAAAAAATAACAAAATTCATCTGAAAGAATAAAAGGTCAAGAATATCAAGGGAATGAATGGAAGGAAAAAAATGTGAAAAAAGGCAGCCTAGAAATACAATATCTCAAACTGTATTATAAAGTGGTAATCATAGAAACAATCTCTTACTGAGTAGGAAACAGAGTGGTAGATCAGTGGAATAAACCGAGTACACAACACACAGTGATCAGTGACTATAGCATATAATGTTTGAAAAACCCAGAGCTCCAAGCTTTTGGAATAAGAACTCACTATTTGACAAAAACTGCTGGGAAAACTAGAAAGTAGTTGTACAGAAACTAGGCATAGACCAACAGCTCACATCATATACCAAGATAAGGTCAAAAATCCATCCATGATTTAGATATAAAGGGTGATATCCTAAGCAAATTAGTGGAGAATGGAATATTTTACCTGTCAGACTTAAGGATAAAAGAAGAATCTATGACCAAACAAGAGATAGAGAGGATTATTGGGTGTAAAATGGGTAATTTTGATTACATCAAATTAAAAAGGTTTTGCACAAACAAAACCAATGCAGCCAAGATTAGAAAGAAAGGAGGAAACCAGAGGAAATTTTTACCACAAGTTTCTATGATAAAGGCTTCATTTCTCAAACATATAGACAACCAAGCCAAATTTATAAGAATAAAAGTCATTCCCCAATTGATCAATGGTCAAAGGATATGAACAAGCAGTTGTCAGAAGAAGAAATTGAAGCTATCTATACTCTTATGAAAAAATGCTCTAAACCACTATTGATAGGAGAGATGCAAACTAAAACAATTCTGAGGTACCACCTCACACTATCAGATTGGCTAACATGACAAAAAAAGAAAATGACAAGTGCTGGAGGGGATGTGGGAAAACTGGGACACTAATCCACTGTTGGTGGAGTTGTGAACTGATCCAACCATTCTGGGGAGCAATTTGGAACTATGCCCAAAGGGTTATAAAACTATGCATGCCCAAAGAGGTAAAAGAAAAAGAGAAAGGACCCACATGGACAAAAATATTCACAGCAGCTTTCTGTGGTGGCCAAGAATGGGAAATGGAGGGGATGCCCATCCATTGGGGCATGGCTGAACAAGCTGTGGTATACGAGTGTGATGGAATACTCTTGTGCTAGAAGAAATAACCAGGGGGATGGTTTGAGAAAAACCTGGGAAGATCCATACGAACGGTACAAAGAGAAGGGAGCAGCAAGGTAGTAATGATAAATCAACAGTTACAATTAGCCCAGCCAGTTTCAAAGGGCCCATGATGAAAAATGCTGTCCACCTCCAGAGAAAGAATCAATGGAGCCTGAATACAGACTGAAGCATAAAGTTTTCACTTTCTTTAGTTTTGTGTGTGTGTGTGTGTGTGTGTGTGTGAACATAGCTAATACAGAAAAATGTTTTGCATAATTTCACATGTATAATTGACATCACATTTCTTGTCTTCTCAATGGGTGAGGGAGAGAATTTGGAACTCAAAATTTTTTTTAAAAAAATGAATGTTACAAATAAATACATATATATATATATATATACACACACACATATCTCTCATCTCTCTCCTTCCCATCTTTCTCTCTCTCTCTCCCTCTCTCTCTCCCTCCCATCTGTCATCTCCCCCCCTCCCATATCTCTCATATGTCTATATATCTATCAATATAGACATAGATATATGAAGGAGCTGTGTGGTCACGAGTATCCTGAACAGAAATTTCCAGAAGGTCAAACTCCTTCCTCCAGTCCTGCTCAGAAATGCTTTTGGGCCGCCTGGCACATAGCAGGTGCTTAATCAGTGCTTATCGGCTGCTTTCCTGACAACCGCCGTGGCTGCTGAACTTGTCCTTCCTCACTCCTGCCGGGACAGAGCCATCCCTAACAGCATCACTTTCGAGTCTTCAGGCCAGGCTGTCCTGCTCTGGTCTGGCAGCCAGCTGCCAGCATTGGCAGGCCGACAGGCTCACCGACACCTGGGCCACATCACCGGCCAGGGGCTATCTCAAAGGCCAGTGAAAGCTAGGAGCCACAGTTCAGCACTTGGCCCTGGGCAGTCAGCCTGGAAACCTCCCCCACCCATCCACATTGCACCGCACCGCAATCCACCACCCTGGTTTCACAACTCCGCCTCGAGCCTGGTGCCCACACTCCTCTGAGTTACCGCAGCCCGCCCTGGGGCAAACTGAACAGGTTGACCCAGCATGCCTTCTACCCCCCAAGAAACAAATCCAAATGGGCCTGCCCCGTCCCAGTTTCCTAAAACCCTAATTACTTGCCATCATCCACATGACTCAAGAGAAAACAAAGCACCAGAGAGGGTTTAATGTGTTTTCCAATAGTTGGCAATGGGGCTGAGCCACTTAGTAGGGATTTTGAATAATTCAGAAGGCAAACGCAGATTTGAAATAATGACCTTTTACAATTTCTTCTCATCCTCCCTTGCTGCCGGGCCAGGGATTAACCGAACAGAACCCTAGTTCTGTGTCAAAGGTCCCCCTTTACAACCCAGACAACCCAAACCAGAGAACTGCAAGCCATCAGGGCCTCGCTGCTGGACAGTGGGCTCCTCAATGGCCGAGACCGCTTTTTGAAAGCTTTCTTTGACCCTCCCGGCACATAGTAGGTGCTTAATAAATGCTTGGTGATTTGACTTGATTCCAAGGGGGCAGGTGGCCTTCCCAGTTTATCTAGGTCCACCAACTTCTCTTGGCAAAACTGAGAAAGGCAAATCCTTCCAGCAAAACCCCTTCAAAATAACACCACAACCTGCTGGGTGCGCCCCCAGCCTGCAACAAGCTCAGAGGATCTTAGGTCTGGACCCAACGGGATCCTTCAAGGTCACCGAGGCCCATCTTCTCACCGCAGAGAGGGAGCGACTGAGCTCCAGGGAGGTTAAGGCCGGGACTTGAAGTCGGGCCTCCATCTCTGGCTCCCTGTCCCACACACAGTGCACATTTCATAAATGCGCAGTGATCGACTGCTCAGGTCACAACACTACGGAGGGTCAAGGGGGGGGTAAGGTGTGTGGCGCAGGCACTGTTCCTACTGACACACCTTCCCACTCACCTTGTTCAGCACAATCTCTGGTTCAAACATCCAGTCGGACTCAGGAAAGTGCAACCCGCTTTTCCATTTCCAATTCCCTGCTCTAAGGCATCTTTTCCATATGACTTTTGTTTCTTAAACTAAAAACATTTCACTCCACGTGGGCTGGAAGTCTTGCAAGACTGTTCCCGAGAGCACGGAGGTGGCCCCATGAGGAGCCGGGCTGCTCCAATGACTGCCCCTCCCTGATGACCCACGCTGGTCAGCACCTGCTAAGCCCACGGCAGGGCGAGGCTTCCGAGCTAATTCGGTCCCGCACACACTGATGAAGGGCCTACTGTGTGCAGATCCCTGCTTCGTGGAGGCGCCTCAGGGAAGGTTGCCTGTACTCACTCCAGGCTGATGTGATCGAGCCCTGCCCCTAGTCCTGAGCGGGGCCAGGACGGTGCTGTACAGATGCAAGCAGGGCTGCCCGAATCATGAAATGGGCGACTTCCTTGGCCCCTCCTCTGGCCCGGCTCTGCTAAGAGCCTGGATTCTGGGACATCCCTCTCACTCCCTTCCCCACCGGAATTTGCTTCAGGGCACCAGGGCTGGGTCTGAGGGATGTTAACATCACCCCGGCAACAAGCAGCATTCACCAAGCCCTTCGTGTTCTTGGCGCATTCACAAACAGGCTCACGAGTACCTCTACATGAGACTCGGGAGCCGCACAAATCATCCCCATTTTATAGATGAGAGAACTGAGGTGAAACCACTTCCCCACAGCGGCCGCTAGGTGGCACCAGAGTGCACAGAGGGCAGGGTCTGAAGTCATCAAGATCAGAGTTCAAATCCAGCCTCAGACACTTACTTAGCTCCATGACCCAGACCAAGTTGTTTGACCTGTCTGCCTCAGTTTTCTCAACTGTAAAATGGAAGTAATATTAGCACCTCCCTCCCAGGGTTGTTGTGAGAACCAAATGAGATCATCATAAAGCACTCAGCACAGTACTAGGCACGGAACAGTCACCTAATAAATGCTTGTTCCCACCCTTACGGTCACACAGCTCACACACATCCAAGGCAGGATTTGAATCCACATCTTTGTGACTCCAAGTCCAATGGCATCTACTCCACGGGCCATCTGGTCTGGCCTCATTTTACAGATGAGGAAACTGAGGGTCTCAGGGGGTGACTCCCCTCCTGTCCCTTCCCCCAAGACATGAAGGGGGCAGTGAAGCTTAAATGTCACTGAACGGCCCCCATCTCCCAGGGCCCAACATCTTGTTTTTGCCCCTGACCAATGACTGCCCTGGCAGAGGGAACTCCCAGGTGAGGGAATGCCCTCTACTGATGTCGCTCTGCACCCTCTTGGCAACCTGGAGCCTTAGAAAATCCTGGGGCCAGTGACTTGCCCAGGGACATGCAGAGAGGCAGTACTAGAGGCTGTGCTTGAAGGCAGGCAGGGCTTCATGGCTCCCAGGCTGGCTCTCCACCCACTGAGCCACACTGCCTCTCCCAAATCAGGCTTAAAGTCAGTTCTTTGTCCAATTCCTGACTTTCCCTGAAACACACCCATTTATTGCATTTAAAGGACTATTGTTTGGAAAGGTAAACCACAGTCTGAGGAGGGGTTCTTAACCTTTTTGGGGGCCTGCCCCTATGGGCAGGTGAGGCATTGATGCCTCCTCCAAATCACATTTTTAAATGTCTGATGGAAATGCTCAACTGAGCTCAAGGTAACAGAAAATAAAGCCGGTGCTTTTCCCCCTCCAAGGTCATGGTTGCCCGAGATCTACCCTGGACCCAAGCGAAGGGCCCCTGCTGGGGTGGGGGCACCACTGTGGGCCTAGGGGAGGATGAGGGGATGCCACTGCACCTCCCCAGGAAGATGTCCCCGGCCCAGGCAGCAGGTAAGTACAGGTATAAACACCAAGGGAGAGCCAGAAGCAAGAAGGCCAGAGGAGCCAGGCAGCAAGGATGGCTCCTGCACCCCCTTGGCTCACCCACCAGGGCACCAAGGTCCAGGCCACCCAAGGCCACACAGGTCTGGAGCAGAAGGGGCAGGATTTGAATCCAGGCCCTTTGGCTACATGGTTAGTGCTCTTTTCCACTGGGCCAATGAGTGTCTCTCTGTGAGGCCAGACAGAGAAGCAGAAAGAGTGATGGTGAAGCCCTGAGGGGGAGAGAGAGAGAGAAAGTATAGGAGCAGAAGCAGGTACCCCATGGAAACCTCTGACTCAGGGAAAGAGGTGGAGTCGTCACTAGTGTCCTAGGAAAAACAGGAGGAGGGGAGGGGGAGGGGAGAAGGAAAAGGAGGAGGGGAGGAAGAAAGGAAGAAGTGGAAAAGGGAGAGAAAGAAGAGGGGGAGGGGAGGGAGAAGAGTGAGGAGAAGGGAGGAGGGGGATGGAGGAGGAAGAAGGGAGAAGAAGACTGCTCAGGGAACCCTATGGGGACACCCTCAGGCAGGATTCTGAAGACTGTCCACCCACCAGGTTCTCCTCCCCTGCCCACTGGAAACACAGGCAGCCGACTAGGGCAAGGACACCAGCTTTCTACAAACTAGCTGGCCCGAGCCTCTTGAAAAGGAAGGGAGATCAGAAAAGGGGTAGCAGCAGGCCCCCACAGAACTGCACGAAAGCCCTGCCTCTCCGGCTTACTAGCGGCTGTGTGACCTTAGCCAAGGGCCTGCCCCCTCTGGGCTTCCTCAGTATCCTCCAGTATAAGGTGAGGGTGCTGGCCGAGGTGACCTGTGACATCCTTCCCATCTCCAAGGGCGCTCACCTAGTGGGGAAACGAAACCCCAGAGACCTCGAGAGTCTGACCCCTCAGGGCTATTTGGAAAACGGGCCTTCCTTCCCAAGGTGCCAGCCCCAACCCCCCCCACACACACTCCAAACTTAGACCGCTGCCCCCACCCCCACCCCCACCCCTCCCCCAATGCTCTTCCTAGAAGAGACTTTGAAGCTTTGCTTTTTGCAGCCCTGAAACACTTTGCTCCCTTTGAAGGGGAGGACAGGACAGACCCATGAGCTATTTCCTGTGGTCCTGAGGGGTTTACAGCAGGGCAGTGAGGAAGTCAGACGGCTCCCTCCTTGCCCGCTCCCAGCACCCACCCCTGGCCCGGCAGTGACTGCTGGCATTCTCAAGAATCAGAAAGGCAGAGGTGAAAGGGACCCCAGCAGCCACCTAATTCCATCTCTCACTTTGCAGCTGAGGAAAATGAGTCTCGGTGACTCGCCCAAGGTCACCCAGGCTTTTGGTGGGATTTGAACCCAGGTCCTCTCCTCTGCACCGGGCCACGGCACCTCCCTAAGGCTTAGGATGCTCCCTCTCTGTGCCCCCCTCATGTGCAGCAGCCTGTTCCCCCTCCCCAACACTGGCCAGCCGGAGATGCTCAGCCCTCCTACTGTTCCCGAGCCTCGGCTGATGGGACCTTACCGGGAGCAAGGACAGCGCCCTCTTCTCCCTCTCTCTGGGCTCCGCTCAGCTCGGGGGGCAGCGCCTCTGTGCCCCTGCCCCTAGAACCAAGCTAGATTCCGGAGCAGAGAAAGGAAGGAAATAAACATTTATTAAGCACCTACTACGGGCCAGCCACTGCACTATGAGAGTCACGAACAGTACATTAGCTCCTCACTAGAAGGAGAAGAGAGGGAGGGAGGGAGGGAGGGAGGGAGGGGAGAAGAGGAAAGAGAGGAGAAGAAAGGAGAGAGACAGGAGGGCAGGGGAGGGGGAGTTGAGAAAGGAGACGAAGAAAAGGAGAGCGGAGCAAAGGAGGACAAGGACCATGAAGACAGAGGGAGGGGAAGAAAGGAGGGAAGGAGAGGAGGAAGGCGGAGAGGAGAGGAAGAGGAGGAGCCGCAGACACCACCCTCCCTCCCTCCTTGGCTCGCTCACAGACTCACCCCTTTGGGGGCCTCCCGCAGGGGTCCAAGTTCAAATCCAAGGGGGGCCGGCACAAGGGGAGCTCTAGTGGGGGGCGCCGTGCTCCCAGGGCAGAGGGGCTCCCCGGGGGGGGGCAGCCTCAATGGGTGACCGCCTCCGCGCCCAGCATTGGCTCGCTGCGCAGGCAGGCGGGCAGGGGGCCAGAAGGCTGGAGCCAGGAACACCCCGCTCCCCGCCCCCTCCCACAGAGGCTGAGGTCTGGGCTGGCCCAGAGAGGGCAGGCAGGCGACCGGTGGTCCGAGTGAGCAGCCCAGGGCACCCCGGAGTGGCGCAGCGCAGCGAGCGCCAGGGCGTCCGCCGCGGGCCGCTGCCTTCCCCAATCCCCCTGGGACCCTCGTCCTCAGCCCCAGCAGCCCCTACTTGCCGAGCACCCCCACTCCTCTCCTCTCCTAGGCTGGCCCCAAATAGGAAGCCGGCAGCCCGGGGTCTCCCAGCCACTGCAGTCCCCTGCTGCACAGACTGCTAGCTGCCGGAGCACCCCTTTCTGTCCCGTAGAGATCACTTCCCCAGCCCGCCCACACACACTCAAACCCCTGCCCCGAACCAATGAGCAGGTACTGCTCCTTTCATCCTCGGCTCGTCTGTCCGCAGCAGCCAGCATAGAGTAGGTACTCCACAGAGGCGTTCTGATTGGCTTCCAGAGCCTTCCCACCAGGCCACCCCGCCGAGGAGTTTATATTTGATCCTCAGAGGTCACAGGGTCGTGTCTAATTTTATCTGGTACCAAAGTGTGCCTCACTGAGATTGGTCCTACTAGAACCCTGGGTTCACCGCCTGCCGGGGGAAAGCCTGCTGGCTCCCTGCATTACCACAGAGAGCTAGGAGAGGATGGTTAAACCATTGACCACAGCTGAGCTGACGCCACCGACCCACCAGCCCTCTCCACCGGGGAGCTCCAGCTTCCTTCTGCCCTGACCCATTCCCAGAACAGATAGGGGCCTCCCTGATGGCAGGCAGCTGGGACATGAAGGCACCAAGGCCAGCGAGAT
Organism: Vombatus ursinus; assembly: GCF_900497805.2. Classification (NCBI taxonomy): domain Eukaryota; kingdom Metazoa; phylum Chordata; class Mammalia; order Diprotodontia; family Vombatidae; genus Vombatus; species Vombatus ursinus. The sequence continues at coordinate 2,493,825 of NW_020949971.1, forward strand.
CCTACCGGTAAAGCACAGTGTCTGGCATCTAGTAGGTGCTCAATAAATGCTGCTTCCCACACACACACACACACACACACACACACACACACACACACACACAGAACAGTCGCTGATTTGTCCATAATCCCGTGACAAGCCCTCAGATCAAACACCAGACCCGGGACGTTGGAGAAACAATACTTGGAATCACCTCCTCAGGTAAGTAAGCAAAACAAGTTTTCCAGACTCTGAATTTCAAAATCACTTCCTCCCGATTCATCCACTCAGAAGGTTCTAAACACACCCACAAAGAAGAAAGTGGCAGAAGGAAAGACTCCAAGAAATAAAAACACCAAACCTCACACTGACCCAGGGCCAATTCCCTGAAAATCACTGAAGTTAAAAACAGATAAAATTTTTAAAAGAGGAAGCAGAAAAAAGTCTTTAAAGGAATCTCTGGTTAAATAACTAAGATTTATGCAATCTGTTTCTGTGGAGGATTCTAATCAGCATCTGTTAAGAAATGAGGGTGACACGGCCCCACTCACCCACCCACCCACTCCAGGGCTATCTGACTTAAGCAACAGAGTATAAAACTGAAATACTACCAGCTGACCACTCAGCTGCCTATGAAGCCGAATCAGGAAAAACCATGTTTTAAGAAGTGAGATATTTCTATTCCTGACATCCAAAAGGGAGCCTAGGTTAGCATGCAGTTACTTCAGCCTAGGAAGCTGCCCTCTGTCCCTCTGCCCTGAAAGGTCATTCATGAGGGTCCCTGAGAAAGGAAGAGGACGCAGAAATGTGCTGAAAGACCCTGAGCGCCAGGCCAGGCCCATGGCCTTCCTTCACGCCCCGTTCAAATGCCACTTCTGCCAAGGATTGGCGCACTCCTCAAAGCTCCCTGAACGTCTCCTGGGCCTGGCCTGCCTGCTGTGCCCCGGGCACTCCCCTGCCTCCCTCAGACGGGGAGCGTGGCTCCTGGCTGCAAACCCCTGCGTCCCCTGCCCCAGCACCTCGTCCATCCTGACACCCAACTGGAGGAAGGCAGAGCTGGGAGGGAGCTCGCAGGCTTTCCAATCCCATCCCTGCCCGAGGCTGCGGCCGCCGACCTCTGCTGGAACATCTCGCCCCCCACCTCCCAAACAGCCCCCTCCACTCTGGGACAAGCCCGATGGTGGGCAAGTACTCCCTGGGAAGGAGCCTCTGGGCCTCCTCCCCAGGATTCTGCCCTCGGGGACCAAGCCACAGAAGCAGAACCCCTCCTCCCTCCCGAGTCAACCCTGCAAATACCTGAAGTCAGCTACCATGGGCCCTCGAGTCTTCTCCAAGCTTTTAATCCAATCCTCACTGGGCCAGGACTCCAGGCCCGCCTGGAGACGCTCTGCAGTCCTCCTCAAACCGTGATGCCCAGGACCCGACACACTCCTGCTGGGGAGGTCTGACCAGGACGTGGTCCTCTCCTAGTCACGCAGCCTCAGATGGGATGGGCTTTATAGGCTGCCCCACCACACAGCTGGTTCGAATTGAGCCCACTTTGAGCTTGTATTCCACTGAGACCCTCTGGCCCTTTTCTAAACAACTGCAATCTCAACCCTGGAGAGTCAGCCATTTAAATTCTGTGCCATCCTCTGCTCCCCAGTCCTCTGCCCCCTCAGCCTATTGCAGCTCTTCCCTCTCCAAACCTCCACTCTGGATTGCTCCCGGCACCTGCCTCCTCCCACTCACGAGCCAATGAATTCAGGCTCCCAGGTGGTGACTGAGCACACTGCACTCACCTTCTCTCAGCTCAGCTAGGCCCTCACTGTAGTTGTTTGTTTTCAACATTCACCTTTGTAAGATTTTGAGTTCTGAATGTCCCCCCTCCCTCCCTCTCCCCTCCCCAAGATGTCCTGCAATCTCTCTGTCTTTCTCTGTCTCTCTCTCTCTCTCCTCACAAATCTTCACCCTTTCCCTATCACTGGTTCGTCCCTCCAGCCTTCAAACAAGTCCAATTTTCTGAGAAGTTAAGCCAGCCCTAACTTTCACTATGTCCTTCCCTCCCACTCCTCAGGTCCTGGCCATCTGACTTATGACCCCCACCACTCCTGAATTGCCCGTGATTTCTCCATCATCAGACCTGCAAGTCTTCTCTCTGTCTCTGCTGTACACCGTACTGCCGCCCAGTTTTGCTTCTTAGAGACCATCTCTATTTTGGGTTTGCAGGATGGTCCTCCCTCCTGGTTCTCCTCCCCCCCCCGGCTGAGTGCTCCCTTTCGGGCCCCTCTACTGACTCATCTTCCAAACCTGATGGTAACCGTGGGTATTCTCCAGGGCTCTGACCCAGGCCCTTCTCTCCTTCTACACTGTCTCTTGGTAACATCTTCAGCTCCTAGGGTTTCACCCCTTCTCCATGCAGGTGACTACCAGACTCCAGCCTGAGCTTCCTTCCCCATCATCCATGGCCTACTGGTCACTTGTCCCAGAATCACCTCCAATCACCACGTTCCAAACAGAACACCAGCCCTTCTGCTGAAGGGGCCTGATCCTGCCACGGTGGCATCACTCTTCTGACCTCCCAGGGTCAGGCTGAACTCCCCACTCTCCCTCAGCCCACGTGTCCACTCCGTGCTCCCCGCCCCTTGCCATTTCTACTCCACACCTTCTCTGAGTGTGACTCCTTCTCTCCACCCGTCCACTCCACTGAGCCCAGCCCTCGTCGCCTCCAGCCTTCATCGCTGCCACAGCCTCCCCCTGGGTCTCCCTGCCTCCAGCGCGCCCTCCACACTGCTGCCGGTGCTGTGACTTCGAGCCGGTCTGACCACGTCACTCCCCTGCCTGGCCCCAATCTACTCTTCCGGTTTCCTCTCTGTAATCCCTCCACATCTCCTCTGCTTCCCCCACGTCCCATCTGTGCATTTGCCCCGCCATCCTACATGCTGGAGTGCACCTGCCCTCCTCTCTGCCCCAGGGCCTCTCTTCCTCCAAGATGCGGCTCAAACACCACCTTCTGCAGGAAACCTTTCCTGGTGCCCTCCCTCCCAGACTACCTTGTGTTTATCTGTGGTGGACATCTAACTTCTCCAGACTGGCCTAGTTCTGTTGAGGCACCACCATCTTTCCAATGCCCTAGACTTACCACCTCACTACTCCTATGTCCCATCAATGGCCACATCTTGGCTTCCACCTCTGAGCCCTCTCTCCCATCTGTCTGTCTATCTGTCCCCTTTTGTCCCCTCCCATGGCCAGCCCCCTATATCAGCCCTTTTGGTCAGCCGGCCCTGGACCGCTGCTCGAGCCCTCTGCCCAGTTGGGCTGCCTCCGTCTCCCCACATGGCTGGCTGCCAAGATTTTCCTTAACCACAGGTGGGACCATCTTGCTGCCCTTCCCCCTCAATAAAGTGCAAAATGGTCCCAGGAACAAATAGAAATTTTTCTGATTGGCACTTAAAAACCCTTCGCAACCTGGCCCTTCCCTGCCTTTCTCATCTATATGGGCCTTGTTCCTTCCACCTTCTCTAGGGTCCAGCCACACTGGCCCCCTTGCTGGCCCCCTCATGCACTAGATGCTCCATCTCTCATCTCTGTGACTTTGCACTGGCTGTGCCTCATGCCTGGCATGCCCTCTCTCATTACCTCAAGCATCACCTCCTGCGTGAGACCTTCCCACGTGCCAGAAACATGGAATTACAGCATCTGACAATGGCCACCCAGGCCAGCCCCTGCCTGAAGGAATCCCCACTCTAGCACCGGATAAGGGTTCGTCTGGACTCCGTGGGCAGGTGTCCCATGGCAGCCCAGGCCGCTGGCCCCTCGGCATGGGGAAGGTTCCTCTTGACCACAAGCCTAACCCTTTGCAGCTTCCCCCTTGCTGCTGGGTCTGCCCTCTGAGGACACACAGGACAAGGTGAATCCTTGTTCCCCGGCCCCTCAGACATAAACATGGGCCCCTCTGCTGCCAGAGGCTTCCCCCCGCTGCAGCTAGGACTTCTGTGTACCTTGTACCTGCCCCCACACGGACTCGTTCTCTCCCCTGCTAAGTTCTCTGAGGGCAGGGTCAGCCTTGTATCTCTACCACCAGTGCTCGGGACGGGGCCATAGACTGGGGGCTCGGGACAGAGTCTGGGGCGGACTGGGGGCCCGACACAGACTGGGGGGGATGGAGCCTGACACAGACTCAGGGATCCACTGACAGTACCCTCTATATTTTAGCCCACACGGTGGTCTTGCTGTTCCCGGAGCCAAGGCCTGGAATGCGCTCCCTTGCTGAGGCATCCAGGAGGCCGCCTCCTACAGGAAGCCTTTCCTGATTTCAGGTTGTTAGTGTGCTTGGTCTCAAGCTATCTGGCACATACTGACCTGTGTAAATGTGGCTATGTGGCTACCGCCCTCCCCCCAACAACCACCAGTAGAATATAAGCTGGGGCGGGGGAAGGAGCTGCCCCTGTTTGACCCTTATATCCCCGGTGTATACAGCAGGCGCTCACCAGAGGGATTCTGCAGCCCGGTCACTCAGGGCAGGAGTGTGGTGGTGCCACTGGAGGGGAGGACAGGCTGGGGCAGAGATGCCAGGCAGGCAAGAGGGAACCGGGCCTGAACCAGGGTGGGGACGGCCGAGGGAAAGCTGTCTCCAGGCCTGACAATTAATTATATGATGGGAGGGAAAGCAAGAGTGGCGGTTTCTTTGAGAAGCTGGGAGGAGAGAGTCGGGAGAGACCTGGGACTCCATGAGGTGGCTACCCCCACCCTTTAGACATGAGGAAACGGAGGCCAGCTGCTTTGAGGTGTCTAAGCCAGGATTCGATTCCAAGACCACTCTGCCTTGACCAACTCAGCCATATACAAGGGCGCTGAGACGTGCCCGCAGACTCCAGAGCACAAGAGGCTGTGGGAGTGGGAATCAGCCTCCGAGCTGGGGGCTGCCCACCCTCCCTGACCTCCCGCAGAAGCCTCAGTCCTGAAAATCCTTCCAGGCCCACCCCCAGGTGGGCACCTGGGGGCTCAGCCCTGTGCCGGGCGCTCCTGGGGGAGCTGACCACCTGCCTCCTCGCCAAGCCCAGACTCAAAAGGACCTGTGAGCAGTCGGCAGGAGGGGCTTGGCCTGGGGTCTGCCCTTGCTTCACTCACCCCACCATCTCTCAAGGGGACCCTACGCTCCACCGGCGGGCCGGCCAGGGCCAGGACCCCGGCCTCCTCTTCACCAGCGCGATCCCGGCCGGAGTCGGGTCTCTGCCTCTGGTGGCCCAGACTCCAGGGCTCTCGGGACGCCTCCTCAGGCTCCTCCCAGAAAGCTCCGGCCGAGACTGTGCTCAAAGGGCCCGTTTGTCCGGCACCTTCAAACAATGCTCCTCTGTGACATCAGGCAGCTTGAAAACACAAGAAGTGCCTTTCCCTTTCTGCTCTGGGGCCTCCTGGGGCTTCCTAGAAACATCCCAGCCAGCCCAGTGCTGGCTGAGAGACCCCACCCTGGTGCCCCCAGAGCCAGGAGGGCCTTGGGGGCGATGGGCTCCTGGTTACCCTCCTCGTCCTCCCCCTCCCTAATCCAGGACAGTAGTTTGTCCCCCCACCCCCTGCCTGGAGCACACACACATACACACACGCACACACACACACACACACACACACACACACACGCACACACACGCACGCATGCACGCCAGCACTGCTATTTTTAGGCCTCTGGCCTCCAAAAGGCGGCGCTCCACCAGACCCCAGGGCCCCCTCCCTTTCCCTCTCCCTGCCTTCCCTCATCCACCCTGGAGCAGGACAGGACAGCCTACGAAATGAAGGTCTGGAAAACTAACCCAGGCCCACAAGACCCCACTGCAGCCACAGCCGGACCACCCAAGCTCCATCTGTGGACAGGTCCTGCCCGTGGGAGCCACGGGTCAGTGGGAGCCAAGGTCCACTGAGCCCCTCCCACCTTCAGGACCCTGCCAGGCTCCCACCAGCGTCGGTGACATGGGCAGGACTCTCAGAACGGGAGAAAGGCCGAGGATGCAGAGAAGGGAGACATTGCCTCCAAGCAGGAGCGCCAGGCTGCAGGATGGCACCTGGCCCACACCGCCCATCAACCCCCTTCTCACTGCTGCCATCCACACGCCTCTGGGCCCCTCCCTCATCCCCAGGAACAGGATTACTAACAACTGACACGGATGGGACCTTCAAAAGCTGCACAGGCAGCCCGGTGAAAGAGGAAGCCGTGACTATCCCCATTTCACAGGTGAGGGGACTGAGGCTCAGAGGGGTAAAGAGACTTGTGCATCCGAGGACCAGGGACAACTGATCCCTCATCGGGGCAGCGGCAGGGTCAGACAGAACTGCGGCAGCGGTCTGGGACATCGGGCAGTGCTGGGCAAGGCCCCCCAGCTGCCTTTCCTCCTCTTCTTCCTTGTCCTCCAGCCTGGCCCGAGAAGCCTCACTAGGCAGAGCTGAAGGGCCCCCCTGCACTTTCTAAGGTGCCTTCAGGATAACCTCATACTGCACAGAATTCACTCAGCCCACTTCCTAAGCACCTACTAAGTGCAAAGCGGCCTCTCCCAGAGATTCTAAGATCTAGGATTCCGGGATCTGTTTTCCCCGGAGGAGCTGGAGGACATTGGTTAAACACACGTCCACCCCCTTGGTACAGCTCAGAAGCCTTCATCTATGCCCCGTTTCCCCGGAGCCCTCAATTTCGTCAGCAGATTTCAAAGTGATTAGAGAAAGGAAGGAGAATTTCACCGAAGTCAGCTCTATGGGGACATCGGGCTAGGAATGATGGGAAATTCTCCAGAATAAAATTCGAAGGACACAAGGAAACATCAGATGAGGAGGAAAACGGAGAGTTCTCTGAAGAGACCCACCAAGACTTACAAAACTCACAGATCAACACGAATTATTTGGAGACGTCCAGAGGAGGAGGGGCGGGAGATGCAAGGCTGGGGACGCTCTGTGACAGGTCAATGAGGACGGGGTCGGGAGCCCTAAAGCCAGGGGAGCTCAGGAAACAAGGGGAGGGCTGCCCTGGCCCTTTTCTCTCCTCCCTCTGCACTCTCTCTCGGTGACGTTCTCAGCAAACACAGCTTTAACTCCCGTCTCTGTGCAGGTGATTTCCTGGCCCATACATCCCGGCCAGCTTGCTCTAATGACCCCCAGTGCCCCGTCACCACTTCCCTGTTGGACATTTCACACTCGACCTGTCCACAACAGAACTCATCATCTTCCACCTACCCCCACCAAAACCTCCTCTCTAAAATAACGAGAGAAGATTATAAAGTGCTGGCTATGTGGTATCGTTCAGTCACATCTGACTCTCTGTGACCCCGTGGACCATATCATAACAACACTGACCATGGGGTTTTCTTGGCAAAGATACTGCAGTGGTTTGCCATTTCCTTCTCCAGGGGATTAAGGCAAACAGAGGTTAAGTGATTTGCCCAGGGTCACACAGCTAGTGAGTGTCTGAAGCTGAATTTGAACTCGGGTCTTCCTGACTCCATGCCCAGCGCTCTATCCACTGAGTCACCTAGCTGCCAGTACACAGTAGGTGCTTAATTAATGCTGCTTCTTCCCCTCTTCCAACCACATGGGTCTCCACGTCCCTGTCCCCTGGGTCTTGCCATTCACCTCTGTGACTTTCCTCCTACATGTTCAGGTCTCTCCTGACTCTGCCATCATCCCAGGGGCAGGCTCTCAGCACCCCCAACCAGGACTGTTGTGGCAGCCTTTCAGCTGGCCTCCCTGCCTCCAACCTCTCCCCATCAGTCATTGCTGGCCACACCATCTTTCTAAGAGGTCAGGCCATGACACTACCCTCCTCAAACAGCTTCTGGGACTTCTTCTTGCCTCCAAGATCAAATTAAAACGCCCCCAGTTGGGAATTAAAGCCCATCACAGTCTGGACCCAGCCTCCTCCTCATCTTTAAAAATTCTAAACCTAACAAACCCAAATGTCAGGAGCATTTCCATATGCCCATAGAACAGAAGAAGGGGATTATACGTGAATCTGTAGACCTGAATTCCATCAAGCCTGCTCTGCAAGCACAGATTCCCAACAACGCCGCTTTCCAAGCTGTCCTGAGGGCCAGACTCTCTTTCCAGGCTTATTATATGTCAGTCTCCTCGACAGGCTCTGAGATCCAGCTCCACGGGCCACACAGGCCACATCTCCTGCCTCCAGGCCTTTGCACTGGCTGTGCCCCACACCTGGAATGCTCTCTCTGCTAACTCCACCTCTTCTTCTCAGTTCAAACACTACCTTCTACACGAGGTCTTTGCCACCCTCCCCGTAGCGCCCTTTGTTAAAATTAACAGCGATTATTTTGGATATGTAAGGATGGGGAGGTGTGGGAGGGGTCAGCTGAATCAGTCACCCCACTGTAACTGAAGTGAATCATAAGATGCCGTACCAGGACACCTTTATCAGGGGAAGAAGACAGTGAAACGGTCTGATCCAGCTGAGCAAGGCCTAACCCTCTCCATGGTTTCAAAAGCACTAAACTGATATAGGCCTCGTCACACTTAGTGGATCCTCCAGAACATACTGAGCCAGCATCCAAGTGTCTGGCAACTTGGAGGAGAAAGCAGGTCTGCCAGGCCCCAGAGAGAAGACCACCTGGAGGAGGACGGGGAAAGAGCCTCCTTCCCCACCCTTGACCTGAGGATGGCCTCCAACCTCACAAGGCCGGAGGATCTGAACTTCTGTCCACCTTACTTGCAGCACCCCAGAAGTGACTGTCGGCAGCGTTAGCATCAGGAACTGAGGACCAAAGAGACACATGGAGCAAAAGCGACCTTGGTGCTACAAGGAAGCCACAGTGTACCCACGGGGGATGTCCCGAGGGCCCACAGAGTGAAGAGAGGACTTCAGCAGCCAAGAGCTGCAAGTTAGCCCTTCGGCCTCAAGTGCTTTCTAAGTCTGAGCTCCCTTCCCCCGGACACGGACAGTCAGAGGAAGATTCGTACCAAGTATTCTTACCGTCCACCTTCATAAATGCCCTTTCAGAAAGCTGGCGAGTTGGTATCAACGGATACTCACTGGAGAAGCTCCATCGATGGGGGCTCACACGGGCATGCACGGAGCAATAACAGATGATACAGCCTTGGGAAAAACCACCCTGCTAGCTGTTCTGAGAGCCACAGAAGCAGGGACGGGGAGCTGCCACCCTGGCATCCTCTCAGGAAGGACCCGAAACATGCTGGAAAGGCTCCCTGCCCCCGGCACCTCGCCAAGAGGCAATTCCCATGGCGACACAAAAACGTCGTAGGTTTTCCTCAAACCCGGAATCAGGCACACAAGTAATCTCGGCAGCCAGGAGAGGGGATTACCCAGAGAGATCACGCCCGTGCCACCTTTCACCCTAGAACTTGGGACCTAAGCGATAGAATTTAGTCATATCTAAAATGAGGGAGGCGCCAGGCCATCCCATTGGCCTCATCCAGAGACCCAGAACAAGGTGAGCAGAGAGGGGAAGGTGCTGGAGGAGGCTGGAGGCCAAAGCCCAATTCCCTTCTTAAGTGAATGAATGGACAGCACTTATTAAGTGCTTATTGTGTACAAGCACTGTGCTAAACATTAAGGAGACAAAAGGGAGGACTGTCCCTGTCTCGAGGGGCTCCCCTCCTCCTGGACCTGTCCATGGTTACCCAGCTCGTAAGTGGCCGAGGCAGGACTGGAACCCAGGTCTTCCTTGTCCCAAGCTCATGCTCTCCCATGCTGCCTCTAGGTCTCTGAAGGACTGCCCCTAGAAAAGAAGGGCCGGCCTTCTTGCCACCAGAATTCAGAACTCGGCACAGAGGGCTGGGAGCTACCTACCACCCCGTTTAGTTTAGACACCAGGAAGAAAAGGCTTGGGGAGAGAGCTGTCGGAAGGAGAGGAAGGGGCGTCCCCACCATGGGTGTCTGAGCAGAGGTCCCCGAACCCCAGAATATCAGGGGTGCCAAAGAGGGGATTCTTGAGGATATGGGCTGGATGGGAGGGCTTCTGACGTTATGGGAGGGACAGAAAGCAGAGGAGCAGAGAAGCGAAGCGAAACACCTGCTTGAATTCAAGAACTTATTTTAAATCCCCTTTTCTGGGGGGGCGGGGCTGGGCCAGAGAGCTACTTCTAAAAGGAACACCTTCAGCACGTCCCAGCCCAGCCCGGCCCATTCCCCCAGGGCTAGGCTCCCTGATCCCCAGAGTTGCAACATGTCTTCAAAGTCCACTTGGCTGAAATAGAATAAATTTTCCATTCCTTCCGTGCCAAGGACACACGGTGCACCCGAGGGAGAGCCGGCTCAGCTCCTCCCCCTCGGCCACCGCCTCCTCCCCCTCCCCCTCCTCCCCCTCCCCACCCCCTGTTCCCCAGGAACGGCCAACTTCCTGCTACCTGCCTCTGGGCTAAGGAGCCCAGGTAGGGCTCTTCTCAGAAGGTCCGAGCTTCTGACCCGCAGAGCCGTGCTCGTCACCAGCCCCTGCCCAGCGGCCGTCTCCCATCTGGCCAAAAGCAGCAGCCTGGAGAGAGCCGGTCAGCCCTAAAGATAGCACGCTGGACATTCCTGCCGCCACCGCCTGGGCTGGAGAGCTCCCTGACCTTTACCGAAGGGGAACCAAGGCCCGGGACGGAGGGAGGGGGATTCCTCCCAGTTCTATCGCCCCTGGCTCCCCTTCTCAGTCCTTCCCAATCCTGGGCTGCTTCCAACTGCCCCCTGCTCCAAGGCCTCCCTGCAAATCAGCAGCAGTGGACAAGCGCAAGCTTGCTCTGAAGGGACAGAAGTGACCGGGCTCTGCAGGGCCGGGTGACGGGCTGGAGGACCCGGAGGGGAAGGAACCCGAGGCTTCGCCCAGCCCTTTCGAGCCAGGGGGCTGGGAGCCTGCTGATGCCCCAGGAGTCAGGATGGTGCTCATTGTAAAATCCTGCTCTCTGGTCCAAGTTGGGCAAAGAACAGGCCCCGACCCATCCCTCTAAGCCTGTTTAGCTCCTCTCCCACCCCCTTCTCCTCGCAGGATGCCAACTCCCTCAAGTCAGGGGCTGTCTGCCATGGGGTTGTATCCCTGGAGGGTCTTAGCACAGTGCCTGGTATACCGCAAGCACCTAATAAATGCTATCTCATTCATTCCTAAATGTATGACTTCCCTCCCATTTCAACAGCAACGACGATAGTCTGATAAGAATTTATTGAGTACCTACTGTGTGTCAAGGACTGGGGCAGGTGCTGGGGGATATAACTAGAACTTCAGAAATGAGAACGCACAGGGAAATCCCAGCAACCAAACTCTGCTAAGTGTTACTGCGTGCTAGTTCTGAAGCAGAGAGCCCAAAGACCCCGGCACCCCCGGGCCTCAACCTCGGGCTCCTTGCTTACCATCGTTCACTGGGCAAGGCCCCTCACCAGATGGGGTTCCCTGCTGGGAAACGAGAAGGATGAAGCAGACCACCCCAAGATCTGCTCCAACTCCCAACGTGGCCATCTCAGCGCCGGACACCCACGGGCAGCACGAGCTCGCCCCGTGGGAGCTGACGGCACGCCCTTCCTCCCCACCACCTCTCCTCCAAGACCGCCTTCCTCATCCAGCCAGCCAGGTGGCCGTCGTCCTGCACTAATTTTTAAATTGTATTTTTCTGAGGTCGCCATGATCGCTTTTGTCTCCTTCCTCCCCCACCACCTCTCACACCGAATCAGTTGGTAAGGGTCAATGCCACCTCTTCAGGCATCTTCCTTCCCCCTCTCTGCTCACATGGGCCTAGAGCAAGCCTTCATCGCCTCTGCCCCACAGCAGCCTCCTAACTGACCTCCCTGCCTCCAGCCCAGCCCTCTCCACAGAGCAGCCATTCCTAAGGCACAGGCTTGCCTGGCCCACCCACTCCCCTGCCCCTTCTTTGTGATTAGATATCTGGTCCCCCTGGGCCCTCTTCTCTCCCTAGACTCTGCCACTGGGTGCCTCCATCGGCGACCACGGGCTTCCACGTCCCCTCTAGGTCCAGGCCTCATCTCCAGCTCCAGGCTCTGCCCACAGCTCCCACGCCTCATAGTTAGCCGCCAGATGGAAGGCTCAGGAGAGGCGTCTTCTCAGATTCGGCCCGGCCATGGCTGAACTGTTTACGCTTCCCCTGGAGCCCATCTGTGTCCCATCGTCCTCCCAGTCCTCCAGGCAGCCCCTGAAGGTCAGCCTCACTCTCCCTCTCCACAGGGCAGATCAATGACCCCACCATCTTGAATCTACTCCTCAGTGGCTTTCACATCAACTCATCTTCTGCACTGCCCAGTTCTCACCTCAGGGTGAGCCTCCTCACGTGTCTCCTGCCTCCAATCTTCCCCCACTTTGCCCCCCCAACCCTCCTCTCCAACAGCTCATTTCCATAAACTCCAGGGGTTCCCTTTCTCCTCTGGGGAAAACACAAAAACTCCCGCTCCCTCCCCCACCTTTATTCCCCTCTGATCCACCCTGTTTCCCCACAGCGGCCCTTCCCCACCTTCTCTTCCATTCCCCAGCACCCCCTTTTCTACCCTCCCAGCCCAGGACACCACTTCTCACTTTACCCCCCAAAATGAGGCTGTTTGCCAGGAGCCGCCTCTTCTCCTTCCTCCACATCCCACAACCCCTTGACCTCAAGCCTCACTTTCCCCTCCTTTCCCTTCGTCTCTGCTCAAGGTCAATCCCTCACATGAGGCCTTGGGCCCCTCCTCTCCCACCTTCTGCACACTGTCTCCTCAATCATCCCCTCTCACTCCTCTTCAGCCTCTTTCCTATTGCCTTCAAAGACGGGCCCTTTGTTGGCTCAGTGCAGAGACCGCTGGGCCTGGAGTCACAAAGACTCATCTTCCCGAGTCCAAATCTGGCCTCAGACACTAGCTGTGTGACCCTGGCCAAGTCACTTCCCCCGTTTGCCTCAGCTTCCTCATCTGTAAAATGGGCTGGAGAAGGAAATGACAAATCACTCAGTATCTCTGCCAAGAAAACCCCAAAAGGGGTCACGAAGAGTTGCACACGCCTGAAAACAACTGAACACACACCACACAACTTCAAAGATGCCCACGTCTCCCTCATCCTTAACCAAATCCAGACCTCTCCACTAGGCCCTGGCGTCCCAGCGAGCTATCATCCAATGTTGCTCTTCCGTTTTGGCCTCCTCAGCCAAACTTCTAGAGAAAAGACAAAGCCCGCCTGTTATCGCTCTATCGTCTTCCTCTTGTGACTCTCTGCAATCAAGCCGGCTTCCACCGTCACTCGGCTGAAACTCCTCCTCATTTTCAGACATGGCGGTCTTCTCTTTCCTCTGTGACCTGCTCCATCCCTCTGCTCTTGACCGCCCTCTCCTGCTCCATCCATTCTCCTCTCTGGTTTCCATAACACTCTTTTCTCCTGGTCCTCCTTTCCGCCCGGCTCGCTGCTCCTTCCTGGCCCCCATCACATCACCCCAGCATTCCCCAAGGCTCCTCTTCCCTTCTCTCTCTCCACATTCCCTCAGTTATTACTGTGTTGCCGGGGGTTTAATTCCCTTTATGTAAATGACGCATAATTCAGCCTCTCCAGCCCTGTCTCCATCCTGAGACTTGGTCCCACATCACCAACTTCAAGGAGAAATGTCCCTGAAGACATCTCAAACTCAACATCCCCCAGACAGATGTTACAGAACTCATTACATCTTTCATCCTGAACCCTCTCTCTTCCACACTTCCCCATATCTGCCCAAGGCACCACCATTTTCCCAGGCATATAATCAGCCCCTTCAGGTCCTTCCTCCCTCTCACCCTACACATCTAACCAGTTGCCAAAATGATGCTCTTTCTAATAACTCCGTGCATGGCCTGCGACTCCTGAGCGAGTGGCTGAGAGATTTCTGAAGCAGAGAAGAGCAGCAGAAGGGCCAGGCTTTGAACGGCCAACGGGGGCCATGACCCATGGGGGAGGGGTGCCCCAACGTGTCCCTCCGTTCTCACCCCTTAGGCCCCCAGACACTCTCAAGGGCCAGCCTCTCCGGCGACATGGTCTCTCCCCAGTCGAGCTGAGATTCCGTCTTGCTAACAGAGGGCTTTCTCTGACCCAGACTAATCTGTATGATTTCCCCAATGACTGTTTTACCACTTGCTTTGATAAATAGCTTTGCTCACCATCCCTGTCTTTGTGTGGTAAGTATCTGTGGGAGGAGAATGACCAAGGAAAGCAGCTGTCCTGAACCCCCCAAATCTAAGCGTGGCCCCAGAATCCAAATATCTCAAGTATGGTGATTGAGCACCTAGTATGCACCAACCACCATGCTAAACCTCGGGGATACAAAGAGACAAAAGAAGTCCCTGCCCTCCAGGAGCTTACAATCGAACGGGGAGACGGCAAACAAATAAGCATGCATTAACCATGGTAGACAGGATAAATAGGAAATAAGTAATATTTATATAGATCCGCACTGTGTTTACACTTTCAAATAAAATCCTGAGAGGTGAGATTGTTTCACTTTTGTCTTTGCACCCCCAAGTGCCAAGCCCAGTTGGCCCTTAATAACTGAATGACTTTACCACCTCACTGCAGGCTTCCTATAGAACATTATTCCCCTTCACGTGCTGTATTCAACAACCAGCCCTCCAGAGCCATCAGGGCAGCTGCAGCACACCCTGATGGGGAGCCCTGCAGGCACCTGGCTGGGCAGAGGATGTGGGCAGGCAGCCACACACCCAGAACCAAAGAATGGCTTCAGAGAAATCAAGCATGTCACCAGGGAAAGGCGAGGGAAGCCAGGGGTGGCCGCCCGGTGTCCTGAGAGGTCAGAAGGAAGGCCGGCAGCACGCTGGGTGGACTCCCTGCGGCAAGCCTAGGGGAGGACACGGGCAGAGTCTCCTGGATAAGCCGGGCCCTGCACTGCTCACTGTGGGGAAGTCACGCCAGGGGGATCCTGAGTCAGAACAGCTGTGCCTGAGTCCCAGTGCAGCCACTCACTTGCGGGGTGACCCTGAACAAGTCCCTTTACCTCCCAGGGCCTCAGTTTCCCTGTCTGTCAGACGGGGGGGTTGGATCATATTTGCTCCTTGGGCCTCAGTTTCCCCTTCTGTCAGACGGGGGCCGTACTCAGGAATCGTGGTGGGCCTTTCCAGCTCTACACACCCTGTGCTCAAATGATCCCGAGGCCCCTTCCAGCGCCTTACTGCTCCAGCAAGCAGAGTCCTAACCAGGCCCGACAGCCACCGCCAGTGGTTTGCTCAGCACTCGTAGCCACAGCCCGAGTGGTTCCAAGGCATGATGCGCTTCAGCCCAGGTGCAGTGTGGATTTAAATGGCCTCCCCAGAGAAGGAAGAAGAAATACGGGTGACCCCCGAGGGCTGGCCCCAACCACTTCTCCTCACGCCCGCCCAGTCCAGGGTCCTGCCCAGCTCCTCGGGCCACCCCCAGGAAGAAAGTGGATCTATTGCACGCTCAAGCCGCCTGGCCAAGAAGGGGGCCCAGCCTCCTCGGCCGTCACTCACCCCCTGAGCTCGTGCTCAGACCCGGTCACCGGGGGAAGCCCAATCCTGACCCTCGGCATGGAGCTCCAGCTCAACCCAGTGCTTCAGTTGAGTCCCCTCCCCCACCTGCTCTTCCTAATGAGGTTTCCATCCACACTGTTTCTATTTCTTATTTCTTACCCCCGAGAGCTGAACTGTCCAAGGGAGTGGCCATCAGCGGGTCACGTTCCATCAATTCTGTATTATTGCTTCTGGTTATTTCTGTGTCATGTCCCCCTTTAGAAGGCGAGCCCCTCGAGGGCAGGGACCATGTTTCTGCCTTCCGTGGTGTGCCCAGGTCAGCACCTGGCACACAATAAGTGCTTAATAAATGCTCATTGGCATGCAGTGCCCAGGAGAGCAGAAGACGCAGTAATTAGACAGCACTACCGGGAGGTGAGGGCCAAGCTGCCCTCCCTCCCTGACCACCCCTTGTGCAGCAGACACAAGGCATATGGATCAGCCCTCCAGAAAAGTGGGCATGGAAGCAGGTGCTACCTTCTCCCCAGCTGGCACAGAAGGGATTCGCTGGGGTTAAATATTTCCAGGGCTCCTGGCCCTTCACAGGATCGGGTTTCCATCCAACACGTGGGTGAGACCCACAATGGCAGAGGTGCTGGGACCAGGGCAGAGCAGGAAGCCACCAAAGGCTGCAGGCTCAGCTGCTGGCCCATTGGAGGGTGGCAGTGTTCTGGACTTTGGAAGATCGCCTTGGCAGGTCACCCGTTTACACAAAAAGTTAAACATTAAATTTCTTTTTAAAAAACTAATCACAAATCTGTACTTTCCTGTGGCTCATACGGGCCCTCTGTCCTAGCCAAGGAAGCAGATGCTGCTCTCCCAGGTCCCTGCCCCGGCTCCAGGACCCTTGGGAGACGGCTGAGTTCCAGCCCCCTCTCAGAGCTACATCTGTACCCAGGCACCCCTGCTGGGAGTGAGTGCGAGACACAAGGCCGGCCTTGCCCTCTGCCTGCACCTCAAGGCCACCCGACAGCGTCACAGGAGGAGGCTGGGGCACAACCCCGCCCAGCTTGCAGGGACTGTTCCTAACCCTTCCCTTCTGAGTGTCCAAGAAACCTCAGGCCTACCCCAGGCACAAGCAAAGGTGCCTCTGAGGTCCAAACACAGAGAGAGCACTGGACTTGGGCTCAGGAAGACCTCAGACTCGTACCAGGACCCTGGACATGTCCCTTCCCTCTCTGTGCCTCAGTTTCCCCAGTTGTCCAACGAGGCCCCGATGGCCTCTGAGGTACTATCTCGCTCTGGACCTGGGCCCCATTGTTCAAAAGAGAACGCTCCCATCTAGTTTACGTTTCTAATTCACTCGGCAAACAAGGTTTCACCAGGGACCCCCGCTCAGGTCAACATCTTCATGCATGCCTGGACACAGCACAGGATGCACTGCCCTGCAGGGGGCCACCTTCAGGACGGGCAGGCCAAATCCAAGAAGGCGAAGTCTGAAAATGGAGCCTCACAAGCTCAGGACCGGAGAGGCACAGCTAGCTGGCAGCCTGTCTGACAAAGATCTGAAAGTCTCAGTGGCCCACATGCCCCTCGAGTCAACCTCAACACACAGGGCAAGAAAAATAGCTGACCAGACTTGAGGCTGCTTTAAGAGAGGTGTGAGGTCAGGCCCTGGTCAGAGCACACCTGGAGGGCTGAGGTCAGTTCTGGGCCCACATTTTGGGGAGGTGCCAGGCCCCGGAGCACTGATGAAAAGAATTAAAATGGCCTGAAATGAATCTGCTTCCTCGGCATAGAACAGAGGGCGTGTATTAGCCACAGGAAAGTAGAGATTTGTGGTGGTTGTTGGGTTTTTTTAATAAATGTATTTAAAAAGAAATTTAAAAAGAGAATGCTGCTCCTTCAGGGCACTCCTTCCCCTCCAGCCTTCTCAGTGGCCTCCATTAGCAAATCAGAAGTGGGTCAGCGGCTGCCTAAAATCCCTTCTAATTCCTATTGCCATGTGCTAGTCCTGAAGTCAGGAGGACCCGAATTCAAATCCTGACTCAGACACTTAATAACTGTGTGACAATAAATAAATAAATAGAAATAAAAATTTAAATTTAAATTTAAATTTAAAAAAAAGAATCTGAGCCCCTGGGGGCAGCTAGGTGGAGCAGTGGATAGAGCACCGGCCCTGAAATCAGGAGGACCTGAGTTCAAATCCAGCCTCAGACCAAACACTTGACACTTACTAGCTGTGTGACCCTGGGCAAGTCACTTAACCCCAATTGCCTAAAAAAAATAAAATAAAATAAAATAACTGTGTGACTTAACCTCTGCCTCAATTTCCTCATCTGTAAAATGGGCATAATAATAGTAGCTAACTCCCAGGGTTGTTGCAAGGTTGTATATATATATATTATATATATATATTATATATATATAAATATATACACATCTCTCTCTATATATATGTATGTATATATTGTTAGTTGTTTTCTTATTTGGAAGGGGCTGAGAGGAGTCACTCGCCTCCCAGGGAGGAGGTGGGGTGGGGAAGAGCCCTGCCCCCGGAACCAGAGGACTTGGGCTCAAAACATGCCTCTGATGCTTACTGACATGTGTGACCTTAGGCCGCCACTGAGCCTCTCTGCATCTCTGTTTCCTCACTGGGCAAATGGGGGTTGGACCAGAAAGCGTTCCTAGGTTCCCTCTGGGCCTCAGTTTCCTCAACTGTAAAATGAGAGAGTTAGAATCCATGGTCTCCGAGTTCCCTTCCAGCTCTAGAAACCCATCTGTGACCTTGAGTAAGTCTGGCTTGGCCTCAGTTTCCTGATCTGTAACACGAGGTGGTTGGCTAGATGACCCTGGGGGTTTCTCCTCCCTCCAACTCTACATCTGTGGTCTAGTATTTGTCCTTGGGCAAGGTCATGCCAGTCCCTGCCCCTGTCCCAGAGAAGTTGCCTTCTCTGTAAAATGAGGGGGGTGGCCTCTGCAGTCTGTCCCAGCTCCAGGCCTGAGATCGTTACCTAGAGGGACCCCCATTCAAAGGGCTATGCTTCTCCAAAGTGCTCCAGGCGGCTCCCCTGGCACCTGCGTTCCTGTGCTCCTCTGTGTCATGCACAGGCCTCACCTCGACTGTCCGTCACCCGCCTCTCTAATGCACCTATTGTGCGTCAGAGTGGGTTTGAGTCTTGTTGGCCCACTGGCCTCCTCCAGCCCTAGGTTGTGTGCTGCAGGACTGAGAGGCAGTCTGGGCAGCTCTTTTGTGCCCCAGTGAATCAGACTAGAAAGAGCTAAGAAGGGCCTGGTTATCAGCCTGAAGGGACGATAAGAAGCTATAGGTGGTAGGGGAAACATTCTCCTTGCCCATCCTCTTTATCACCGTTACGTGCTTCCCTAGGATGCTGGGGGCCACCACATTCCTCACTGAGAGACAAAGTCCACCAGGCTGGTCTTCTCACCCCTGGCCCAGTTCAAAAAGCCTCTACTTTTCTCCCATGGTAGGCCCCAGCAGACTCTGTGTGGCCTTCAAGGCCTCAGGGCCATCTCTATAATCCATTCACATCAGGCTAGAACTTTAGGGGAAGAAATTCAGGGCCAAAAAAGGCAGTCTCACTGTGAGTCATAGAAAGGCCAACCATCAGAGAGAAGGAGGGCTCTCACAGAGGGACAGGCCACAGGGCTGTACTGAATGTTGCCATGAAAATGTAAAGTCTTACAGATCCTGGAAGGTCCCTAGCACACTGAGTGGTCGTAAGAATAGTAACAAACGCCCTGCCCCATGGCCATGAAGGCCTTGCCAAGAACTTGGAGGCTGTGGAGAACCTCACAAAGGAAAAGGAACTCTTACAGTCAGTCAGTCACCTATGGAGGTGGGGAAACCAGGCTCCAGAAGAGGCACACAATTGCTAAATGGAGGAACCTGGGTCTCCCCTGGCGATTTCTACACAGCCTCCTGTCTACCAAGGTTTCTGGGAGGGGCAGGAATGGGTGGCAATCTGCTTCACTGGAGAGAGTAACCACCTGAAGGAGATCACGCATCTGAGTCCATTTGGAAGCCCCCACAGAACCCTTTTCTTTCGAGATGGAAAAGTCAGCTTCAGGCCAGCCCTAGTCCAAAGGCCAGCAACACCAAAGTGGCAAAGCAGGCCCTGAGGCTCAGTCCTGGGGAGGGTTTACTGTTTTTGCTAGGTCTTAAAGGCCACACCCGGAATCTGTGTCTCTTTAGCCTCAAGCCAGGGCTCTGGTCCCAGAATGGTTCAACAGGAGAAAGTCATTCATGGCTACAAAAAGCCCAGAAGAAAGGAGCATTCTCAGGCTTCCGAGATTTCTTCCAAATTCCCTGGGCCTCAGTATGCTCACGTGATCAATGGGTAGTCTTCCACTGGGCTCAGAAAAGCCATAAAGTCCCAGACACTGCTCCAGCCCACACCTAGGACAGGTTGGGGGATCCAGGACATGCACAATGGATGTCAGGTCATGGCTTTCTAGGCAGCTAGCTGTGCCCAGCACCGAGCCCGGGGGGGGGGGGGGGGGCTCTGCCCTCCAGCAGCTGGTGCTCTCCCAGACTTAACTACTGAAGTTAGGAGGCAGATCGGCAAGAGCTGACATTGTATCATGGGCCCTCGGGTTTGCAAAGCGTTCCCAAATCCTATCTGGTTCTGTCCTCACACCCCCTGGGGAGGGGGAATAGAGGGGGCGCTGAGGATGCTATGTCACTGTCCCTGAGGCAGACAGAGGTGGAAAGACCTGTCCAGGGTCCCACAGCCAGGATAGTCTGAGGCTGGATTTGAACTCAGGGCTTCCTGACTCAGGTCCAACGCTCTGGGCACCAGCGTCCCTTAGCAGCATACTCTGCTTGACAGGGGAATTCTGGAAGCATAAAAGCCACTCCCCAGAACTTGTGGGGTAGGAAAGAGACAGGTCCCTCTCTCTTAATTAAAGGGAATCCCGAAAGCAGTTGTGGGGGGTGGGGGGATGGGGGTGGGGGGCAGGAGACAGAGCAGACTTAGAGACTACCAGACAGGGGCCAGAATCTGACCTCAGGCCCTTCCTGGCTGGGAGAACCCTCACGAGCAGCTCGGTCTCAGTGTCCCTCAGTGTCCCCATCTGTAAAATGGGGATCATAACAGGCTCCAAGAGGAGGATCCCTGCCTGGGACCCTGAAACCTTTAGCTAAGCTCTTCCTAGGACTGAAGGCAGGGCAGCCAGAGGCAGAGGGGGCCTGTCCGTCACTACGATGCTGCTACAGAAATGGGAGATGCTCCCATTTGGCAGATGCAGAAACTGAGGCTGGGAGCAGTGCTGGGCCCACCCCACCCCCATACACACACTCACAGAGTGCTGGGGTCAGCTGCCACTTTTGAATTCAAGGGCTGTGCCTCGCCCCTAGCCCCTTCCCACAATTACAGGAGGGGAGGGGGCCGGCTGGGGAAACTGACTATCTGCTTAATCACCAGGTCTCAGACGCCCCGGATTATTTGTTAATGAGGAGTCTCTGGCGCTGTCCACACGCAGGATCTCCCCTCGGGGGCTGGCACCAGGGGAGCCCAAGGCGTGAGCAGGGCAGCAAAGACGCCCCCCACTCCTGCGTGGGCTATGTGCCCACGGATCCCCGGGCTCGAGTGTGTCCGCCAGTGCAACTTGGGGCTCTGCTGGCGCACGGGCTGGCTCCGACCTCTCTCTGGGACAGCTGGGTAAACAGAGGCTGGGAGGGAGAAAGGGCTGTAAGCCCAGGCCCCCTGGAGGAGGTGGCCAGGCCGGCTGTCCCTTGGCGACGTGCTCCAGGGAAGGTGCCCCTCTCCTCCCCCTGCCCCCCGGCCTCCCAACACGCGCTCACACACACTCCCACGCGCGGAACCCGAGGCAGAGCGCCCAGAGCCGCAGTCCGTCCCCAGGCTCGGCCCTGAGAGTGGACAGAGCCACGGAGTCACGGGCCTCCCCTCCCCAATAGTCTCCCTCCTCCGCTCCCCTGCCCCGGACGTACCTGGGGGTTCGCGGGGCTGCCAGACGCTCCGTCCTAAAGCCCCGGAGTCCGGGGGCCCCAAGCTCAGCCAGACCCGGGACCAAGGCCGGGCTGGCCGCCCCCTCCCTCCAGCCGCTGCCTCCGCCGATCCCAAAGCGTCCAGCCGCTCCGGGGGCTGCCACGGACGCGCGCCCTCCGTCCGGGGTCACTCTGTCAGCACCTGTGCGACCGCGGCCGCCCCGGCCCCGCCCCCAGGTCCTCCTCCGGGGGCCCCGCCCCCCCGGGTGTCCCGCGGTGCTTGGGGCCCTTCCCCTGCGCTATTGCTGCGTCAGCCGGACCGGAGTGCTGGCCCTGCATTCTGTGGGGTCACTGCGCCCCACGATGGCCCAGCGGGCCCGGATCGCGGCAGAGTTGGGGGTCCCAGCCTGGGGCTGGAGCCCGGCGGCCCAGAGACTGGCAGAGTCCGGCCCAAGGTCACGCAGCAGCCTGGGCTCGCGAGCACGAAGCATGGCTGCGGCTCCTGTGCCCTCCCTCCCGGGCCAGCCCGGCCCGGTCTGTGCAGGGTGCCCAGGGGCAGGGCCGATGCCAGCTCCACGGAGCTCTGACCCTCAGGTAACCCAGCCCTCCCGTCCCGTCCCAGCGCCTATTGTCTGCGCCGCCGGGGAACCTGTTTGACTTCATTTTTTCCGGGAGATACACATGGGGGGTGGGGGGGGGGGGGGGGGCAGGAGAGAAAGCCCAGCCCTGAGCTGAGGGCTGCAGGGATCCCCGGGGCCCCTGGCCGCCCGGTGCTGGCGCCCACCCTCGGGCTGCCTTCTGGGGGGACCTGCCAGCGGCCTTCACCCTGGGCGCCTCAGAAGTCACCCGGTGCCCATTGGGGCAATGCATAGTCGGACCAGAAGTTCAAAGAGCCAGATGAGGAAACTGAGACCCAGGGAGGAGAACCTACTCACCCAAGGTCACACGGGCAGTAAATGGCCGAGCTCGAATTTGAACTCGGAGCCTTTAACTCCAAACCCACCAATCTTCCCGCTGGGCTTGCTTTTACTTGCTAGTTAAATGACCTTGGACAAGTCCCTTTCACTCCCTAGGTCTCAGTTTCCCTCTCTGTAAAACCTAAGACTGTTCAATCACATCTCTAGAGCTAGGGAGGGTCTCAGCCGCCCTCTGGTCCAACCCCCTCATTTTACAGGTGGGGAAACTGAGGCTCTGGGCAGAAGTGACTCGTCCAAGCTCACGCTGCTGAGGCACCACCATCCACAGCCAGGACCCTAGCTCCAGTCCCACCTGCTAGTGTCCCAGGAGCCATCAGCCCCCTTGGAGCAGGGGGTCCTCGGACTTGCCCCAGGATCTTTCGGCAGGGCGTCAGAAAAGGCGGCTTCGCTGCGTGCTGTCTCCCAGCCCAGGCCCGGGACCCGGCCATCCCAGCGAGCCGAGCACCAATTCCTCCATTGTTTTCCTTTGATGGGAGATGAGTGTTACAAGCAGCCACGTGGTCATTAGTCCTTCCCACCGCAGCCTGAGTCACTCACCCCCTGGTATCCGTTCTGGCACTTCCCCGCCCCGCTGGCATCCAGGCATTACAGAACCCTGGGCAGCACAGTTCTCCAGACTGGGGGCTTGCTCCACACCAGGCTGCGAGCCCCCTGAGGGCAGGTCCCAGGCTTCCCCTCAGCGCCAATAACAGCTCCTATTGGTGGAGCCTGGATGGGTAGGTGGGGGGCAGAGGAGCTCCGGTACTCAGGGACCGCCTCCCAGCCCACTTCTCCAAGGCTCCTAAAGTGTTATCCCCTCGGGGAGGTCACCCTCTGCCTCCAATGCCAGGCCAGCCTTGCTCTGTGAATCTTAGATTGGAGGCTCTGGAGTTCTGCATCCCAGTGCTGAGAACACGGGCCCTGCTAACAACGGAGGGAGAGGGTCAGCTGGCCTGCTCTCCTCACAGGCGGCAGCAGCCTCCGGGGAGATCTCGAGAGCCCACTTCCAGACAGGCGGGCACCGCGGGTGCCTGTTTGTGACATGACACCTCTGATGTCTGTCACACCCTCCCCGGACAGCATTCCATTTGGTCGGTCAACAAGTTGACTACCGGCCAGTCATCTTAGGGAGAAGGCCCTCTCAGAGAAACTGAGGCCAGTGCCACACCCTTGCTTTGCCAAACAATCCCTCTACAGAAATGCCAGCCTTGGGTGTTTGACATTTTATGACTAAAGGAAACAACCAAATCATCATCCTCTGCGGGCAGTGACTCACAGCTGGGTCACGGGCTGTGGTAGAGGAAGAGGCGTGCTTGTTGTGAATGGGTGTCCAAAGCAGCCAGCTGTGGGCATCCCTCCTGTGACCAGTGGGAACATGACTGTCCCTGGTCTTCTCCATGCTCTGGGACAGTCTTTCCCAGAGACTCTGTTACCAAGACTAAAAAGTACTTGTTGATCCGGT
The DNA here is from genome assembly GCF_900497805.2 of Vombatus ursinus. NCBI lineage: Eukaryota > Metazoa > Chordata > Mammalia > Diprotodontia > Vombatidae > Vombatus > Vombatus ursinus. The sequence continues at coordinate 2,517,575 of NW_020949971.1, forward strand.
CACTATTTCCAGGTAAACTGAGTCAGGCAAGAAGGATGCTGTCCATTCACATGGTGCAAGCCGGCTCTCATACCCTCCACTTAACTAGAAGCAGCTATGTGTCAGTGGGTAGAGTCGGGAAGGGCCGAAGTCAAATCTAACCTCTGACGCTTAGCAACTGTGTGACCCTGAGCAAGTCACTTAGCCTGTCTGGCTCAGTTTCCTCAACTGTAAAATGGGGATAATAATAGCACCCACTTGCCAGGTTTGTTGTGATGATCATGGGAGATAATAAATGGAAAGCGATCAGCCCAGCACTCGGAACACAGTAGGTGCTTAATGCTGGCGCCCTTCCCTTCTCTGTGTCCTGGGCTCATCAGCATCCTTCAGAGGGGTGGGAATGAGGAGGGAAGGTCTGGGACCTCCTCCAGGAGCCATCTGATCGGGTATGGCTTCCCCTGATTCTGCGATCTTTTCAGAAGGATCGCTCTCGTGGGCAGGCCTGAAGCTGGCTTTATATCTAGGCCCCAATATTTGGGAAATCGAGGCTGGGCTTTTCTTGATGTTGTCAAGGCGGGGCTTCAGGGTGAAGAAACTGCTGGGGCATCTGAGAGGGGGCCATTTGGAGAGCTGGGGTAGGTAACAAAGGGAGACAGGGGCTGGACCAGGTTCTGAACAGCCATGCCTGGCTACCTGGACAGACTCAAAGCCTGAGCTGAGACTCTGGGGCAGAAGGGAGGGAGAAGGAGTGACCTGACACTCTCCTGTCCATGCAGACTGCTTCAGGGGCATGTTAGGGAGAGTGAGGGACCAGCCTGTGACTGTTGGTGTAAGGAGCTCTCTCTCCCAGGGCAGCAAGCAAGGGCAGTGAGGTGGGGCCCGAGGGAGAAAAGTGATGTTGGGCAGGACCTCCTCACCTGGAAGTGCCCCATGGGCACCCCAATGTGCAGGCTGGATCTGAGTCCCTGAGCCTCAGGCACCCCGACTCCCCAGGGTGAGCTCTGTCCAAAGGTAGCACCCTGTTCATATCCACCCCCACTTGTACCTACCTTCTGACATGTCCAACCCACTAACCCATTCCCTCCATTGCTCTCCTCGCCCAGCACCATCTCTGGGCCCCCACTTCTCCCTACCACACACACTGAGTCCCTGGCACAAATACCACAGGCTGGCCTCCCATCACCCCGGCTCCACAGACAGCCCCCACCCAGGCCTCCCTGATATCTACACACCTTACCCACAAAGCAGCAGGAGTCCAGAGACCTGGACTCTGAAGGGTTCTGGGTTCCAATGCCGCCTCAGGCCCTTCCCAAGCTGTAAGATCCTAGACATGTCACCTATCCTTTCTGAGACACTCTCCTTTCCTCCTCTGTCAAATGGGCCTCATGAGTCTCACTCTGCCTGCTTCGCTCACACATGGGCCATAAACAAGATAGGATAGACAGACATACAGATAGATAGATAGATGATAGATAGACAGGATGGAAAAATAGATACAGCTAGATGGATGGATAGATAGACATAGATAGATGATAGACAAATAGAGACAGGCAGACAGACAGACAGATAGATAGATGATAGACAGGATAGAAAATAGATACAGAGATAGACACAGATAGATGGATAGACAAATAGATATAGATAGATGATAGACAAATATAGACAGGCAGACAGATGGATAGACAGATGGATGGATGGATGGATGGATGGATGGATGGATGGATGAATGGATGGATGGATGGATGATATAAAAGTCCACTGTTACAGGACACTGCTTCACCAGGCTCTGCTGCCCTCTTCATTTCAGTACTTCATGCTGTCAAGGGCATGGTGTGGAGGGATTCAAGGTGTACTAGAGAGACCACCAGACAAGCCCCTTCCTACTCTGAGCCTCACCTTCCAACTGGTAAAAATATGGTCAAAGCCGTGTTTTAATCTTAGCACTAAAGAGGCCCTGTGGTACGACTGAGGGAGCGATGACTCTGTTTTGGGGGAACCTGGATTCAAATCCCTCCTCTGACACTTCTGATCAGGGTGATGTTGGGTAGGTCACTGAAACTCAGCTTCCTTCTCTGGCTCACAAACAAGGGTCCTGTGATCTTGTGATCAGTAATGACCGCAGAGAAGGTCTCAGAGAATGTAATGGCCTCAGAGTAATTGAGTGCCTTGCTCCAGGTTACATGCACACACACACACACACACCCACACACACACACACAGAGTCAAGGGTCAACGCCAGGACTTAGACCTGGGTCTTCTGAGGCCTTGGCACAGGAGTGAAATCACAGAGAGCAGTCCGGGGATCATGGTTCTAGATTTGTAACTGGAAGGCCTCTTAGAAGGCATTGACTGCATTTCCTCGGTGAGGAGACTGAGATCCCAGAGTGGCGGTGACTTGCCCAAAGGTCCTACTGCCAAGTGTCTGGGGTGGAATCTGAACCCAGATCCTCTGACAGCAGACAGATGCAGGGCTCTTCTCCACGGTCTCTCTACAGCACACCATGGGAGGCGCTTCAGAACACCCTCTCAGAGGGCAGAGACTGTCAAGGTTTCACCATTAGGCCATTACCATTCACCTGATCCACCACTGTAACCCGATGCCTCAGCTGCCTTCCCAGGGCCATTATTCCCATCCTGAATGTTGGCCTGTCTGTCATCAAATATTCATTCTCTCCTGTGTTCTCTGGAAGGTGAATGAATGCCGCTGTCTGAGTATGGAGAGGGGTATTGGCCAGCGGATGGATATGAGGAGAGGACCGTAGGGACCAAGATGGAGGCTGGGACAGATGGGGGCTAAAAAGTGATTGGGTAAATACAGCCATGGACCCAGTGAGGCCACCACACCCCATTGACAGCCCCTTTCCTTTTTTCAGTTTATCCATTTTATTCATCCTTTAAAAATAGCTCTTTATCTTATTAAAGTTTTTATTTTTTTACTCTTCATTTAAGTTCATTTACCATATAATTTTCAAAATGTTAGTATTTGGACAGGTTTGGGGATTTTAATTTATTTTTCTTTTTTTTTCTTTCCTTAATAGTATTTTATTTTTTCCCAATTACATGTAAAGATACTTTTCAACATTCATTTTTGTAAAACTTTGAGTTCCAAATTTTTCTCTTTTCCTCCCTCCCTGCCCTCTCCCCTCCCCAAAACAGCAAGCAACCTGTTATAGGCTATACATGTACAATGTTAAACATATTTCCACATTAGTCATGTTGTGAAAAAAGAATCAGAACAAAAGGAAAAAACCACGAGAAAGGAAAAAAAAAAATAAAACAAAACCAAAAAAAAAAAATAAAGAAAATAGTCTGCTTCTATCTTCATTCCAACTCCATAGTTCTTTCTCTGGATGTGGATAGCATATTCCATCACAAAGCCTTTGGAGATGTCTTAGATCCTTGCATTGCTAAAAAGAACTAAGTCTATCAAAGTCAGTCATCTCACAACGTGGCTGTTGCTGTGTACAACGTTCTCCTGGTTCTGCTCACTTCACCCAGCATCAGTCCGTACAAGTCTTTCCAGGTTTTTCTGAAGTCTGCCCGCTCATCATTTCTTCTAGCACAATAGTGTTCCATAACATTCATACACCACAACTTGTTCAGCCATTCCCCAATTGGTGGGCATCCCCTCAGTTTCCAGTTCAGTTCTTTGCCACCACAGAAAGGAATGCTATGAGTATTTCCCTACACGTGGGTCCTTCCCCCTTTTTTATGATCTCTCTGGGATACAACCCCAGCAGTGGTGATGTTCGCAGCCCCTTTCGTCCCCTGCCTCTGCATTCCTGGCAGGCGAAGCTGCTTCTCCCTCATCGGTCCAGTCCCTCGTTCCTTCCCACCCAGGAGGACGCAGCTATTCGTCGTATCACCCGCCCCCGCCCCCCGCCCCCCCCACCACCATTTGTAGCCAAAGCAGCCGGTAATTAGCACCTTGGTTCCTTTAATTGCTTATCCACGTTACCTTGCTGTTTGAAGCTGCTATTAAAGCTTGATGATTTACCACGAGTTTCCTCGCTCATTCATGATTGTGGGTGGCAAAGTTGACAAAGAAAATTCACCCACGGGGAGAAGGAACTTTCCCCCCGGAATGGGCTGGGAGTGGGGGTGAGCCAATGAGAGACACAGAGACGGTCAGAGGGACAGAGACAGAGTGAGAGACTTCGGCAATTCTTGACTCAGATATCTGAGCCCATTCACACCCAGGATCACTTTGTTGAACTGAAGAGATGAAGGGCCTTATCAGGAGCCAGAAAGCCATTGGGTGTGGGGGTGGAGAAGGGCTGCTGGCAGTGCGGCTGCCGCTGCCGGTGCCGGTGCTGGTGGTGCTGCTGGTTCTAGGGCTGGTGGGT
>NW_020949971.1:2521909-2526401 GCF_900497805.2 Vombatus ursinus
GCTGGTTCTAGGGCTGGTGGGTACTGCTGCCGGTGCCGGTGCCGGTGGTGCTGGTGGCTGCAGCTGTTTTGCCTGAGGGCCTCTGGGCACTGAGGCGGGGGAGCTGCTGAAGCCGGGGGTCATCCCTCCAGACATTGGGGTCCCTGGCACTTCCTGGCTGCAGGGGCCCTTTCCCTCAGGCCCCTCCCAACCAGATGCTCTCACCACCAGGAACAACACGTGGGTTTTTCCCCACAAATCCCGCCATTGAGTGCTCACTTTCCTCCCCTCATCTTCCTATCCAGACAGTTTCATCTCCTAGTTCCTTCCTAGCCTCAGTGTCATCCTGGACTCCTCACTCTACCTCACCCCCCAGATCCACACTGTGCCAAGGCCTGTCCAATTGACCTTTGGAGCATCTCTCAAATCCACCCCCTTCTCTCCTCTGATGCTGTCCCCAGCCGGGGGGCAGACGCTCATCCCCTCACACCTGGACTCCTCACAGCGGCTGCTGGGGGCGGGGGCTGCCTGCCTCAAGTGTCCCCCCACTCCAGGCCATCCTCTACCCAGCCAGTAAAGTGATTTACCTAAAGCCCAGGTCAGATTGTGTTACCCCCCTGCTCCGGTAACCCCTCTTGCCTCCAGGACCAAATACAAAACGCTCTGTTTGGCATTCATTGACCACCCGGCCCCCTGCCACCTTTCCAGTCTTCTCACGCCTTACCTCCAATCTCTGATCAGTGACCCCGGCCTCCTGGCCATCGCACCAACAAGGCCCTCCTTCTCATGGCTCCGGGCACGTTCTCCTGAGGCCCCTGCCTGCCACCTCTGCCCCCTCATCTCAGCCTCCTGGCTTCTTGTCAGTCCCAGTTAACATCTGACCTTCTCCAGGAAGCCTCCCCCAGCCCTGCTCCTTCCAGGCCTTCCTTCGGGCCATCATCTCTCATTTGTCCTGTCTGTATCCTCCCCACCTAACTGAAGAATCAAGTCACCCTGAAGGAGACACAGGTGAGTCACACCCCCCTCCCTCACCTGGACCGCCACAGCCACATCGGGAACAGCCCAGAGAAGCCAGCCCTGGCAGCCTCGGGCACAGGCAGGCCCCCAGCCCAGCACCGAGGCCTCCTCCTGGGAAGCGGCCCCTGGGAGATGCAGCCCAGCCAGGGCCCTCCGGGGGCTGCGGGCATGAGAACAACAGGAAATAGGAGGCAGGACCAGCCGCTGACCCTCCAGGAGGGGGAATGGGGGGGCTTCCCTCTGACTTACGGCTGAAACCTCCCCTCCCTGTTGTCTCTCCCCCATTAGAATGAGGAGTCCTGGGGGGCTCGGACTGTCAGACTGCTTGGTCCGCACCCCCAGGGCTTTGTAAATGCTTAATAAGGGCTTCTTTCCTTCCTTCCTTCCTTCCTTCCTTCCTTCCTTCCTTCCTTCCTTCACTCACTCTCTAGCTTGTCTGCACATATAGTTGTTTACATCTTCCCCCTGAGCTCCTGGAGAACAAGGACCATCTTCTGCCTTTCTGAGTACCCTCCCTTAGAATCCCAGTACTTACTATGGTGGCTGGCACACAGCAGGTGCTTAATAAATGCTTATTAACTAAAAATACCCCTTAACACAATATAAGAAAAGGATAAGTTATTTAATAAAATAAAGTTAATGATACTACATATGCTTAAGGGGTGGAGGACTCTTTTAGAATGAATGAAAAGGTATTTATTAAGCACTAATTTAATGTGCTTAATACGTTGGGAATACAGATAGGGTCGAGCCAGACACTCTCTGCCATGTTTTCTGTTGTTCAGCCTTTTCAGTCCTGATCCCATCTGGGGTTTTCTTGGCAGAGATAGCGGAGTGGTTTGCCATTTCCTTCTGCAGTTCATTTTACAGATGAGGAAACTGAGGTAAATGGGGTGAAGTGACTTGCCCAGGGTCACATAACTAGTAAGTGTCTGAGGCTGGATTTGAACTCAGGTCTTTCTGACTATAGGCCCAACACTCTATCCGCTGTACCACCTAACTGCCCCCACCACCATCCCCACCTCTAGGAATTTACTTTCTAATAAGGTAAGAAAACACATGTGGGGGAGTGGTGACCAGGGAGGGAGGGAAGTAAGAGGTCGCTGCGATCAGAGCCACAAGGCACTTGAGGGTGGTGGACTACAGGCGTGGAACGAGGCATACATTGTCAACCATGGTCCATATGTGGGTTTGTTTCCCCTACCTGTGCTGCAGAATAAAATAAAAATAATGGCACAACCTAAATGAAGGACTGAAAGAAGCTAAATACTCAGTGGGTGGAGCATGGGGCCTGTATTCAGGAAGACCTGAGTTCAAATCCAGCCTCAGACACTTACTAGCCACGTGACCCTGGGCAAGTCCCTTCACCTTTACCTGCCTCAGTTTCCTCCTCTGTAAAGCAAGCCAGACAAGGAAATGGCAAACCACTCTAGTGTCTCTGCCAAGAAAATCCCCAAGGAGCTCACAAAGAGTCAGACACAACTGGCCAACAGCAGACTGAGGGTGAAACGTCTGATGATGAAACACGGCTTCCTCGTCTCAGGAGAGCCGGGGTGAATTCCAGGAATAGGAGGAGGCCTCCGCTCCCAACTGGGGCCAGCACCGGCTTGGCTTTTCCTCATGGTGCGTATCAGCGGTTGTTAGAATCAGGCCATTGTTCCACCTGCCAAAATGTTTTGGGATCCTGACCCTGCCGTCCAGCAAGCCTGCCAGTCATCCCTCCCAGATCCATGCCACCTACAACACGGATGAGCATGCCTGCTAAGTCTTTGGTCATTGGTGTAGATATTAAACTGGAGTGTGTGGGTGTTCAGGGGGACTGGCACCTCATGTGGGGGGACTGGCACCTCATGTGGGAGGGCTGTTCATCCATTGTTGGGATCCACCTGGCACTCAACTCTCACCTGTGGCCCCAAGAAGCTGCAGCACGCACAGCAGCCACGCCCCAGTAAGCCCTCTCAGCAGAGGGGCTGGGGAGTGATCTTAACCACGCAGAACATCAATAAGACTTTTTCTTAGGAAAAAGAAACTGGGCGCAGGCAGGGAGGCGCTCCAGAGAGCGTCTGCCATCGGACCGTGTCCACGCACATTTGTCTGTACCGGCCTAGGACGCCCTCGTCAGCGTGCTTGCTTTGTGATTTGGGGGATAGGCTTGAAAAGAAAGGAATTTCATGGTGTGTTCGTTTTGAAAAACAGTAATCATAGTAGCTGGCTTTTCTATGGCACTGTGAAGTTTGCAAAGTGCTTTACAAATATTATCACATTTATCCTCCTCCCAACCCTAGGAAGTGAGCGCTATTATTGACCCCTTGTTACAGTTGAGGAAACTGTGGCACACAGAGGTGGAGTGACTTGCCTCGGGTCTCTTAGCGAGTAAGTGTCTGAAGCGAGATTCGAACTCGAGTCTTTCTGATTCCAGGTCTGGCACTCTATCCACCCCCCCACTATTACCATACACAGCAGCGGTTTGGCAGAAAGAACAGAGGACGTGGAGCCAGGAGACCGAGGCTATGATCTTCCCAGAGGCTCTGGGAGAGTGCCCACTAAGGTACCCAACAATTGGGCATCCTTCGTCTAAACGGGGACCTCCAAGGACAGCAAGCTCACAACCTCCTGAGGCAGCTCAGACCACTTTGGGAGAGCTCCGGTTATCAGGAAATGGCTTCGCCATTCGGCCCCCTGTTGAACTTTGTAACTGCCTCTGGTTCTGACCTCTGTCAACAAACAGAACTGGCTAACCAATGAGTCACCGAGCACTTAAGAAGCGCCTATTGAGTGTCATGGAGAATGGACTGTAACGGGGAGAGGTCGGAGGCTATTTCAGTAATCCAGGTAAACGGTGACGGGTCCCTGAACTGAGAGGTGGCTGTGAGAGTGGACAGATTTGACAGACATAGAGATATGAATGGCGGCGGTTGGTAATGGATATGTGGTAAGCAGGAGAGAGGAGTCAGGGGCAGCACTGAGGCGGCAAAGCTGAGTAAGCAGAAGAGTGATGGGGCCTCAGCAGGAGCAGGGAGGTCTGGGAGGGGAAAGATGGCAAGCTCCATCTTGGATATGTGGGGTTTCACGTGGCTTCGGGACATTTGTGTGAAATGTCCAGTGATGTCCAAGGGTCCTGGGACTCATGGGCGTCAAATCCTTCCTGCACCCAAAGACAGAGCCCTTGGTCTCCTCAGTCTCTCCTTCTCCAGGCCAACCCCCTCCTTCAAAGGTTCCTCATGTCATATGCCGTGGACTCAAGGTCCTTCCTCATCCTGGCTGCCCTCATCTGGACACTCAGAGCTGCCCACACTTCTGGAGACGGAGTCCGGCCAGGGCACGAGGCCAGGACCATCATTGTCTTCTTCCCGGAAGCTCTGCCTCCCTCCTCTTCATCCAGCCCAAGACTGCACTAGCTTTGTGGCGGCCACATCACCCTGCTGCCACGAACTATAGTCAGTGAACACCCACAAATCTCTTTCAGACAATATGCTGTTCAACCCCTCCCCCTCCA
>NW_020949971.1:2526411-2549684 GCF_900497805.2 Vombatus ursinus
GCCAGTCATCCCTCCCAGATCCATGCCACCTACAACACGGATGAGCACGCCTGCTAAGTCTTTGGTCATTGGTGTAGATATTAAACTGGGGTGTGTGGGTGTTCAGGGGGACTGGCACCTCATGTGGGAGGGCTGTTCATCCATTGTTGGGGTCCACCTGGCACTCAACTCTCACCTGTGGCCCCAAGAAGCTGCAGCACGCACAGCAGCCACGCCCCAGTAAGCCCTCTCAGCAGATGGGATGAACCAGGTTGAGGCCTCAAACGTGTCGGTGAATTAGGGGGGTGTAAGACTTCTCCTAGTAGAATAGGCTGATGAGAATAATTTGCTCCGATGGCCGTGAAGGCGACTGAAGCAGGTGCTTAGACGCCAAGGTCATCCCCTACCTCCTGGGCCATCGCCTGTCATCCTGACTTTTGTCTTACCACTGGACTTTGATGGCTCTGGAAGAGAGAGTGGGACTGATCACTTTGTGAAACTGCCTCACTGAAATCCAATTCATGCACAAATCAAGACATCACCCACTGATGGTCTTCAAAAATGAAGGAAAAACAAAAACAACAAATAAAGTCAGATCTTAACAACTGGCAAAATATCAATTGCTCATTAGTAGACCAAGCCAATATGATAAAAATGACAATTCTGCCTAAATTAGTTCACTTATTCAGTGACATACCAATGAAACTACCAAAATTATTTTATAGAGCTGGGAAAAATAATAACAAAATTCATCTGGAAGAATTAAAAAGTCAAGAATATCAAGGGAATTAATGGGAAGACCTGCAAAGGTAGGTAGCCTAGCAGTACCAGATCTCAAACAATATTATAAAGCAGCCACCATCACAACTATCCAGTACCAGCAAAGAGAGAGTGGTGGATCAGTGGACTAGATGAGGTACACAAGACCCAGTAGTAAATGACCATAGTAATCTCTCTAGTGTTTGATAAACCCAAAGACCTCAGCTTCTCAGACAAGAGCTCACTATTTGACAAGAACTGCTGGGAAAACTGGAAAACAGCACGGCAGAAACTAGGCCTAGACCAGCATCTCATGCCCTATACCAAGATAAGGTCAAAATGGGCACATGATTTAGGCATAAGGGATGATACCACAAGCAAATTAGGAGAGCAAAGAATAGTTCACCTGTCAGATCTATGAAGAAGGGAAGAATTTATGATGAAACAAGAGACAGAGAACATTATGAAATGCAAAATGGATAATTTTGATTATATTAAATTAAAATATTAAATTAAATTTAAAAGTTTTTGCACAAACAAAACCAACCAAGATTACAAGGAAAGCAGAAAGCTGAAAAGCAAGTTTTACAGCCAATGTCTTTGATAAAGGTTTCATTTCTAAGATAAATAGAGAACTGAGTCAAATTCATAAGAATACAAGTCGTTTCCCAATTGATAAATGGTCCGAGGATACGAACAAGCAGTTTTCAGATGAAGAAATCAAGGCTATCGGTAGTCACATGAAAAAATGCTCTAAATCATTATTGATTAGAGAAATGCAAATTAAAACAACTCAGAGGTGCCACCAAATTGGCTAATAGGACAGAAAAAGAAAATGGTAAATGTTGGAGGAGATGTGGGAAAATTGAGATAATAATGCATTGTTAGTGGAGTTGTGAACTGATCCAACCATTCTGGAAGGCCATTTGGAACTATGCCCAAAAGGTAATCAATCTGTGCATACTCTTTGACCCAGCAATACCACTACTAGGTCTGTATCCCCAAGAGATCATAAAAAAGGGAAAAGGACCCACACGTACAAAAATATTTATAGCTGCTCTTTTTGTGGTGGCCAATAACTGGAAATCGAGGCGATGCCCATCAGTTGGGGAATGGCTGAACAAGTTGTGGTATACGAATGTGATGGAATACTATTGTGCTATAAGAAATGATGAGGAGCTTAACCATAAAGGATGAAGGATGGATGTTCAATAATGAAGAATTTGAAATTTATTTTAAGAAAAAAAAACCAAAACCAGAACTGAAGAGATTATTTGCTTCTGGAACACTCAAAACAATAGAAATGCAAGAGGGGTGAATAAATCCAGCAGGCAAGGGCAGCAGCAGAGACAACAGAAAGACCAGTCGGTAAGACTTCTTTTTGAATGTGCACGAGGAGACTTTTGGTGCCAAGATGGCGGAGTAAGGAAGGAGCTCCCTGGAGCCCGCAGGAATTTCCCTTCACACAACCTTAAGAAACACCTCAGAACAGATTTGGACGTGGGTTAGCAGCTTACCAGCATGGCACCAAAGATCTGTCTCGCAGGGGTGAGATGGGAGCGCCAGCAGCAAGCCACAGGAGGAGGCCTGCAGCAGGGTTCCGGCCCCAAGCCAAGCCACCGGCCCTGCCCGCCCTCCTGCAAGCCAGCAAAGGCAAGGTCTGCTAACGGCTTGGGAATTCCCTCTGGTGGTACGGATGGCAATCCGCACGTGCCTGCCTCTCCTGCCTCTCCTGTTCCCCACAAGGGGTCCAGCCGGCATCTCCACATTCTCCAGACCTTCCTCACCGTCTCCTGGTATCACAAAGGTTATCGATGGAGCACCTGGGTTACCCAGTTGTTATAGCTTGCCCTTGCCGTCCTCTCTCTTTAGTGTGACATCCCTTGACACGTGCATACAATATTTGTAGTGTACTTAGCACGGTTTGCGACGTGTAGTCAGCTCTGTATAAATGCGTGTTCTCTCTCCCTTCCCCTTTTCCCTTTGCTTAGCCTCTGTTTGAAAATCTCAGGCAACTGAGACAGAACCACACCACATCCTGAGAGCATCCGCTCCACTTTTGTTCAGCTTTCACTGTGGCAAAGTCTTTTGTTTTTGTTTTTGTTTTCCTCTTGACACGAGGCTTAAGCTGATCTCTTCTACCCGGCGGTCCCGTTTCGTCCCTTTGGCACCAAAAGAACAAGTCTGATCTCTGTGCTATGTGGCAGCCCTTCAACTATGGGCTGACCATCCCCAACTCCTCTGGCTGATCCTGGTCACTCCCCTCTGCCTCTCTAATTGGACAGGGTGGGGGCCTTGGTGGCCTTCAAACCTCCCTCCAGCCAAGAAGAGACCTCAGCCCAGATGTCTCCTCGTTTCTCACCTGGCTGCATTACTTCGGGATGCCTCTGTCCTGGTGCCTTCTCCTCCCATTTCCTCCTTGCTTTTCTGCTTCCTTTTGTGTGTGGTCTTTCCTGCCTCCCATTAGACTGTAAGCAGCTTGAGGGCAAGGGCTGACTTTATTTTATTTCATTTCATTTTATTTTCCAGCTTTTTGGTGAGGCAATTGGGGTTAAGTGACTTGCCCAGGGTCACACAGCTAGTAAGTGTCAAGTGTCTGAGGACAGATTTGAACTCAGTTCCTCCTGACTCCAAGGCCAGAATCCACTGCACCACCTAGCTACCCCTTTGAGGATTATTATTATTACTATTTTGGCTTGTCTTTATTTTTTGTAGCTTTATCCTTAACGCTTAGTACAGAGCTTGGAAAACAGAAGGCACTTAATGAATGGTGATTGATAGACACACATATTTTACATATACACATGTATGTATACACACATTCATAAATATGTACGTGCATCTATAAGAACAAAGATACATATTACCACATATATGCATTTACACATGTGTGTTACATGACCTAAGGAGCTGTGACTCCTCCTACAGAGATAAAGCAGTGTGATGGCAACCATGAAGCTAGTTTTACAATAGCTGACACCTGTGATGATCTCTGACAGTTACAAAGTGCTGTACGTGTGTTTACTTCATTTGAATCTTCATTTGACAGGCTCGTGAGGGAAATGTGAAAAGCATTATTCTGCCCATTTTACACACCAGGAAAACGAGGCTTAGACAAAGTTGATTATCCCCTACTCGCCGTACAGCTGGGTAGCATTCAAAATGGGATTTCTCCGAGTCTCTCTCTCTTTCAACAACACGTAGAGAGGCTCCAGCGAAGACAAAGACAAGAACAACAAAAAATAAATGAGATAAACTTCATGGTCAATGGCAGGATGGAAGCGTGAGGCAGGGAGAATCCGTAGGGGAGGGAACGCTTGAGCTGAGCCTGAAACAGAGGGATTTGAAGAAGTGAAGAAGCCACTACTCAGGAGCGGAAAAAATGGGGCTATTTTAAATAATTCTCAACATGCTTTGAGAAGCTAGAAGGAGCATGGCTAACATGTTTTTGTCTGCTGATAAAAGGGGGTTACACTGAAACACGAGCTGTTACTCATCAGTCTTTTCAAATTTCCCTTTTTCAAGGGGCAGCTCGGTGGCGCAGTGGGTAGAGCCTGCAGTCAGGAGGACCTGAGTGCAAATCTGGCCTCAGACCAAACACTTGACCCGTACTAGCTGTGTGACCTTGGGCAAGTCACTTAACCCCAATTGCCTCACAAAAAAAAATTCCCTTTTTTTGCGGGGGGGACTTTTAGCTACATACTCAAATTTTCTCTAATCCAAAATTTAATCCTGGTGCATCTGCATGACACTCCTCATTGTCTGAGAGAGTGATTATTAGTACTTCGTGTCTGTGTGACAGTCATGGCTAGCATGATAACTTGGGCAAGACAGACCTTTTTGCTTCAGATTCTGTTCAGACACACACATTTCCAGACCTCCTTTCATGAGAAATCCAGAAAGAAAGAGAACAGGCATTGGAAGACAGCAATGTAGGAGAAGACCACCACCCCAGCACGCATCAGATAACTTCTCATCTCTCTCTCTTTCTCTCTCTCTCTCTCTCTCTCTCTCTCACTCTCTCTCTCTCAAATGTCTTGTCCTCAAGGGGAGAACTCATTTACTTTGTTTATTTTCTGGTATATTTTAATCTGCATTACTTCTCTGGCTTCTGTTTTTGATTTACTTAGATAAATGGGTTTATTCATAGTTTAAAAAAAAAAGAAATGATGAGCAGGTGGATTTCAGAAAAACCTGGGAAGACTTTTATGAACTGAAGCAAAGTGAAGTGAGCAGAACCAGGAGAACATTGTACACAGTCACAGACACTTTATATGATGATCGGTTATGAATGACCTAGCTATTCTCAGCAGTATAATGATCCAAGACAATTCCAAAGGACCCATGATGAGAAATGCTATCCATCTTTAGAGAAAGAGATTATGGAGTCTGAATGCAAATCGAAGCACAATATTTTCACTTTCTTTATTTTTTTGTGTGTTTTTTTTCTTTTGGCCTTTCTTCTTTTACAACACAACCAATATAGAAACATGATTTGCATGATTGCACATATATAACCTATATCAAATTGCCTACCATCTTAGGTAGGGGAGCGGTGATGGAGGGAGGGAGAAAATTTGGAACTCAAAAATTTTTTAAAAGTGAATGTTAAAATTTGTCTTTACATGTAACTGGAAACATAAAATACTATTAAGGAAAAAAGACATCATTATGGAGAAAGAGACATAGAAATAAAGTGGAAATCTAGTATTAAAAAAATGTGCTATAGGTTGTTTCCAGAACTCAGCATTCCATTTCCTACCTCCCCACACCTGGACAGTACCCTCTCCTCATCTCTGCCTCTAGAAATCCTAATCTTCATTTGCCACTCAGCACAGACACCACTGATGCTTCCGAAAGGCCTTCCCTGATCCCACTGTCTCCTTCTCAGGTTGCCTTCCCTTTTTTTTGCTGTGTACCAGTTCTGTCTCTCTTTGAGACAGTACGCCCTTGAGGGTAGGGATTATGTCATGTCTGCATTTGTGTCCCCAGCATCTAGCACAATACTGAGCGCACATTCAATGTCTTTAAAAATATTTGTTGAATGACTAATGTGGAAATATGTTTAATATGATTGTGTAGGTATGGCCTATATCAGATTGCATGCCGTCTTGGGAGGGAAGGAAAGGGGGGAGAAAATTTAAAAACTCAAAATTGTATAAAAGTGAATGTTGAAAGCTAAAAATAAATATTTTAAAAAGAGTTATACTGAAAAAAATGTTTGTTGAGTAGAATTATCATTATTGCCCAAGATGTTAGCCAGTTACTAAAAGCTCAACCAAAAAGCACTTGTATAAGTGTGTGGAGGAGAGGGAATGGGGTGCCAAAGACTACATTTCCCATGGTGCTTGGGTCCATAGGGAGACCACTCCCTGAAGGAAAAGCAAGAATCCATCCAGTTCCTATGAGGTGTGAGCTCATGGTACAGGCTGATCGAGTGGTAAGGGGACCTCTGGGGAACAGAAAAAGAATGAGAGGTCATCTCCTGGACTTCATAAGTAGAAGGGGGTAAAAAAAGGCAAACCAGGCTACGTGGAGCTGAGCCTGGCCACGAGGACCAGCAGTTGCTGGGGCCAGCCAGAGCAGGATGGCGTGGAAGCTGGGAGCCCTGTAAGAAGTGTGAGCAGGGGTGGCCGCGCAAAGCTGTCTGCAATGACCCTGAAGACCCGAGGCCTCCCTCCTGGCCCTCTGGTTCCCAGACCAGAGGGGAAGGCAGCTGAGAGCATACGCCTTTAGGAGCGGGTGCTGATGGTGTTTCCCTGTTCCTTTAGGGCTGGTCCTTGACCTGACATTTCAGAGCCGCTACTTTCCTGGGTCTGTGAGCACTGTGAGCTCGTGGACCTGAGCCGGCCCTGAGGAAGCTAGCTTCCTGGTTTTCTGGAACAGGGTGCAGGCCCCTTTGCCCACCCCCACATTCCGACCACACGCCACCAGGATCTTCAGTCAGGTCTGTCCTGGACCGACCAAGTGCCTGCTAAGATGCCCATCTTTGGGCATTGTGACTTCCTTGTCCAACACTCCATCCATCGTCTGGATTTTGAGAGAGACTGGTGTTATAAAGAAGACCCCAGACTCAGCTCCGAAGATTCTTTATTAAAGAGGTTGAAGTGCGTCCTTTCGATTCTCGCGAGAAGCAGGCACCCCTCCTTGGAAGGAGAGAAATGTACCCGTGAAAGAAGCCAGAGCAGGCTTTACAGTTAGTAATTGCCTAACTCCTCCCTTCTGGAGCAGGACTGGTCCTTATCCTTCTGGGTTACCATCTTCCTTATATGCCCCACCCCTAACACGCGTTATGTGCCTAGAATTGTGTTCTCACTCCCCCCACTGGAAGGACAAGTTAGCCTGTCTCTGCTGATTTCTTATCTACTCATGTGGAAACTTAACTCTTTCATTTCTCACACTGGCACCTTCTGGGGAAGGGGGAGGGTGTTCTGTCTTACTTGTAGTGGGAGGGAAACGGTCCACGCTGAACCACTCCCACCTTGGAGGTGGGGAAGGCAGCCCCAGGGCCCGTATCTCCCCATCTCCCCCCAGCACACTGCTGAGTTTGCATGGCCCCAGGAAGATCGCCCCTCTCCTGAGGCATTCCCAACAAGGGCTGCCGTCCCAGGGAATCCTGGGGCTGGGGGCCAGGGGAGGGGTGAACCTCTCCTCATCAGTATACATGTTTTCCATCAAGAGAGCGCCTGTTTCCCATTACCCCAACTTTACGAGTCCAGAACTGGAGGAAGAAGGAGAGGCAATGTCCTGGCTCTCACTCCCCCGAGGATTGGGCTCCAGTCTGCAGCCACTTATCGGGCTGAGTGGTTTTCCGCATTGTAAAATGCACATTTTCCATGTAAATGACTCACTCTTGAGCCCTGTAAGAGCCTGCGGACGTTTCTGGGAGCTCCCTTGCCCCACCGCACTCATTTCATTCACAGTCCTAGGACCCAGATGTGAGTCGTGCCCAGTTACCAGCAGAAAACTGCTAAGACAAACTTTGAGATGCTCACTTGCCCATGGAGGCAGCGGCGGTTGGAGTTCGTGTCTGGAAAGACTGGAAGCCAACATGGGGAGAACCCCTCAGGATAGACAGCTGAGACCTGATTCCCCCATAGGGACAGACCCCAACCCAGACAAAAGGAGCTCGAATGAAGACATTTCTGCCTCTTGCCTGAATTATGCAGGCGCTGCGCCTCCTCCCCTACCTCTCCCTCTCTCTTCTCTCCTCCTGGCGCTTGTCTTTGGGACTCGAGGGCATTGGGGAGCTCTTTCCTGTGCTGAGATTTTTTCTTTGGTTTTCCTTTCCTACCCTTCAGCTGGCTGGCAGCTTTGTCCCAGCCCCTGATCCTTCTCCCCTTAGATGACACTCTCCCCATCTGGAGGAGAGCTGCCTTCGGGGCTCTGCTCACCTGGAGAAGCTGCCAGGAGTCTACCTGACCTTCCTTGGCATTGAACTCTCCAGGCGGGAGTGAGTCCTCTGCCCCCAGTATGGCCCTTCTGGTCCTTGAAACTATCTGTGAGGCAATCAGTCATCAACAAGCATTTATAAGCACCTGTTCTGTGCCAGGCATTGTACAAAGCACTGGGGAAGAAAATGCAGAAGTGAGGTCATTCTGGCCCCTGAGGAGCTTACATTCTACCCAAGGAGACATGCATGGGCTGGTCTAGACCCATGTGACGTTGGGTTAGGGAGCTCCCTGAATGAGCCCAGCCTCTACCAAGGGAGATCGGCCCCTGGCCATAACTTTGAGCCTGGCTGGGGCCACACTCGCTCAGGGTCACACAGCCACAACGTGTCCCAGGCAGGCCTGGTACTCAGGTCTTCCTGCCCCAGAGGCTGGCTGGCCCGGACCCACAGAACCTCAGAGCTAGACAGGACCTCGGTAGCCATGCGGTGTAGCCCATATCTGGAAAGGAATGCCCACTTCAGTGTGGATATCACCCTCTAGTGGGAGACTTCCAGTGAACAGGACCCCCTCTGCCAGGCAGCCATTCCCCTTTGGGACACCTCTGATTGTTAAGAAGGGGCTCCCACACCAAGCCTGAAGTGTTCTCTGGGCACTGGCTTAGGCTTTTGGCCCCTGGAGCCATGCAGAATAAGGACCATTCCTCTCCCAAAGGCCAAACTATCGCCCCCCAACCCCCAAGCTTTCTGTAGACTAAACATCCGGGATGACACCGGACTCAAGACCCTTCACCCTTCTGGATCTTCATTATTCTCCACAGCTTAAACATGGCTGCCCAGGACAGAGTTCAGTCGTCCTCTGGATGAGGTCTGGGTGGACCTGAGCGGCTGTCTGATCCCCCAGGTCCTCAGTTATCCGGTCTGTAAAATGGAAGGGTTGGGACAGATGACCTCTATGGTAGCTCCCAGCTCTGGCATTCTAGGATTCCATATTATTCAGAGCCTAGAACATCACCAGGGAAGGAGGGGAGCACCCAGCCCCAGATTCAGGGCTAGGTCTTCCATTTGCTTGCAGCTGTGTCTGGGACGGAAGGAAGGGACCGTGGTGCACGAGGGAGAGAGGCTGGGCCACAGGGCAGAAGCTGAGTCAGCTCCACGCCATGGTTTAGTCATCGCTTTCTGGAGGCCAGAAGCCACATGCCAACCCATTCCAAGGAAACCTGATCCTAGAAGCGCATTGCACATTTCCCCCACTCAGCCGTTTGGGGCCACCTATCACTCCAGGCCTAGGGCAGTGATGCTGTGGAAAGCCTGCCGCCTTCTTCGGAGAGCCGGGAAGCCCCTGAGTGGAGGGGGCCACAGCAGCCCCTGAGCACAGCCAAAGGAGGGCTTCACCAGCTCCTCACACACCTCGTTCCTGGATCTCAGGGCATGGGAATAGCCAAGACTTGAGAAGCAGAGACAGGATATCAGTGCTTCTCCTCTCCGGGCCTCCGCGTCCCTGCCTGCACGATGAGGCAATGAGGCCAGATGACCTCTAAGCACTCCATGCCTATCAGTGCATCGATTAACAAGCGTTCTTAGATGCCTACTATGCACCGGGCACTGCCCTCGGGACATAGCATCAAAGTGACACGCCCCCCCACTCCCGTTCTCTCAGGGGGGGTGGGATGGACATAGACGCACCCAGGAGAGAGCCTGGCCCCGTTGTTTAACTGACACAGGGAGCTCCTTCACCAAAGCAGGGCAGCCTGCTCTCTACTACTTGTGTTTTTGGGGCGTTGCCTAGAGATATGAGGTCAGTGATTGCATGGGGTCACCATCCACGGAGCCATCCTGCCTCTGTGTGAGTACAGACAGAATAAAGGGAAGACAGAGGATGCTAGCCGCTGGGAGTAGGACGATGGGGACATCAGGAAGTGGCGATGTCAAAGGTAACGTTTGAGCTGAGTCAGCTTAAAGAAAGTAAATGAGGGGGTGGGGGAGAAGGGAAGGCCCACCAGGCAGGTGGCACAGCTGGTTCAAAGGCGCAGAGATGGTAGACGGAGCGTGAGAGGACGGGAACAGCCAATTTCTCTTCACGTGAGAGTGTAGAAATGGGAGTGAAGCAAAGGGCTTCATATGAAATCCTAGCGGCCATCCTAGGGAGTCATGGGAGTCCGCGGAGAGGGGAGGTGAGTCCCTTGTTTTGAAAATGACTGGCCTGGGAGAGGGGAGGCCTTCGAGGCAGGGAGACCAAGTCGGAGGTTGTTGTGGCTGTCGGGTGAGAGGGGATGATGGCCTGCACCAGGGAGGTGACTCTTGGATGAGCTAAAAGCCGCCCCGTGCCTTGGCAGGTCGAGGTCCACATAGCCCCAAGAAGCAGGCATTGACCCTCATTTGACAGAGGAGGAAACTGAGGCTCATGGAGGGGAGAGGACTCGGCCATGTGGTCACACAAAACCAGGACTCACGCTCAGAGCTCCGGGTTCTGGATCCTGGACCTTGTCCATTCTCCTGCCCTTGCTGTCCCCGTGATCTGTAGAAATTGCTGGGTCAGAGCCTGGCCCTGGCTCTTTCTGCACGACCTTGGGGATGGCCCCTTCTTCTAAAAGATAAAGCCCCGGACCTCATCCCTGAAAGTCAAGAAGAACTGGGCTTACACCCCATCCCTGACACTTACAAGTCGTGTGACCTTGGGCAAATAGCTTGACCTCTCCAGACCTCAGTTTCCCTTTCTGTAAAATGAGGGAGTCAGACTTGGTGGCATCTGAGGTCCTTTCTTGCTCCAAATTTATGGTTCTCTGAACCCCCTGGGCCTCAGTTTCCTCACTTGTAAAATGAGGTTTGATTCTGATCACCTCAAGCACTTAGCTCAGTGCCTGGAACATAGTAGGTGCTTAATAAATGCACATTCCCTTCCTCTTTTCCCTTTCCAGCTGGAGGTCTATGGTCCCATGATTCTAAGGGTTCTGAAGGACTTGAAGCCACTGTGAGAGGCATGGGGCGGTATGGAGAGGCAGGAGGACCCCCACAGTGTGCATCCCGTCCCCAGCCCAGCAGACCCAGCTCCCTCCTCCTCCCTGCCCAGCAAGTCCAGGCGTCTGCATCACCCCTCTGCATCTGGTGGCCGTGCCCCACCCCTTCGGCCTTCTCCCATTGTCCTGTCCATGGGGACGGATCATTGGGTTCACCCATCATTGGGTTCACCCATCATCCCCCGACCAGAGAAGACATGGGCTAGCAGAATGCCAGGGGGGAGAGGAGGCGGCAAGGATGAGCCCTCTACGTGGAGAGGGGGAAGCTAAGGTCAGTGAATGAGCCCAAAGGCGGGGAAAAGGGAAGCGCAAGGAGCACAGTTAGCAAGCACCTGGGCCAGGATTCGAACCCAGGTCCTCTGGCTTTCAGGCCCAGGGCTGTTTCTCCAGTGCCTCGGTCTGCTTCTTTCTCTGATCAGTCTTCAATTCTGCGTTTTAGCAGGATTCGGGGCACGGCCACTAGGCTCTGGGTAGTGAGCTGCAGGGTGAGATTTGAATCTGGTCCCCATGACTCCAAATCCATCATTTGGCCCATTGGCTCCGCTCAGGCCTCGCCTATGTTGGACTGGAAGAGTCTGTCTTATTTTTCAGTTACTTATATAAGAAGGGGGTGGGGGGAGGCTGGGGCAGAATGCACAGTCGCACGGTCTGATTTCTGGGTCTGAATCCAATTGGGCTGGCCAGCACGGTGGTGACGGCTCTGACTTCAATGGCAAAGCTCGTCCTCCCCAGGACACAGAGTGGGCCACCAGCCCGAGATCACACAGCACACGAGCGACTGAGCCCGAGTGAGAATGTACCGGGAGAGGCTCCCTGTCCACTGCAGAGTGACCGATGGGCTCCAGACCACCCGTGATTAAATGGTCTCACTTAGGAGAGGACCACCGGCTGGGCCTGGGGCTGCAGGGACGAGGACGCTGAAGGTGCTGCCAGGCTGCTGGCATGTTCTGGTGCCCCATCCTGAAGGAGTCTGGGGAAGGCTGCAGGTCCCAGCCGCATGAGAGACGGTGTGTCTGGCATTCAAGGCTCCACCACGTCCACCACAGAGAGGCTTGTCGGGGAAGGCGCGGTCACCCAGGAAAGTCCTTCAGTCAGTCAATCAATCAATAAGCACCTACTATGTGCCAGTGACCATGCTAAGCCAGGCTCTCCGGTGTCAGGGGACCTAGGTTCAAATCTTGCCTCTGACACTCACTACCCGTGCCACCTGGGTCAAGGCACCTCCCTTCAGAGACTCAGCGTCCTCTTCTGTAAATGGGTGGGGGGTGGGAGTGGATTTGACGGCCTTTCATCCGGTATCTAGGGTTTTCCCCAAGACAGGGGCTGCTGTCCTAGGGTCACAGGCTCAGAGCTGGAGGGGCCCTCACAGTCACCCAAGCCACCCCCTCACTTTACAGAGAAGCAAAGAGGCCCCTTGGGGCTGGGCACCTTCTGAGCTGCCTCCGGGAGGGAAGGGCTTGCTGACCGGGAAAGGCCCGAGCAGCCTCTGCCCTCAGGGAGCTAACCCTCTCCTGGGGGCCACACGCACAGGGAGGGAGCCTCACGCTCCTTACCCAGAGCGGCGGTGGATGGACTTGTCCCTGCATGGGGAGCAGGAGGTGGAAGCAGGACAGGGCCCACCTCCCGGCTGGCCAGGGCTGACGCTGGCTCTGCTCTGAGGCCCGCAGGCCACGCTTATTCACCAGTCCAGACCACCCCACCCCGCCCCGGGTGGGGTTCTGAGCTGAGAGGAAGAACGGCCCAGGGAGGAAGACGTGGAAGCTGGCCTTCTGATCAGCGAGGGGGCTGCTCCAGCACTCAGCCCAGGCAGCAGAGCCTGGCACGTAGTAGGTGCTTCGTGGAGGCGTGTTGACTTGGCTTGTTCCATCTGAGGAGAAGCAGGTGGCAGTGGAGGTTGGCTCATCCTGGAAATGCCTGAAGGGACCCAAGTGATCTCTAAGATTCCCTCCCCTCCGGCTGGAAAATAAATGACACGCCTGCCTCAAACGCTCTGGCTCTTGGCTCCCAATCCTGGGCTCTGCCAGGCTCTGCCACGCTGCCTCGCTGGGTGGCACCTTGATCCAGCCCAGTGGGTGAGCATTGGGTAGATGCTCTGGTGGCCTGGGATCTTCCCAGCCAGGGGGCATCACCACCCTACATCCCTTTGAGGGTGAGCCATCTATATAAGCTGCCCAGGGTGGAGAACTTGGGCTCCCCAGTGACCACCCGTCAGGTGCAGCAGGTAGACCTTGCCTGCCCCTGAGGATGGGCATCACATCTCACCCAGTGAGGGGGCGATGTGTAGACAGGCTGCCCAGGGGTGGTGATCTTGGGCTCCCCAGTGACTGTCTGCCAGGTAGGGACACTGCCCACGTGCCCACACTCACAAACGAGTTTGGGAGACAGTGTCCCGAGCCCTCTCCTTCCTGAGGCTGAATCTTTCCAAGTACTTTCCAGTAGTTGCCCCTGGAGCCTGCTTGGAAAGGCTGGAGCCTGTCTGGGACGCGCCACTGCCAGCTGTAGTTCTGGCTGTGAGTGTCTGGTGACGAGGCCTCCCTCCTCTAGAGAAGACTCTGACATTCCCAGAGAAACACAGCTCCAGTCATCGGTGGGAAATGCGTGTTCATTCCTGCTGGCTGAGTCAGCTGCAGCAGGACTAGATCAGGAGACTCCTGGGGAACAGCCCATGAGCCTGCTGTGCCTTGCTGGGACCTGAGCTGGCAGCCCCATGACCGCTGGACCCCGGGAAGATGGAGAGCCTGTCGGCTGAGACGCCAGCACTGACCGAGCAATTGCTCCTGTCCCCCCATGGGGGGCTATGGAGGGCTGGAGCAAGGCACCTGTGGAGGGGCAGGGGCACCAGGGCTGAGGGGACCTGGGAGCCCTCCAGTCTACCTGCCCAGACAGGGAAAGGGACATGCCCAAAGTCAGACAGCCAGGAACCCTCAGAGCAAGACTTTAGACCTGGATTTCTGACCCCAACACTCTTTCCCCTATCCTTGACAGCACTGATTCAGAGCAGGAGGGCCTGGGATGCCATCATCTGAGAAATGCCCAAAGTCAGACAGAAATGCTGATGCCTGACTCCTGATTCAAAGCCTCCTATGGAAAAGAAAGTGGTGAAGTGAGCAGGGACAAGGGTGAAGTGAGGGACACTTAGCTCCTAGGGGTGGAGAGAGGAGAGACAGGCAGGCAGACAGACACACAGGCAGGCAGACAGACAGACACACAGGCAGACAGACAAACAGGTAGGCAGGCAGACAGACAGACACACAGGCAGACAGACAGACAGGCAGTCAGATAGACAGACAGACACACAGGCAGACAGACAAACAGGTAGGCAGGCAGACAAACATGCAGACAGGCAGGCAGGCAGGCAGACAGGCAGGCAGGTAGATAGGCAGACACACAGGCAGACAGACAGACAGTCAAGCAGACAGGCAGGCAGACACAGGCAGACAGGCAGACAGATAGGCAGGCAGGTAGACAGACAGGCAGGCAGGCAGATAGGCAGGCAGACAGACAGACAGACAGACACACAGGCAGACAGACAAACAGGTAGGCAGGCAGACAGACATGCAGACAGGCAGACAGACAGATAGGCAGGCAGACAGACAGGCAGGCAGGTAGATAGACAGGCAGTCAGGCAGGCAGACAGACAGGCAGGAAGACAGGCAGACAGACAGGCAGGCAGGCAGGCAGGTAGGCAGGCAGACAGGCAGACAGACAGGCAGGCAGATTAGTAAGATGAATAGATATGAGTAGAATAAAATACAGTAGAATACAAATATGAATAGAATACATAGATAAGTTGAGATAGGTAAATAGACTAGGTGGAGATAGAGGCAGGTGCATTGGGTAGATAGGCAGCTAAAGGGACAGATATGCAGCAGAGATACCTGATAGAGAGACACATAGAGATATAGCATTGACTAATCCCTGTGTGCCCAGGATTGGGCTGGCTATGGTGAGCTGGGGATACAAATACAAGCCAACAAGACAGCCCTGTCCTCCAGAAGCTTACATTCTAGTAGGAGAAGACAGCATATAAAGGAGATCTGAAAAGATGTGTGGGTGTGTGAGGTAGGGTGCACAGGCGGCCAGCCAGCAGGTGGAAAAAGTCAAGCCAGAATTGAAGTGATCCTGACTGGAGTCCCCCCTGAAGGGGTGGGTGGGCCAGGAGAGGGAGTCACCAGGAAAGAGGTGAGGCCTCAGGGCAGGGAGGGGTTGCTGCAGGGGGAGAGGTGCCTTCCAGGAGGTAAAGTCCAGAGGGCCAGGGCAGGAAGCCTGGGATCCTCGCTGGCAAGATGGTGTTGAGGGGTTGGACGAGGATGTCCAGAGAGCCAGGAAGGCAGGTAACAGGACTGTACCACCGCCAAGCTCGCCTCCAGTTTTCAACCATACGACATCCAGCGATTTGGCTGAGGGTCTAGTCCGACCCGGCCATCCCCAGAGACAGCTTCTTTCCTCTTCTGTTGCCCAATATTGTCGCCCTTCCAGCCTCCCCACCTTTATCAGAAATGGGAGCAGTGGGCCGAGCTCAGATCAGTCCAACTAGACAGGACCTGCAATCACAGCTGTATCATGTGCTCCAGATGGGCCCACCCCCAAACCCCTCCTGCCCCCTGCGCACTCTGACCACAACCCTAGAGGGACCAAAGCAGCCCCTTGCACGCCATCCCGTCTCCCAGCCTCTAGGGATCTCTCCCCAACAAGGCCCCCTCCCCTTCCCCAGCCCCACTGTCCCATGACAAGTCTCACTATTTCTGCTCATCTGATCCACTGCTCTCCCACCAACAGTCCTCTTCCCTCTCCAGGGATTCCTGCTGGGTCACCTGCCCAGCCCTCACTTCAAGAGCAGCTGCTCTGGCCCTGAACTTGCCCTCACCCAGGAGCCCTGGCATCTGCACTCCTCTCCTTCCATCAGCCCTACAGTATCCCAGACTCCTCAAGGCCACCTGCCCTTGACTTATTCCTGGT
Organism: Vombatus ursinus; assembly: GCF_900497805.2. Lineage (NCBI taxonomy): Eukaryota > Metazoa > Chordata > Mammalia > Diprotodontia > Vombatidae > Vombatus > Vombatus ursinus. Next base: position 2,542,516 of record NW_020949971.1, read on the forward strand.
CTTGGTGACCCAGAGATGATCAGAGGGGCTCTACAAGGACCCTGGGCTCATTCCAAGGGCAAGCCGTTCTCCTCTGCCCAAGTCAGAGGCCACCACCTCCATGAAGCTTCCCCTGTTCAGCTCCCACCCCCTGGTAGAAGTCATCTCTGGCTGCCGCCTCCTATTTCTCCAGTTTGTTTGTCTTGAATGACTTTTCTTTCTGTCAGTTATTTACATAGAAATTGCATCTGTGGTCCCCCCACTAAGCTTGAAGATCCTCCAGGACATAACGTCGTCCTTTTCCTCTTTTTGACTCCCAGAACCCAGCCCGGCACTTTATCAATACGGGGGTCTGGGGTGGGGGGGGGGGAGTCGGTCCTTTGATTTCTTCGCTGTGGAGTGGAAACTCCATTAGTCACTTGTCAGCTGCAGCGAGCTCCTTCTGGCACTAAGAGGCTCTCTCTGGGCCAGCATGTGTCAGGCAGAGCTGTAGATGCAGGTCTGGAAGGGCCCCGAGAGGCCACTGACCCCCACCCTTCATTTTACAGACAGAGAAACTGAGGCACGGAAGAATCGGGTAACTTGCCCAGCCAGAAAGTGTCTAAGGGAGAGGCCTTGGCCACTCTTGCCAGGCCGGCGCTATACTCCTCGCTGCCTCTCCACCGCGGGTATGGAAGGCACTTCGTTCACTGAACCGAGTAACTCCCTGAACAGAATCCCTCGCCTGGGGTGACCCTGGGGAAGGCTGGGTGCCCAGGGCTGCCCCCCAGGCAGATGCTGGGAAGGCTCCACATTTGGGGGGCGGGGCGGGGCGGGGCCGGGGAGGAGAAGGGATGCCGCAGCCCCCGCCTTCCGTCTGGCATCTCCGGTGCCACGTCACCACGGCCCTTGCTGGGCAAGCTGCAGCGGGTCAAGAGCTCCACCTAGTGTGAGGCTCGCCCCGTGCTCCGGGGCCAAACCAGGCGTGCTTTTGGAAAGTGAGGGTGGGCGCTGCTGGACGTGTCAGCACGCCTCAGCACGGCACGGCTCAGCCGGGGCCGTCGGGGTCCGCGCCCTCCTTCCACCCCTTTCCCTGAGCGCAGGGCGGTCCTCCGACGGCCCCTCGGGGTCCGCGCCCTCCTTCCACCCCTTTCCCTGAGCGCAGGGCGGTCCTCCGACGGCCCCTCTGCCGTTGCGGCTCCTCAGCTGGCGCTCCTCCTTTCCCTGACCGTGTCTTGATCATTGCTGGTGGCAGCGGGGATCGCCCGCTCACACCCCCTGCGTCTCTCCGTCTCCGCCTGGGTCCGTGGAGACCGCGGCACTCTACTGTTGCCTTAGAGTGGAAGCTCCTTGAGGCAGGGAGGGTGGGGTGCCGTCTTGGCATCACGGTGCCCGCACACAGTAAGAGCTGAATAAATGCTTCACCTCTATCCGCGCCCCTGGCACAGCTCTGGGCCCGCTAGGGGCTTAGCGAATTCTTGTTGAATAGCCACCCAGTCATCTGGACAATACAGCCCTGGTGTGGAGTCCCAGGAAACATCGCCGCAGACTCGCAGAGCCGGAGATTGGATTAGCAAAGGAGCAGGCCCAAACACTTTGGAATCTGAGACCGAAAGGAAAGTGGTACCATCGGCATCCGCGTGGGCCCTCGGGCAGGCTCCAGAGCAGGGTGCCCTGGAGCGCTGGGCACAGGCTGTGAATCAGCCCGGGGACCCCTTCGCAGGCTCAGATTGTTGAATGCATGGGTTTGTTGAACGCCCAGGATGACAGAGGAAACCATGACATTGGAATGGAGTGATCAATACGTTGTTTAAAACAAGTTCAGCGGCCCTAGATTGAGAACCTTGCTCTAGAACGTGGGGCCTGTGGGCACGTGGAGGGAAATAATCCAAACTCAATTTATTGGACGAGGTCCAAGCAAAGAAGCACGGGCTTGTATGGGGAATGCGCCACCCCGCGCCTCCCCAATCCTCCTCATGCTTCAACCACCTGTCCTCAAATTCCCTTGTATGTTTTCATCTTCCCTCCTGCGAGTGCTGTTGGGGTCCCAGCAGAACGTAAGCTTCTTAATGACAGGCACTGTTTACTTTTGGGCTTTGTGTGCCCCTAACACAGTGTCTGTACACAGCAGGCACTTACTAAGTGCTTGTTTTTTTAATGGAATTAAGTTGCTTCAATGCCATACATAGGCCAGCTTGGGTGAATTCCTTCCCTCCAGAACTGTGCGTGGGTTGTAGCATTTCAAAGGGCAAAGGGTGCTAAGCTGGGAGTTAACCCTGTGTGGGCCTCTGATCTTTGTCTTCTCTTCAGTGTCCAGAGCTCTTAACGAGGAGGGGGGACCAAGTTATCTCTAAGAGTCTTCCTACCTCTAAATCCTCGCTGTTTGGGCAGCCAAAGTGGCTCCAAAGTGCTGGACCTGGAACCTGGGGTGGAAAGCCTGCCTCAGACGTTTCCTAGGCCAGTGACTACATCACTGTCTGCCTCTGTTTCCCCATCTGTAAAATGAGGACCATAATAGCATTATCTCCAAGGCTATTCTGAGGATCAAGCGAGATAATGTTTGTAAAGTGCTTCGCTCAGTGCCTGGCACATAGTAGGCACTATAGAAAGGTTATTATGATAAAAGGTTATTATATTATATTAGTTATTATATCGTATTATTATTACCATTATTACTGTTATGGGGAGAGGTGGTGATATCAAGGAAGCGCCAGAAGGTAGGACCCAAAATAATTCTGATGTTGCTCTGACAGGAGACAGGGTTTAGAGGTAGCTTAGTGCATCAACACTTAGCTAAGTGCCTGGCATGCAGTAAGTGCTTAATAAATGCTGGTTGACTTGATTTTTGAGGTATGAGGCAGAGAGGCTGATGCTTTTTAAAGAAACCAGCCATACAGAATGAAATGATGACATCTAGCGAGATGCAGTCAGCCAGTCAATACACATGCATTAAACACCTACTATGTGCCAGGCACAGTGCTAAGCCCTGGGAATGCAAAGAAAGGCAACAGACAATCTGCAGTAGCTTTGCCAGCCAGGGATGGGTTGAGGGTCTCCGGCCTCAGCCTCAGAGCCCATCTTGGAAGCCTCATAGGTCATTCACCCAGAGGAAAAGGACGGATACCGGGAAAGGAAAGACAGACCAGGAGCCCATGTCCATCTGCTCAGCCCTAGGCATCCCCAACCTCTGTTCAGAAACCTTCCCAGGGCAGGCGTCTCTCAAACTCTGGGCCTTGTGGACTCGGGGGGCCAGAAGTAGGGAGAGACCCTGGACAGAAAGAGAGAGGTTCAGAGAAGGTGTGGCTCTGGGGAAATAGTTCTGTTTTTGACATGTGGAGTTCGAGATGCCCTTGGGACATCCAGGTGGAAACGCCCAGCAAGAAGCTAGAGATGTAGAATTGGGACTCAGGAGAGAGGTAAGGGCTGAATGTCATCTGCACGAAGGTGGTAGCTGAAATCATAGGTGAGGAGACCAGGAAGAAAGAATGGAGTGAGAGAAGAGGAGAAGGCCTAGGGTGGAACATTGGAGAGCTCCCATGCTCAGGGGGCAGGATGTGGACGAGGCACCTATGAAGGAAGGTAGGTAAAAGAATGATGACAGAGAAATGTCCCAAAAACCTAGGGAAGAGAGGAGACAAGGGTCGGGGGGAGGGAGGGAGGGAGGGAGGGAGAGAGAGAGGAAGAGAGACAGACAGAGAGACAGAGAGACAGAAAGAAAAAGAGACAGAGACAGACAGACAGACAGAGATGGTTAGAGAGCAAAGTCCTGGAGGAGAGGGAGGGGGATGGGGTCAAGGGCATGAGTCAAGGGCTTGGCCTCGGCCCCCTCATTCTCTAAGACTAGAGCAAAGAAGGAGGAGATGGGGGCTATTGAAATGATTTGCGGGTGAAGGGGGGGCGGAGCTCCTGTCGGCTGCCCCCCACGAGGCTCTCTCCTAGAGGGAGCAGGGCACTCGGACAAGACCAGGTTTGGAACAAGCGAAGGGAACAGCCCCCTCCCCGCCATTGCTCTTAGGGTCAGTGCGGGGCTTGGGGAGGTCTTTGGGCCATCTTGCCCAAGCAGACCACTTGACAGCTTCCATTCAAGGCTCCTGTTCTGGCCTCCGGGGCCAATGAGCACAATGAGCAGAAACTCCCTTCCAGGTGTCGGCTCTCAGGACGTCTGGGTTGGAATCCTCGGTGAGACACTCACTGCAAGCCTCTACCTCTTGTTGCCTCCACCTCCTCACCATTAAAACGAGGTAATGTTTGGACTCCTGTCACAGGGCTGGGTAAGGTACATGGCAGCTAGAGCACTGGGCCTGGACTCAGAAAGACCCGAGTTCAAATCCAGCCTCAGACACCTGCTAGCTGTATAACCCTGGGAAAGTCATTTAACCTCCATCTGCCTCCATTTCCTCACCTGTAAAATGGAGCTAATAATAGCACCTACCTCTCTGAGTGCTGCTGCGGGGACCCAATGAGATCATCTTCGCAAAAGAGCTTTGTGAACCTTAAAGCACTTTAGAAATGCTCGCTGTTATTATTACTGTTACCATGACTGTGGTGAACAAAGTGCCCTGCAAATCCTAAAATGCCAGAGAAAGAAGAGATGGGAGAACAAGGCCTCCTGGCCTCATCTCCACTCTGGCACCGCAGCCTCTCCCCCTCCAGCTTATGTTCGCCCTTCCACAGATGTGGCCCTGGAGCCAGCAGGGCGCTGTGGCTGCGGTCTGCCAGGGCCCAGCGCAGAGGGACCACCACTGCCCTGGTTCTTGGCCCCGGCCTCTCAGGGCGCCCGAGACTCCCCTCCCAGAGGCAGTGTTCTCCTCATTGTCATCCGGCTCTCGTACAAGGATCCAACTTTTCTTGGGTTTCTGTTGGGCTGTCTCATGGATTCGACTGTAATCTCCCTGAAGGCAGGACCCCCACACTGCTTCCCACCTTTTCCTGTTTGATCACCACCATTTATTTACTTAATTTCTCATTACATCTTCTTGATTGAAAGTGCACTATGTGATAAATGGCGAGACAGTGACAAGATGGCCATTGGAAAGCTCCATCCCTAGCCTGCAGCATCACCCCATGGATGGTGTCTTCAGCGCGGAATGGCAGGAAGGAAGGAGCGCCGGCGACGCACATCTAAATGACATTGGGCACAAAGTCACTGGGCCTGATCTTCATGACAACGGATTTTAGAGAATACCACCACCCGTGCCAGGTGTACCAGACGATGCCATTGTCCGTTTCGCCGGTGTAGGCCCCTCTGTAGTATAGACCGTTGAGGTTTGCCGAGTGACACCTGAGAAGGGAAATGGAAGACACAGCGTTGTGGATGGAGCGGGACCTTGAGGAAACTCCCTCGTTCGATGAAGAAATCCTTCCTGGCCTCTTCCGTGATGACACGGCGTGCCAGGCCCGGGGTCAGGAGCGAGGGGGGTCCCTGCCTCTCTAAGGGGAGGTGGGAGTGTCCTGGGTCTGTGATCCCACCATGATAAGAACTCCCAGAGAGGACATTCCCTCCAACACTGCAAATACCCAATTGTTCTGTAACTTGAAGCTCTGGAGGGTGCCTTCCCCTGGCTCACACATTCACTCTGTGTCAGAGGATGGTTTGAACCTGGCTCTGCCTGACTCCGGCCCTTTGGATCAGATTCACACGTCTCAGGCACAGGTTTGTAATGGCTCCTATTAGGTGAACGCCATCCCTTGCCCTCACTCTATACTATTGGCCCCAAATCCCCTGTAGCTTCTGAAGGCAGGTAGGGCCTGGAGCTAGGAAGACCTCCGGCCTCAGACACTTAGTAGCCTTGAGATGTTGGGCAGGTCGTTTAACCTGCCTTTGCCTCAGTTTCCTCATCTGTAAAATGGGGATGCTAACAGCACCTACCTCCCAGAGTTGTTATGAGAGCAAGTGAGATAATATTTGTAAAGCCGTTAGTACAGTGCCTGGCACATAGTGGGTGCTATGTAAAAGCTAGCTATGATGGTCTATTCATTTTATTATGTATTATTATTTTGGCCCTTATGTGGAGGACTGATTGGAGAAGGAAGGGTCTGGAAGCCGGGGAGGCAGGGAGGCTTCGGCACTGCCAGGCTTGTCTGTGTAACGAATCATCACGGCCAGCTTGGCCTGCTTAAAGCCTGCTTTCTCCCCTCTCCCAGGCTTCCCTGCCTCAGGCTGCTTCACTCCCAGCATTCAGATTCCACCTTTGCACTTTCCCCGGTCCAGAGGAGGAAGTGGAGGGTGGTCCGCTGGGGCTTGGGAGTGACCTGAGACTGTGCCTGGGACCTGCGCTGGAGGCCAAGGCCGCAAACCCGTATTTCTTGACTCCTCCTCTGGGCTTCTGCTGACCGGGCTGCTACGTTTTAAAGGGCCGGGAGGCAGACTTGGCTTGAATTCCTGGCTGGGCTGGGTAGTCCTAATTAGATCCAGCTTGCAGGCAGACTCCAGCTCCCTCCCTCTCTCTCCTCTGATAAGGCTTTGCTTGCTCACAGAAAGCCCTGACAAGAGCCAGGCCTCTGCCTCCATTCTCTTCTCCCTCCTCATCTTCACCCTGGCCTCCTGAACCCCACCTTCTACCGGAAACCTTCCCAACCCCCATTAATTCTAGCGCCTTCCTTCTGGACCTTCTCCCTCTGACCTCGGTTCTGGCTCGTTGGGGCCTAGTGGTTGGACGGTTGTCTCTCCTGCTGGATGGTGAACTCCCCGGGTCCAGGAACAGTGCTTTCTATCTTCCTACACATCCCCAGCTTGTCCCCCAGGGCCTAAACACAATAGGTGCTTAATAAATGCTTTGTGACCTGTTGTACCACCAGCCTGCTCTGTCCTCCTTGGCACAGCTCCCCGAGTAATTGTCGTTGTCTCGGTCTCGAGTGCTGAATTTCATTCGTAGGTGACTGGCCCACCACTGGACCTCAGGATGAAAGCTCCCTGCCAGTGAGTCTCCCGCCGTGCCCGAGTATTCCCGGAAGCTCAGCTCGTAGGCACTCTATGGGGAAGGATTAGCCTCCTTAGGGTCCGCCCGGGGCCCAGAGGAAAGAGGACAGCTCAGTGTGTTCTGGGTTCCATCAGTGGCTCCCACAGTTCCTTCCCTACCTTCTCACTGCCCACCCGAAAGCTTTCGTATTGTGCAAAACGGCGTTCTCCTTCAAAGTCGGCCAGCTCGATCTTCAGAGTATAGTCTCCTGGACAAACAATAAACAGAAATCTTGTCTTTGGCTGGCCCCTG
>NW_020949971.1:2549694-2558171 GCF_900497805.2 Vombatus ursinus
CATGTCTGCGTCCCAGCAGACACCCCACGGCCTACTGACCAGTCACGTCTGCGTCCCAAGCAGACACCCCATGCTTGGCTGGCCCCAATCACTCCCCGGAGCCTGAGACCTGGCTGACCTTGGCTCACTAGTGGCTCACGGCTGCGGCCCAAGCAAACCCTCCCTTCCTGGGGAGCCGGTGGCTGCCAGGTGGCCTTTTGGCTCCCGGGGCCCCTTACAAATATGAAGGACACAAGGGGACAGGGAAAGACCAAAGTATGGCAGAAGGAGAGCTCCCCCACAGTCCTAGCATTGAAGGAGGGCCCCAAGGTTTGCAGGGTACCTTGCCTGTCTCATCTCATTTAATCCTCACAAACACCTTGGGAGGGAGGAGCTACTTCTGTCCCCACTTTATAGATGAGGAAACCGAGGCTCAGAGAGTTTAAATGATTTGGCCAGGGTCACACAGCTAGTGTCTCCAGCAGGATTTGAACTCAGGTCTTCCCAAAAGGAAGTCCAGCCCTCTGCTACACTGCACTGCCTCTCCAGAGTACAGGAGGGGTTGGTCCACAAGAGATAAAGGAGGTGTGTTCCGGGTTGTCTGAGGGTAGTGACAGGGGAGTCAGTTGCAGAACCTAGGGATGCCTCACCTAGGGGACCCTGGAGGACCAAAGTTGACGGGCTATACCAGAGGGTTGAGCCAGGACCAGCGGGGAGGCGGAGAAGCTGCACAAAAGGCCAGCTGAGGCCGAATGTCAGGGAAACCTTCAGAACAAGGGAAGCTGGATTCATATTCTCAAAATACAACAGGCTGCCTTAAAAGCCAGGGCCCTGGACATCTCCAAGCCCTTACTGAGTACCCTATAATGGGACCCAGATGATCTGGGTTTAAATCCTGCCTCAGACGCTTAATAGTTGTGTGATGCCAAGTCACTTTTTTCAGGGACTGTTTCCTCATCTGTAAAATGGAAACAGCACCTATAGTTGTTGCCTCACTAGGCCATTGTGAGGCTCATGAGACAATAGATGTCAAGTGCCTGGTAAACCTCAGAACACTAGAGAAATGGAAGCTGTGAAGGAGAGAAGTTCTGTGTCAGGCGTGGGGTGGAGGAGACGGCTGCCGCCCAAGCTCCATGGCTCTGCTCTTCTCCGGGAGCAGTCTGTGTTCACGTACGTGTTCGTTTTGGCACGACTTTCTATGGAATATTCATTTTATAGAAAAGAGAAAGCCACAACCACAGTCGGTTCACTAATATACCAGCATCTGTTGCTGCTCTCTCTCTCCTCTTTCTCTGTCTCTCTGTCTCTGTCTCTCTATCCCTGTGTCTCTGTCTCTCTGCTTTGTGTGTGTGTGTCTCTCTCCTCTCTTCTTTCTGTGTGTGTCTCTCTCTCTCTCTGTCACTCCCCCCCTTTCTTTTTTACTTGTTTGGGGTCTTTTAAACTAGACATCCAGAAAGATTTTCTTTCTAAAGTCAGCCCTGCTCCTTCAGAAATGCCTTAATGTCCAAGAGAACAAAAGGGTTGAGGCCAAGCAGAGAGGCGCCGAGGCCCTGCTGGGCTGGTTTCCAGGGATTTCATTTCATGAGGAAGCCAGTAAATGGAAGCCGTAGCTTGAGGCTCAAGGAAGGGGCGGGGCTCCAATGGACCCAAAGTCCAGAAAGGACCCAAAGCAGAGGAAAAGAAATCTGGGGGAGGGCAGGGCCTTGAGCAGCCACTTCTCCTGGGCCTCTGTCTGCTCAGAGGATCGGGACTCAGCCAGGCTTTCAGGGCTGGTTACTGGTCCCTTTGGGCCCAGGGATGGCCGCCGGCCAGCGGCCAGTCACTTGTCACAAGGCATAGGGAGCTGGGCTTGGGAGCTATCGGACGTGGGTTAAGTCAGTGGCCAACGCGTTGCTCTTTGCAGAAAGGCCTAGTTCAGATTAAGAAGCAGGAGCAGGCCTGCCGGGGTCTGAGCAACCCCCTGGGTGGTGGCGTCCTTCATTCTCCAAGAGGACCAAAATGACATCGCTATGTTGGAGTCAAGTGTGGCCTGTCCGACTGCGGCTGATCAGACCCATCTGAGCCAGGAGGCCGCCCAGGCGCACAGACCAGGGGCCAGGAGCCATCTGAGGGCGAGTGCCCAGCCCACCACATGTGGGCACCAAGGGCCAACATTAGAGAGGTCCTGCCCCCAGCATCAGCTGCCCCTGAGTCCCTCCCCCATGGGGGACCCGAGAAAACAGGGGCTTCTCCTGCCTACAGATGGAGGATCCACAGGGGACCAGGAGGGGCTCCAGCTGAAGGGCCCGCCTCCCTCCCTCCTGCTGCCAGCCTTCTCTTTCTTTGTTTCTTCCTTCCTCTGTTCCTGCTGTCCTGCTCCTCCATCTCTCTCTGTTGCTCTGTCTAGCTAGATCCATCCCTCCGTTTTTGAGTCTGGCTCTGGTTTTGGCTCTCTCCCTCTCTGCCCCCTCCCCACTTTCCCTCTCTGCTTCTCTGTCTCTCTCTTTCCTGTCTCTGTCTCTCTCCCTCTCCCCACTCCTGCTTTTCTGTCTCTCTCTTTCTGACTCTCTCCCTCTCTGTCTGTCTCTCTCTCTCTTTCTCTCTCTCCCTCCCTCTCTCCCTCTTTCTCTGCCTTGCTCTCTGTCTCTCTCTCTCTCTGTCTCTCTCTCCCTCTCCCTCTCTCTCTTTCTCTCCTGTCTGTCTCTCTCCTTCTCTCCTTCCTTTCTGTTGACAGTCATCAATCCCCATCTGAAAAGGGAGCATAGCTGGGCATCCTCCAAACACCTTAAAAATTTCACACTGCAGGAATTTTACTGTTGACGAAGACAAGGTTCCCCCACGTCCCTCTTACGTTGGGTGGTCAGGAAGTGAAGGTTTTTATTCCCAAGCCAGTATTCACCATTTTTTTGGACAAAGTTTCCAAAACCTTTTTCGTAGTCATCCCAGTTCCTGAAAATCCAAGGGAAAACCAAAGATGGCTGCCACCCGCCTCGTTGTCCAGCCCTTTCTCACCTTCTTCCCCTCCCAGCTTGGGCTTGTGATCCCAAAGTGCCTAGGAATGTTGTTATTCCCATTTCACAGATGAGAACTGAAGCCCAGAGAAAGCACTGACTAGCCTAAGGTCACGGAACACATCAGTGACAGGGCAGGATGAGAACCCCGTTCTCCCTAACTCACCAGGGCCCACAGCTCTTCGCCCTCTTGGTCACTTTTGGGAACAGGTATAAGATCCTCGGGATTTTGTCTTATCCGGAAAGAGGTAGCTTCAAACCCCAGTGGGAGCACTGAGCGGTGCCTACTGCTCTGCACAGAGCCTGCAAGCCGCCGCTCAGGTACCTGTCAAAGTTCTCTGAGCCGTCGGAGCGCCTCTGCACCACCGTCCAACCGCCTCCGTCCGCCATGTCGCAGAAAGCGGAGAACTCTACCGGGCTTTGCAGGGGCTTGATTTTGTAGAAACCGCTGAGTCTGTGGCCATCATTGAACACCTCCGAACAGTCTGTCGGCAAAGCACCCGTCAGGAGACTCCCAGCCACCCTTTGTTTGGAATGCAAGTTCCTGGACCCCAGCTGGGAAGTGTCTGAGGTGGGGTTAGAATCCCAGATCTCCAAGCTCGATTGCCTGCTCCAGACTGTCTCTTACAGACAGGTCTGCATGCTACACATTTATCTCAAGGGTTACCTCCGAGAGGGCAGGGAATAGAATGGGACCTGAAGGAGGTACAAGAGACACATTAGGGACTGAGAACGTGCTCATGGTTGGCTTTTGTCTGGGCTGAGTGACCGTGGAGAGGACAGAACCTTCCCCATGCTCCTCCGCCGAGGACGGAGAGGATGGAGACCAGAGCAGAGGCGGAAGAAAGGCTGGGGCTCGGACTGACCTGCGTACTGCCTCCGTCCCCCGAGGCGGGGGACGCTCTTTTCATCTCCTCGGTCAAGCAGCTGAAGCTCTTTCTCCTGGAGGAGCTGCTCGATCCTCACCTGCTGCTGCTTGACCTGGGCCTCCAGGAGTCTCAGCTGGTCCTTGAGCCTCTGCTGCTCCTGGAGGCAAGTCTCCAGAGCCTGCAGGGGAAGACAGACAGGCTGTCTCTCCACCGACTGACTTGATGGAGCCGGCCAGCCCTGATGTCTTCCACCTCCCAGGGGCCAATACTCCTCTTCCCTGGGCTCTGGCCATTCTGGCCGGGTGGCTGGGCCCAGCCTGGGGAGCGCTCAGTGAGTCCTGCCTGGGGGATGGCACAGCCTCAGCTCAGGAAGTGTGCTGCCTGCAGGAGCATGGAAGGTCTCCGAGCAGTGTCTGGGCCAGGGTCGCCCACCTATGCCGAGGAGAGCCCAGGCACCCGTCATCCCTCCAGGCTCCCATGTTCAGAAAAGCCATATCCTCGACCCCTGCTGCTGCCTGACTCCTTATAGCCAATGCACTGATGAACCTTGCCACAGCATCTCGTACTCAAACCAATCTGACCTTGTAACCCAGATCGGTTTATATCCGGGACAAATCATAGAATCCAAGTCAGGGCAAGAATGAAATGACCTTAGAGGCCCCGAGTCCAACCCATAAATGAATAAGAATTCCCTCTCAAATCTACAAAAAAAGGTCATCCTATCCTAGCTTGAAAATTCCAATGAAGGGACACCTCAGACAGCCTCTTCCACTTTTTGGGAAGATTTTCCTGACATCAAGCCTCGGTTTGCCTTTTTATAACATTCCCCATGATCCTGGTCCTGCCCTCTCTGGCCACACAGACCAAGCCTAATCCCTCCTTCACAGGACGGCCTTTCCAGTGGTTGACGACCAACCATGTTCCCTTCGAGTTTTCTTTCTCCCTGGCTTCCTTCCCACCTTCCACAGGAAGCCTCTCCCCACCTTGCTTGAGGCTAATGCCTTCCCTCTGTGGCTCTCCAGTTTATCCTGAATATAACTTGTTTGAACTGGTTGTTTGCATGCTGTCATAGGAAAGTAAGCTCCTTGAGGGCAGGGATCCTGTGTTAGCTTTTACACTTAGCACACTGCCTGGCACATGACAGGTACTTAATAAATGCTTGTTGACAGTACACCTGGGCAGGGGAGCACCAAGCCCCAGTACTCTTCTCTTCTTCCTCTGCCCCTTCCTGGCTGCCATCATGTGATTACTTCTGTGGCTCTACTCTATCATCCTTTGGGAGGCAAGCAGCGGCTTCCTCCTCAGAGCACGGAGGAGCTCTCCCCTCTTCAGGAAGAGTCTCCAAGCTGTGTTTTGGGGTATCTGAGTGCTCCATCACCCTTTTCCTTCCTCTTCTCTTTTCCAGCACTTGCTTCTGTCCTCAGGTCACCTTCCCCATCGGCCCTTTCCAATCCCATTCTGGTTCCTTTGAGGAATGCTTTGTTGTCTCAATAACCCGGAGAGTGAAGAGTTATTCCCTGAGTCCCTTCACCTTCTCCTCAAGGAGGGAGGGAGAGCTGTCTACACTTGGAACTTTACCGTTCTTGTTTAGGATCAAAAGGCAAATGTCACCGAGTGATGCAATCAGTGGACAAGCCCTCCCTGCTGACGGGTCCTCAGCTTTGTTTTGGAAGGGCTTCAGAGAGGGGAGGGCAAGAGCCGGCTCATGCAGCTGTGAGAGCTGATTGTGAAGTTTCACAGTGAGCATTTAAACCTCGGAAATGAGCAAATTCCACAAATTGGGGCTTGGTTTGTTTTGTTGATTATCCTGATTTAAGAAAGTAATGGGGGAAATGTAAATGATACAGATTAAAGTGGTGTGTCACGTGGTTGTGTTTTGTTTGAGAGCCTGTTAAACATTTACCAGCACACTCCTGGGTTCAGGTTAGTTGAACCTCACTTCCTAAGCACCTCCTTAAGACTTCTGTAGTCTTTGAACACTTCTGGGTGGCACAGCAGACAGAGCACACTGGGCCTGGAGTCAAGAGGGCCTGAGTTCAAATCTGATATCACACACTTCCTAGCTGTGTAGCCCTGGGCAAGTCACTTCACCCTGTTTGCCTCAGTTTCCTCATCTGTGAAATGGGCTGGAGAAGGAAATAGCAAACCACAGTATCTCTGCCAAGAAAACCCCAAATGGGGACAGCTAGGTGGGGCAGTGGATAGAGCACCAGCCCTGGATTCAGGAGAACCTGAGTTCAAATCCGGCTTTAGATACATAACACTTACTAGCTGTGTGACCCTGGCAAAGGCACTTAACCCCATTGCCTAGCCAAAAAAAAAAAAAAACCAAAAAACCAAAAACTAAACCCAAATGGGGTCACGGAGAGTCTGACATGACTGAACAACAGTAACTTGACAAGGACACTCAGCTTCCTTCCCTTTGCTTCAACAGCAGCCCTAATTCTTTTTTGTTTCACCTCTGTTGTCTGTTACCAGTCTGTTTAACTTACTAATTGTTCTGCTCACCTAGCTCACCTTGCCAACCACCTTTCCCTCTTCCTTCTCTTTGAATATCTCCTGGTGGTGTTTGTTGTTCAGTCGTTTTCAATCTCATCCTACTCTTCGTGACCCCAGTTGAGGTTTTCTTGGCAAAGACACTGGAGTGGGTGACGATTTCCTTCTCCAGCCCATTTCACAGATGAAGAAACTGAGGCAAACAGGGTGAGGCGGCGTACGTAGTGTCTGAGGCCAAAATTGAACTCGAGATGATGAGTCTTACTGACTCCAGGTCCAGCGCTCTGTGCACTGGGTCACCTGGCTGCCCCCCTCTCTCCAGGTCCTCACCCTTTAGTCCTGCTCCTTCTCCTTAACCCTCTTTCACCGGAAGCTGTAAGGGAAGCCTAGACCTGCCTGGAGAATGTTCTCCTTCCAGATTTCCTCAGTTTCTCCCAATTTCACCTCTCCCTATTCAGTCTCTGGCCCTGTCACAAATCCAAACTCTTCCGCATCACCTTCGCACTTTCCGGCTCTTTCTTCCCCCGCTCAATCAATCTGTCTTCTCCGGGGCCCCTTCACTACGGCCCCTCTGACGGTGAACATCCCATCGCCTTCCGCTGGTTGGACTGAATGAAGCCCTTGCAGAGATGAATGAATGGGAGCGGCCGCAGCTGCCGCAGTCTGGCTCTGGCAGACAGGCTCCAAAACACTTTGCCGAATCGGTTACACGGCCACAAATCGAGGGCATCCTTATTTCATCCGACTCTAAGAGTCGCTCTGAGATGAACCAGCCAATAAAAAAGCCCTCACTAAGCCCCAAGATTTGCACTAAGCCACGAGGATCCAAAGGCAAGCAGACATGGCTGTCCTTGCCCTCAGGGAGCTTACGGTCCAAAAGGGGAACGAAAGTTAGACAAGGGAGATAGGGGTGGGGGCAGAGGGGGAGGAGGAGGAGGCCAGAACACATGGCGTGGACATTCCCAGGAAATGGCGAGGTGCGTTCAGAAGTCAAAACTCAGCCATAGGAGAGCCCAGAGTCCCGGGAGAAGCGTGTCTGATCTCCTAGGAAAGGAAGGCGCGAGGGGCCAGCTTGGAGGTGGCCAGGAAGGAGATGATGCCGGGAGCAGAAGGCTTGTTAGCCCATTTTGGAGTGGAGGAAGCTCAAGTCTGCAGCCACACAGCCCGTAAGTTCTAGGACTGAGACTAGGACTCAGATCTTCCGACCTTCTCCATATTGCCCACTGCGCTTCTCCAAGAGCAAAGATTCTCAGCAACGAGGCCCCTCGGGCTTTCTGCTGTGCCCACGAGCTCCTGGAGCGCAGGGACTTAGGGTGCCTGATCGGAACTCTATCTCTCCCCGCACACAGCAGGAGGCTTTGCTGAGCGAATGAATGAATGAATGAATGGATGGATGAATGAAGGTCAGAGACAACAGATTCCACATCCAACCCTGTGGGTATGCCCAGTAGAAACCTCACCCAGCTTCTCCAGTCCATCATCAAAGTCGCTACAAGGATGACGCTGAACCACTTCACCATCTTCGTGCTGGAAAAAAAAAAAAAAAAACGCCACGAAAAGAAAATGAACCGAAGATTCCCTCTCTGAGCCCAGCGCGAGCTGCAGCTCTGCTGGGATGAGGAAGTCTGACTCTGATGTGGTCCTCTCTAATTCGAGGACTCTTGGGCTGTTCTGGCTGGCCTGCCGCTGGGAGAAGGGCTGGGGACAAAGGGCAAAATCGACCCTCCCCAGGACATCGCGGCAGTCTGCCGTTGGGAAATACTGTTTCTTTCTAACGTGTATTTGTGTTTTCTTCGCTATGGGCTTGTGTTGATAAATCACACCACCGTTAATGGCGAGTGGCTGTTACTCTATAAGTTTGGGGAGGCTGAGACTGAGGCAGATATTACTCCAGGAGAAATGGCGGCTCAAGCTGAGTGAAGAAGACGTTTGTCACTTATTAGTCGTTTCCGAGTCTGATAAAGAATATCTGCCCCTAGACGATCAGTGAATCTGGAGTGAGAGGGAGTGTGGAGACAAGCCAGAGGTGCAGGGATGTAGTGCCGTGTAGCCGAGACCCCAAAACAGACATGTGCACACTCACACTCTCATACACAGCACCCCATCACTCACACACACATACACACACACTCATACACACATG
>NW_020949971.1:2558181-2569010 GCF_900497805.2 Vombatus ursinus
GCACCCCATCACTCACACACACATACACACACACTCATACACACATGTAGCACTACGTGTAACCTAGTACCCCGTCACAGACACACACACACACATACACACACTCACTTTATCTACAGAGTTGCTTTGATGGCCAAATAGGGGGAAAGCAGGAAACTACCCTTGAGGAAAAAGAGGCCCCGTATCCTGAAGCCCCCGACCCAGGTTGATGGTGGGGCTAGCGAGCCCCACCTAAACTAAACTAAAGCCAACAAGTCCATCAGCAGTATTCGCCCACGCACAAAGCCCCCAGTACAGAGACAAACGGTAGGACTTGCCCGCAGAGGTTCTGCAAGAGTCAGTGGGGCAGTGAAGGATTTCCGCAGGCCTCCTTTCTCCTTGATCGGGACTCCTTGGTAGGGCAGCTGTAGGGTCTCCAGAAGCTAGACAGAGATCCAGTGAGCGAGGGTGGTGCCTGAAGACCTGCCCCGGAAGAAGGGGAGCGGGACCCTGGCTGCCATCCAGGAGTCAGCATGAGAAAGCATCGATTTACCTGCAAAAGAGACTCACGAAAGGCCTTTGGGCCAGATCCCAGTGTCCTGATGTCCACACGCTAGGCCTTTGTTCAGACTTTATAAAAATGTGAACTTTGGCTTTCTTTCCACAGACTTTCGTTGCTGCTGTTTTCAGGAATGCCTGGATCAATTTTGATGACCGGATGTGGACTCAGATCTGATTGATCACCACACTGACCTCCTCGTTTTTTACCGATGAGGCTGCTGAGGGCCAGATCCCTCAATAACAATCGAGGTCACCAGGCAAGTCTGGGGGCCTGAGGCTACGGCTCCAAGCCCCACCCCCCTCCTGCTCTTCTCTAAGCAGGGAGAAAGCCCCCAAGCCAGGCCAATCTTTTACAGTAGGTGGGAGCAAATTAACTGGAGCTGTAGCCCCGTACTAGGAAGGCAGAGATCATTCCTGCTAAAACTTGAACCCTCCCCTCGTGCTTCCAGAACCCCCAAGTTCCTTGATCTAATCACAGGCCCCATCATTCCATCTCTCCCCAGGCTTTCCTGCTCCCCAACATAGCTCTATTCTCCCTGGGACTTCCACTCAAGGGTGTGCTGGAGTCAACTCAGACCAGTTAAGAGCTGATTGTTAAATGTTTGGTGTTCAGAAACCCAGACTGCTATAAATCAGCTGTCGATCATTGATGTACAGTTTTGTTAATTGTCTAGACTTAAGAAAGTGATGGGGGGAAATGTTGACAAGTCAGATTAAACATAAAGTGTGTCCTGGAAACATTTTTTTTTTCTGGACAGCCAGTTGTTAAACATTTGCCAGCATATCCCTGCTTCCAGTTCCCTCTAGCCCTCAGGACAGGCCATGCCCCTGTTCTTGATCAGTTCCCTTCCCTTCCCCACCTCACCTGCCCCACTGTCCTGCTCTGGTCACTGCCTACATCTTATGTTCACTTACATCCAAGCACCAGCGGGAGGTGTTCACCCTCTCTGCTCTCCTCACTCCTCCACTCTTATTTGTGCTGCATGGAGCTGGAGGAAGTCCCACAACCTGGCGGAATTCCATTATAAATGCACACATAGGGTGGATCAGCCAATGAACCATCTTGGAGTATGTGCAGATTTGCCCTTCCTGGTTCTAGTTAAACGTGGGAAGGCTCAGGAGGACACTTCTTGCTCTGGGAGAGGCTGGACTTGAAGTGAGAAGCCTGAAGTCCTGAAGGCTCAGGTGGCACTGAGATGAAACCAAAAATTCCTTCCTGGCGTTGAGAGGGGAGAGAACTGCAACAGCTGCCCTTCTCCCATCTAGCTGCCATGTGGCCACGAACACACAATGCCTCTGTGTCTTTTGTGTGGGAGCTCCCTCAAAGCCATGAGAGGCCCAACCAGCAACCACAGCCGGTGCCAGACAAAGCCTGGCATGGAGCTGGTGCTTCAGAGGATTGACATGCTTGGATGACCCTGCTGGGAAGGGCCCTGGGAGCTGAAAGCCTGCAAGGTTGCAGTCTAGCAGACAAGGAGAGTGGCTGGTGCACAGCCAGCGCCTCACTCTGGAGCTCAGTTGGTGGGGACTCTGCAAAGGGAGAAAAGGACTCCCAGGGCCAAGAGTCACGGGGTACCCCTGGACCCATCTGTTGTAGACCTCACTGCTTTAAGGTTGAGTCAACTCTCCTCATGTGTGTGTAAAGGTAGAGTGCCTCCTAATTTGGGGAGATTGTTTTGTAACAAATGTTCTTGCTCAGAAAATACACTTTTGTAAAAACTCATTGGTGTTAACTGGCTGATTGATATTGGGAAGCGCACCAGGTGGGGGCCTGTGTTAGAAGTTGCAACTCCTCAATATTACCCCTAGAAGTTCCTAGGGGAGACTTACTCTGGACCAGGGCAAATTGGGAGAGTGAAGCGAGAGGCCATGTTATATGTGTTATTATATTAGAATTACATGTTACTAAATATGTTAGAATTTTTTAAAAAAATTAAAGAACAAATAAGCTTTGGATTTAACATACACTCTCAAAGTGGGAGAGAGTGGAGGAAAAGGTAGCAAACATTACAATCCAATCTGATCTCTTAGGGGCAAATTCAGCCCTGGCTGGTCAGGACCTGAGTGCATGTCCTCTGGACCTCTGGCTGCCCGTTGGCCAAAGTAGCAGAGGTGAGGGTGGCCCAGCCCGAGCGGTTCTCATCTCTCCCAGTTTCATTCTCTTTTTTTCCCTTAAGACTTGAGCCCCGGAGTCCCAACTCACTTCTCCCTCTAGGGACACTTCTGCTCCCTCTTCCTTTTTGGATGAGAAGAGAAATGACTATTTTCAGAGAAGTCCAGACTCAGTGTTCCCAGGAGCTGCCACAGACAAGCCCTGAAGACTTGACCTCTGGTATCCGATGACCACTGCATTCATGTAGATGCACACACGTGCAGATGTCATCTCCCCTGTTAGAATGGGAGCTCCCTGAGGACAGGCACTGCTTTTGTTTCTCTTTGTATCCCCCCCAAGCCACACACAGCGCCTGGCAGGTTAGCAGGCGCTTACAAAGTACTTTGCTATCTGCAGGTGCGGCAGATGCTGGCCCCAGGGGAAAGGCCTTTTCTTTGACCACATTGAAATGCAGAGATTGAGCCGAGTACCACCAAGGAGCCCCAGCAACGAGCCCTTACCAGTGGGCTCTTGGTTTACTGCAGCAAGAGGTGGGGTTTAATGGACCAGACAAGAGGAGCTTCCTCAACCACCTTCTGTGACGTTCCAATCAGTCAGAAAATCCAAGTCTGGCATGTTCTCCTTTCCCACCCCTTTCTACTGTTCGCAGTTTGTTCTGGGACTGCCGGGGATCGACTCCAGTTCCAGGAAGGTCCACAGGCTATGTTTGCTTTTGCCTTCCCCTTTCCCAATGTCTGGAATTCAGCCTTGCCGGGTGTTTGTCTCCGCTGCCATCACACGTTGTCCACGGCTCCATCGCTCAGGGCTCAGCAGGCAGCTCATGGAAAACATGGACCTGGTCTTCCTCATGTGTGTATGCACACATCGAGTCAGCAGGGCCCAGAGATGCAAGGGCTGTGAGTGCAGACAACTGGAAATGGAGCGAGGGAGCAATTATCCATAGAATTCAAGCCCAGAAACAGACAGAAGCGAGAAGCTTCCAAGTTCTGTCTTGGTATAATGGCCTCAGCTCCCCACTCATCCCACCTGAAGAGCAAGCTTGATTTCTTAGTCTACTGAGCAAGATTTCACATGCTGGGAAACTGGTTGCTACAGAACCCTTAGAGGAAGGCTTGATGGAGGGTTGTGGACACACCCTGGAGTCACACAGGACAAGGGGGGTCTAGAGGGGCTGCACTCTGAGCCTCTGCAGGGAGAATCCACCCCCTCAAGGATGAGTCCTGGCTACCACACCTGCCAGATGCAACTCAATTAGCCTAGGACACTGAAAGTCTGTAAAACATTAGTAAGTAAACTGCAACATCTACTTGAAGGAAGAAATGAGGAATTTTGGTCAAAGCTTCAAATCAATTCAATAAAGTTATTAAATACCTACTATGGCTAAGGGCCTGGGGAAAGAGAGAAAAAAACAAGAACTCCTGCCCTCGAGGAGCTTACATTCTTACGGGGGCTGGGGTACAAAATGTACCCAGACAGTGAAGCGGAAGATAAATCTAGGAGGACGCGAGCATGTTAGGGGAGCCAGGGAAGACAACACAACGACACCGATACCCCCAAGGGTCACAGCTTATCAACAACATTGATCTCAGTCCTTCCAAGTCAGCATCGGACGGCCAGCCTCGTCCTGGATGTGTCTCGGGGTGGAAGGATTCTTTTGCCCGATTTCCCAGAGTCGATTCCGCTAGGCAATCGAGATGGGGATGAGGCTCCATTACCGTCCTGCTTCACTTCACCGGGTCCACCGTCTTCCCTCAGCAGCCAAACCAAGGCTAAACTCCAGAACGCCCCGGAGCAAAGCCTCAGAAGGGACCCCTTGTGCTTTCGTTGCCGTCTGACCAGGACTGTCTTCCATCTACACTCCTTGCCAGGGGAAAAGCCTCCTGTGGCAGGAGATCTGAAAAGCCCCTGGGGTGGGCAGCCACGATCCCTCCCTCCAGCCCTGCCCTGCCCAGGCAGCCTCTGGCTTTCTCTTCCTGGCCTAATCTTAGGATGGAGCACCGAGGTCACGTGATCGAACCTGGGCAATGATCCACTCTACATGTGTATCTCTACACTCTACACTCTACACTCTACACCTTTGGGTGGAGGGCTCCAGAAAACAGGAGCCCCCCACCTCCTGAGGCAGCCCCTTCAACTGCTTTGGGACGCGGTTAGGGAGGTTTCTCTGACTTCCAGCCTGTCAGATCTAGGAATCAAACAAAAACTAGAGAGGATCCCAGGAAGTAAAGTGGATAATTTGGATGACGTGAAATTGAAAACATTTTGCACAAATCATCGTGGCCAAGATTAGAAGAAAAGTAGGAAACAAGGAGGTAGGAGGGATTTTTACAGTAAGTTTCTCTGATAAAGGCTTCATTTCCCAAATATATAGGGAATGGAGCTAGATTTGTAAAAGTAAGAGCCATTCCCCAATTGACAAATGGCTAAAGGACATGAACAGGCAGTTTTCAGAAGAAATCAAAGTTATCAATAGTCATATGGGAAAAAATACTCTAAATCACTAATCATTAGAGAAATGCAACTTAAAACAACCCTAAGGTACTACCACGTACCCATCAAATTGGCCAAGATGATGGAAAAGAAAAATTGCAAATGCTGGAGGGGATGTGGAAAAATTGGGATGCTACTGCACTGTTGGTGGAGTTGTGAACTGATCCAACCATTCTTTAGAGCAATTTGGAACTATGTCCAAAAGGCCTTATACCCTTTGACCCAGCAATACCAAAAGGATAAAAGAAAAGGGAAAGCTACATATACAAAAATATTTACAGCAGCTCTTTCTGTGGTGGCAAAGAATTGGAAATTAAGGGGATGCCCATCAATTGGGGAACAAGTTGTGGTGTATGATTGGGGTGGAGTACTATTGTGCTATAAGAAATGATGAGCAAGATGCTTTCAGAGAAACCTGGAAAGACATGAACTGATGCAGAGTGAAGTGAGCAGAACCAGAACACTGTACACAGTAACAGCCACATAGTGTGATGATCAAGTGTGAAAGACTGAGCTACTCTGATCAATACAATGATCAGGATGGTTCCAAAGGACTTGTGAGGAAAGAATGCTGTCCACCTCCAGAGAGAGAACTGATGAGTCTGGGTACAGAGTCAAGCATGCTTTTCCCACTTTTTTGGTTTTTCTTGCTTCTTTTGGTAAGATGACTAATATGGAACTGTACTTGCATGACTTCCCATGTATAATGGGTCTAGTATTGCTTGCCTTCTCACTGGGTGAGGGAGAGGCTAGAGGAAGACGGAGAATTTGGAAATGAAAATAAAAATAGAATAAAATAAATAACCTTTTTTTCAAGGAAAAAATTCTAAGATTCTTGTCTCTACTTCCTTTCCTCTTACTTCTCAACTGTACCCTAGCTTAAGTACTCTCCAAGGCTCTCCTGGCTCCTTTTCCCCCTCTCCAACGTTCTCTCAATAACCTCATCACTCTGGTGCATTTAACAATCATCTCTTTGCTGATAATGCCCAGATCTACATATCCAGCCTTGTCTCTCTCCAGACTTCTATTGCCAGCTGACATTTCCAGGTGGATGCCCCAGAGACATCTAAAACTCAAGGCCAAAATATCCTTACCATCTTTTCCCTAAAACCCTCCTTTCTTCTAAGCTCCACTGTTTCTGCCAAGGGCTCCATTATCCATCCTGCTTCCTGGGTTCCCGACTTCAGCGTGGCCCTCAATTTCCCAGTCTCCCTCACTCCCTCACCCCACAAGTCCAACCAGTCCCAGAGTCTTGTCCTTCCTCCCTCCACAAACTCTCCCATCCATCCTCTTCTCCCCTCTGACACCTCTCACCTTAGTTCAGGCCCTCCTCACCATCACCTGGACAATTGCCTAGCTCCCAGACCTCTCCTCCTGTCTCTCCCCACCGCAATCCACCCTTCACCCAGCTGCCAAGGTCATCTTCCTTAAAAGCGGGTCTGACCATGTCGCTCCCCTACTCAGTACCCTACAGTGGCTCTCCATGCGTACTAGGAGCAAATACAAACCTCTCCGTATCTGGCTTTTAAAGTTCTTCTCAAACCCATCTTTCCATCTCTGAGCAGCAACCCAGGAAAGTTTTTACAAAGTTCCTAATGAACTAGAGTGATGTACAGCAGCATCTATATTTCTGAAGTCATTAAAACTTCATAAAACTGAACTAAGCCTTTGGGACACCCTGGAAATATATTCTTCTTACATTTATATTGTATATCAATTTGTATATGTATTTGTTGTTTCCCCATTTAGAATGTAAGGATCATTCTTTGTATTCGTATCTTTATTTCCACTAACCTCTGTCAGTCAGTCAGTCAAAATGCATTTATTAAGCACCTACTAGGGCAGCTTGGTGGTGAAGTGGATAGAATGCTGGGGCTGGAGTCAGGAAGACTCATCTTCCTGAGTTCAAATCTGGCTTCAGACACTAGCTGTGTAACCCCAGCAAGTCACTTTACCCTGCTTGCCTCAGTTTCCCCATCTGTAAAATGAGCTGGAGAAGAAAACGGTAAACCACTCCAGTATCTTTGGCAAGAAAATCAGACATAGGAGAACATATACACCAGAAAATAGAGTGAAGGAGCTCTCCCATAGGTAATGTAGTAAACTGAGAGAGAGAGGGAGAGAGAGAGGGAGAGAGAGAAAGAGTCCCAGATCTCCCCCAACAGCGAGTTCCCCGAAGTCTCTAGTATAGCAGGCTGAAGATAGGGACGTGATGGAGAACTACGGCTCCTCTCTTGTTGGCTTTCTCATTGTAACCTGAAGTGGGGCTGGCACCATCCATCTTCTCTCTTGAAGGTGAAAGTCAGAAGCACCCAAAGTGACTGCAGAGTGTGAAGACACTGCAGCAAGTGAAGAGACTGGAGCTGTCCTCTCTCCCCACATCCATCCCACCCCTCACGGCAGCCTTCATCTCCACCAATGAGAAGAGTCCCATACCAATGGGCTCAGGTTACAGAAGAATTAGGACATGGACCATTTTCTGTCTAAGAGCTTAATTTCCTAAGTGGCCTCGAGTCCACTTTCTTTTTCTGCTGAATTCCTCCAATGTCATTATAAAAAAAATTAAAATGCAGGAATGTTGATATTCAAGTATAGCAAAGGTTCCCAGAGATGTCCTCTCTTGAAAGCTCGCCTCCTGGTCATTTAGAGGTAGTTCAGAGTGGGAAAGGAGAGAAAAGGGAAGGAAAAAAGGAAGGGAGGGGAGGGAAGAAGGGAAAAAAAGAGGAAGATGAGGGAGGGAAGAAAAGAGGAGGGTAGGGAAGAGGAGACAAGGAAAGAAAAAAGGAGGGGAAGGATGACGAGAGGAGGGAAGGAGTCCCTCCTATTGATGGGGTTGGGATCTGGGCCCCAGAAAGGAAAAACCCTACACTTTCCCACAAGGCCAAATCTCTGGCGTTCTACCTGAGGCTATAATCCCATCAACTGGTTTTTCTTTGTGGCTATACCCAATCTCCCTTCCATTGTCTTACCTCCCTATGGCCCCTGGCCATTTCCCCTCCCATCCAGATCTCCTTAGGCCCCTCCTCCAGTCACCCCAAACTACTTGGCCACTCCTAGATCCCTCCCACAGACTTTCTGTATATAAGGTCCATCTTGTCTCCATTAAGGTGCTCTGATTCTTAAAATCTAGCCACTGGTCAGATTCTTATAATCCAGCCAATAGTTTACTAATGTTCAGACTCCTTAAGACTCTGCCCAATATGACAGATGTTCTAATAAACCCTGTCTTTGGCTGAAAGAAGGAAGGCTTGGGTTGAATTCTTTCGGGCAGGACCCACATGTTGTGATATTGGGGTCCCAGCACCCCCGAACCCCTAAACCACATCACTACGTGCCAGGCATGATGGCAGGGATATAAAGAGGTAAAAGCTAGACCATCTCTGCTCTCATAGAAAGTCCAGGCTAGTTGGGGAACCACAGAGTTTGACAGTAGGACGGGAACTCAGCGGTCATTCAGTCCATCCCATTGACAAAGAAATCCCCACTCCAGCATCCCAGCGAGTGGTCACGCAGCCTCTGCTTGAAGACCTCCAAATGCAAGGCTGCTCCTACCAACCTAGATTGTTACCTTTTCAGTGGCACACGGGCAAATGCTACAAGTCAAGACTTCTCATTTTGTGGACTGACCTTACAGAATTTAAAAAGGGATGAAGAAAACATTAACAATTCAGATTAAAATGTGTTCTGGTGTTCAGTGTTAAACACTGAACAGCACATCCCTAGGTGCCAGGGTTGTTTGCCGTGTGCACGCTGTGGTGATGAAAAATCTGATCATCAGCTACATACAAAGGCCTCAGTGAATATTCTCCAGTTCTCTTCCTGGGTGGCTTTTGGGCAAGGAGGAAGTGCTTGAGGCCTCCCAGCATAAGAGGGACATCAGCCCTCTCTCCCTCAGGGCTTCTGTATGTGCATGAATATGTATGTGACTTCTCTGGTTTGGCTTTGTCTTCATTTTTCCTGATTTTATGTGAATGATAACCTGGAGAGCTTTGAAAGGTCCAAGAGCCATCACAGGTCTAGCAACTGGAGTGGACAGCTGCAGGAGCTGCCGGTGGCCACAGGAGCCAAGTTGGGGAGAAGCTAGCCCAGAGGGCTTCAGATGTGAGCCTATCCTCCCCAGGGATGTTGTGCCTTGCAAGAAGGGGAGGGCCCGCATTGTGGAGGAGGAATGTTTTGTGCCGGTCCCTCCAAGCCTGAGCCCACTCCAGGGACTGAATGTTGCTGAAAGGACAGTGTGCCTGCCTCCTGGTTTGGTGGGGTGTTATTGTGCCTCAGTCCTTGCTACAGTAAATGTCCCCTTGCAAAAGCTAATTGGCCACCACTGGTTAATAGTGGAGAGATGGTAACTGTTAAATGATGCAGAGCAGCACTCTGGTGAGGGCTTGTAATGATACCAGAAAACCTGACCCAGCCTCTCACCGTTACCCCCAAAACTGCGAGGGGGAGAAGCAGCCCACAGCCCTTTGAAGAAAAGGAATGGGTGAGAGAGCATGACAAAGGACGTCACACAGGAAGGACAAGAACCAGGCAAAAGCAGCAGAGGTTAGAGCATCCTAGGGCATCCGAGTTGCACTTAGAGGATAAATGACAGGAATCCAGGACAGGCCTAGAAATATGGTCTAATCCCTTCATTCCACAGAAGCAGAAATTTAGGTGTCTTCAAGTGGAAGAGACGCTGGCACTTCGGGCTGCAGCCTCCTCCGGCTCCAGCTGTCGCCCACCTAGGAAGGAGGCCGACTTGACTTTGTGGGAAACCGCACTTCCAAGACAGCGGCAGGAAAGGTTCCAGGCAGCCAATGGGGAGGACAGAGCATCCCTCATTCTCTGCTCAGGGTGGAAGACAGCCAGGAGCAGAAGCCTGCAGAGGATTGGAGGCATGGCTGAGCAGGACTGGGATGGCCTGAGAAGTAGAAGCCGTTGGTCCTCGTGCACCCAGGGCTCCGGGAACATGCCAGCTCACAGCGCAAAGCTATGCTTCCTCCCCCCACCCCCAACTCTTTTTCTGTAGCTCTAGGGGGAGAGCAGCAGCCTCCCTGATTCTCTCAGCGGCTGGGAAATCTGTGCATCGTTGCAAATTCCTTTTGTCCAAGTTTGCTTTCCTCCGTGCTATTAAAAACAGTGGGTAACTGTTGAAATGTGTGTGCTAATGTTTGGCTGCAATGGGAAGGGAGATTGGTAAAAACCTGGAAGTCAGGAGAGCTAAAGAACTGGATTTTCTTTCTAAAAATTCCCATTTCGTGCTGCCAGAGGGAGGTTTCAGGCTGAAGGCTGGTGTCAAAGCATGAATAGAGACGGGCTGTTCTCGCTAGGGTCCCCTCGGGGCATCGAAGCAAGTAGGGGCACCGCCGCAGCTACCCGCTGGCAGGGAGCCAGGCACCTGCACGAGCACCCTTCCAGCAGGGTGGGAGAAAGGGGCTGCTAAGAGGGAAGATCCCAACCCCAAGCACCGAAGGGGGGGAGGGGGAAGAGGAGTACAAGGGGGAGGGAGAAAAGGAGGTGGGGGGAAAGGGTCAGGTGAGAGGGGGGAGGGAAGGGAGGAAGGAGGGAGGGGGGAAGAGGAGGTGGGGGGAGGGAGAAAAGGAGGTGGGGGAAAGGGTCAGGTGAGAGGGGGGAGGGAAGGGAGGAAGGAAGGAGGGGGGAAGAGGAGGTGGGGAAAGGGGGAGGGGAGGGGGAGGGGGAGGGGGGA
>NW_020949971.1:2569110-2569782 GCF_900497805.2 Vombatus ursinus
TGAGTGCCCGCAGCTGCCCTGGGGCAGGGGGCAGGGATGCAGGTACCCAGGATGGGGGAGGGTCGGGGGTCCACGCTGGCGGGCGCCGGGCCCGGAGGGGGGGTGCCCCCCCACTGTGAGGTGGGGGGAGGGGAGGCGGAGGGTGTGAGCCCGGGGTCTCCCCGCATCCGGCGGGGCGGCGGCAGAGGCAGGGGTCGGAGCGCGGGGGCGGTCACTGGGCTGGGGGTGGGGTCACCCGGTGTGGGGGGAGGGGACAGAGCCTCGGGGGGGGGGGGGGGGGGGGCGGGGGGGGGGGGGGGGGACGCCGCCCAGACGTTAGAGAGCCGAGGCACCCCGGGGCTGTCAGAGAGGGGGCCGCCCGAGAAACCTCGGGGCAGGCTGGGCGAGACCCCCGCCCCGACCAGGCTCCGGCTGTGCTTCAGCTGGGCGACATCTGGGGGAAGGTCCGCTCCCTCCTCGGGGGGCCCCCCTTGGCGCTCAGAAGGGGGAACCCTAAGGGGTGAGACGCGTCAGCGGCCGGCCTGCCGCAGGCGGCACGCGCGCGCTGTGCACTCTGGGATGTGTAGTTCTCCCCCTCCACTGCCGTGACGGCAGCCCGGCTTACGTCACGTCGCATCACGTCGCGTCACGTCGCATCACGTCGCATCACGTCGCATCACGTCGCATCACGTC
>NW_020949971.1:2569792-2570601 GCF_900497805.2 Vombatus ursinus
TCACGTCGCATCACGTCGCATCACGTCGCATCACGTCGCATCACGTCGCATCACGTCGCATCACATGATCTCTCCCCTACGCCGTCGGCGGTGGTGCGTACGTGCGTAGTGCGTGGGTTGCCGAGGCGACGGCGCAGGCCTGGGCGCGCGCCCCCTCCCCTCCCCCTGCCTCCCCCTTTCCCACCACAATGAGCTCCTAAGATGGCGGTTGGGCCGCAGGCGCCGAGGTAGAGGAGGAGGCCGGGGGGCCCGGGGGGGTCCGGGGAGGCGCCGGGGCGAGGTGGAGATGCGGGGGGGACTCAGTCGGGGTGCGGGGGGTCCCGCGCGCTGGGGAGGGGACCCCGCGAGACCACCCCACCCCCAGGGGGGGGGCGGGGACTAGGGGGGCGGTCGCTGCTGACTGAGCGCGTGAGAGGCCGCGGGCCTCAGTTTACCCCGCTGACGTCCGAGGGGGGCTGGGCCGGGACTTGGTTACGGGCGTGTCCTGAATATATAAATATGTACACTCCCGGAGGGGGCGTGGGTGAGGAGGAGGAGGAGGAGGAGGAAGGCCCTCCCGCCCCGCTCCCGCCTCCTCCCCTCCCCCTCGCCAGGCCACGCTGGTCACTCGTGGTGGGGGAGGTAGAGGCGGGAGCCCAGGCGCCTTGGCGGGACCTTTCCCGCCTTCCCGGGGCGGGGTCCTGAGTGCGGCGGTCAGGGCCTCGTTGCTGGAGCGCCTCCTAGATCGGGGCTGCCGGCTCTGGGGCTGTGGTGGGGCCTGCAGGGGCGGGGGAGCCCGGAGCCCCCCTGCCGAGGAGGCTCCTGCAGGT
>NW_020949971.1:2570611-2599365 GCF_900497805.2 Vombatus ursinus
GGCTCCTGCAGGTGGGGGAGGGGGCGGGGGAGCGGGATCCTTCGGAGGAGGAAGCGCCCGCAGCTGGGGGGAGGGGTGCACCAGGCTGGGCTTTGGAGGAAAGAGTGCAAGAGACTGAGGCCAGGGGAGACGGCGGCCAGGCCTGGGGACACATAGGGGAGGGCCAGAGAGGATCCGTACCGTGCGGTGTCCATGGACGGGCCGGCCTCGCCTCATAGGGTGAGCGCTGGCTGGGAGGGGTCCCAGGCTTCTGAGGGGATGGAGGAGGAGAGGCCGCGGTAAGGGCCCTGGGGCCCCACTGGGGGCAGGTGGCTGGCGAGGCCATGGGCATGCCAGGCGGGAGTGAAGAGGATCTGAGCTGCCGTGGCGACGTACCGTGACAGAGTTAGGGAGGTCTGAAGGACGCCCGAGGAATTCTGATTTGGACAGTGGAGTTTGAGATGCCTCTGGAGCCTCCATCCAGTGTCTGGTTTGAAGGCATTGGTTGAAGTCCTGGGTTCGGGTCCTGCCTCAGGTGGTCACTACTGCATGACCTTGGGTGTGGCTTCACTCACTTCCCTTGTCCCGGTTCCTCACCTGCAGAATGAGGGCCTTGGAGGCGGCATCTACCGCCCCCTCCAGCTTTAGCTCTGATCTCGGGTCCTGCGCTCTGTCTAGATCTGTGGGGACCGCGCGTGGAGCGGGTTCTCTCCTTCCTGGGGTCCCAAACCCTTCTCAGAGTCATGTTTGCAAGTGCCTCCAATACAGGGTGGAGGGTGGAAGGGAACAGTGCTTGTGTGGTCAGGAGAACCGGGTTCTGACCAGGCTCGGGACACTGAAATGGTTCCGTTTGAGGAGTCATTTCCGTCCGAGCATCAGTTTCCCCATTTGTAACCCGGAGCTGATGTGGGGCTGATGGCCACCATGACCCGACCTGTCAGGCTGCTCAGTGCATGTCAGGAGAAAGGTTGGCAGGGCTAAGGACGGCTCTTGGCCCAGGATGCCGAGAGGTCCCCTAGAATCGATCTCAATTTGTTTAGAGGCCATTGGCTACCTGTCGTCGCCCCGAGGAAACCTGGGCCGCTTCCTTGGGAGAAGCGGAGGCTGACCTGACCTCCCAGGAAGATTCCTGAGGAGTCACCAAGCCCGCGTAGTTTCCCTCCCAGGAAGCTTTGAGTGTTGGTTTTCAGTTTCTGGGTTCCCATTTGCAGCAGCCTCACGCTGTATGTTTGGTTACCAAACGGTCCAGGGTAAATACTGGACTGTTGTTAAGGAGAGGAGTTACCCAAACAAATA
The DNA here is from genome assembly GCF_900497805.2 of Vombatus ursinus. Taxonomy (NCBI): domain Eukaryota; kingdom Metazoa; phylum Chordata; class Mammalia; order Diprotodontia; family Vombatidae; genus Vombatus; species Vombatus ursinus. The sequence goes on from NW_020949971.1 coordinate 2,571,887, forward strand.
GTTTAATCTTTGGAGAATCCTCCCAGGTGAGAAACTGTTTGTTTCTAAGCAAGTTAAGAATTTATGGTGGCGCGAAATAAATATTTAGGGAAAACCCACCTGGCTTGTTTTCCTGTTGTTCCTTTGTGTTCCGTTGGATGGTGGTTCCTCTGAAAACTGGGCTGAAGAAGCAGTTGGAGTCAAAAGAAGTCAGAGCTGGCCAAGAGGAAAGAGGAGTGGTCAGAGGAGTAGGAGGGAACCCAGCACCCGGGGCCAAGATGGCAGGATGTCGTGGCCTCTCTAGACGGAGCCACATTTCGGTGTGTGTTGATGCTTGGTTTTTAGCTGGTGTTCTGAGCTGCCCAGGGCTTCGGTGGGGGGGGGGGCTCATGAGCTCCCTCCTAGACACACTCAGAGCCCTGACTTGAGAGCACCCCAGCCATAATAATTTGTGAAATTTTTAGAATTTGGGGTGCTGCCCTGCCAGCCTCCGTTTCCTGTCTGGAAAGTGAAGGTGCTGCAATCAGTGACCTCAGAGGTCCCTTCTAGATAGTTACCATCAATATGTGATCAGTGGCAGCTGGGTTCTTTGGCTAGCCCATTGACATTGAAGAGTAAGAAGCTGTAATAATGGAGGAAAGACAAGGAATTCATTTTTAAGAAGCTTGCTGCAGATTGCTTTTCTGTTTTTCTGTGTCTTAGGTGTTGCTACCTGAAGGATAGGCAGATTTTCATGAGAGGGCAGTTAGTAAACTCGGAGTGGGAATCCCAGGGTTGGAGATGTTGATGTGGGTGTTTCACTGCTCATACTTGTAGACTTCTGTTGGCTCGTTCATGAAATGAGAATGGGATGGCAGGGTGAGCTGAGAGAAGGGTTTGTGATTGGAGGGAGAAGGAATTGACCGGCCAGCCAGCTCCCTTCCCAGATGTCCAGGGGCAGGGAAAGCAGGTGCTGACTTGCCCTGTGCCATCACCTGGCCGGCTGCAGAGAATGGTTCTTGATAGGGGTAAGCCAGTAGCAGATCAGGTATTAGTGACGAGGGGAAGATTGTGAGAGAGGCTGAGGACGCTGAAGCTAAACTGCCCTGAGCTCAGGGAATGGCGTCTCATACCCTTGCTTCCAGGTCAGACTGGGTTTCTAAGCCCAGGACTCCGGTTCTCTTCTCCAGTGCCATCTCACAAGGATCTCTCAGGCTTTTTGTGGGGGCTGCATCCTAGGGGAGACGTAAAGACAACGGAAGCAGTTCCTGCCTCTGTGGCGTTGAGGGTCCAGTACAGACCGCGTGATGAACGTGAGGGAGTGAAGGCTGCCTGCCAGGGGCGTCTGAGGCAGGAAGGGGAGGGCAGCTTTCATGGAGATAGTGGGTAGGATTCAGCCGGAAGAGGGGCGGGGCAGATGTGGGGAGCAGAGCCCACAGAGGTAGAACAGGGCAGAATGGGCAGAGAGGGTGGTCCCAATTAGAGGAGGCCTCAGAGGCCGGGCTGAGGAGTTTGGGTGCTATCAGTAGGCAGGCGATGGAAGCAGGGCGAAGGTCGGGAGCAGAAGATGGTAATCACCTCTCTGGCTAGCCCCAGTGGCGGAAGCTGGAGGCCACAAGAGTTATTGGGAGGTAAATGGAAGATGGTAATAGGCCTGAACCAGAGTAAGAGTTTGGGAAGAAGAGAGGGCGAATCAGCAGGGCTTGGCCAACGGAGAGGGGAAGAGAGACAGACGGCACCAACGTTTGTGACTTCTGGTGCCTTCCCTCCTGAGTTAACTTTATGTTTGTAATATCGATCACTTAATGCATACTGTAATACCGCTTTCTTGCCTTGCATAGGGATTGTTTCCTTCCGGCCTTGGGCTCTAAACCCGCACCACTAGGATGAACCGCTTCTGTGCCCTTGGGGGTCCTCATGCCATGGCTTTTTCCTCTCACTGTGGCTGAGCAAGAGTTGTCTAGAGATGAGGTTCCATTCTTGTATGGTCTCCAGTACCACTGTAGCAAACTTCTGCTTGTGTGGAGAACAGCCCATAGCGTTCAGGTTCATTCGTTCCTTCGGTGGCACGTGCCGGGGTCCCTCCCATGTACAGTGCTTCATCTGATGGACTAAGGAAGACACAAAGCAAATGGAGACAGACTCTGCCTTGTTGCTGGGGGAAGAGGGACTAAGAGGGATGGCTATGATAATCGTCAGCTGGGCAGTGTATATTGTCAGGGTACAGTAATGATAAGATTAGGATTTACCAAGTGCCACAGCAGGTGTGACTTTGGAGAGTCTAATTCTGATGTGGCAGGGTGGGAAGAAGAAGAAAAAATGGTTCCTAATGACTGGCCTGGCCTGGAATGGGAGGACAGAACCAGGCAATCACAGAAGGCTTCCTGGAAGAGACTCGTTGGAGCTGGGCCTTGAATCCAGGAATAGGACAAAAGCACATAAATGCTTCATATTGAACACATGCAAAGTCTCCCAAACAGCTCAAACCGGGGCATGGGATGTGTGGTGGGGCGAGGCACAAGGAAAGTCAATCATGACATTGTGGCAGGCCTCGAACGCCAGGCTAAGGAGGTTGGGCTTTATTCAGGTGCCGTTAGGAAGCCATTGAAGGGTTTTGAGCAGAAAGGTGACATGGTCAGATCTGTATGTAAGAAAGATTACTTTGGTACCACCGTGAAAGAGGAATTAGAGATTGGGAGACCAGTTAGGAAGCTGTTGCATTAGTCCAGGTGTGTAGCAGTGAGGGCCTGAACTAGGGTGGTGTCAGTGGGAATGGAAAGAGGGAGTGAACTGGAGACGTGGACCTAGAATCATGAGCACTTGGTCGTGGTTGGATTGGGAAGGTGGTGGGGCTGGGAAAGGCAAGCTGAAAAGAAGCCCACCCCCAGGCAGGGTGGCCCCGCGGTCTGTGACGTGTGTCTGGCAGTGTCCCGTTTGATGGCATGATATCCTCTTTGTAGAACCTTCTTTTGATGGGGGAGAGGTGTTAAATGAGAGTAAAACTTTCTCTTTTTTTATGTACTAAAAAGTCTGTCTTATGGCTAGGTCTGTTTTTAGCTTCTCTTTGCTTTGTAGGTAATTCTTGATTAATGGGACAGCATGGCCACCGGAGGAGGTCCTTTTGAAGAAGGCAGGAATGCTCAAGATTTGCCAAGCTGGAGTAATGAGAGTGTGGACGACCGGCTGAACAATATGGTACGGTTGTCCTAGAAATCGCAGTCATATGGGGGCCGTGTTTATTGTAGTCACTGTTCCCCAAAGGATCAGCCCGGCTTAGCCCATGAAAACTCTGTCGCACCAACGTGTTCATTCTGTCAGGCGAGCAGTATTGAGGGGGCTTAGTAATTGTTGAAACATAGCAGTCAGGATGGGAAGCCTTCAGAGGTCTTACAGATGAGGAGAACAGGTTTTGGGAGGTGAGAGAAATCACCCGGCCAGGAAGGAAAAGGGCCAGGAGTGAAACCCAGCCAACACTGAGTGCAGAGCTCTTTCCATCGGGGCTCTCTCCTCTGTCCCCTCGGGGTCATAGGCATCTGGCGGTGTCCGCGGGCTCCAGCTGGCTTAGCTTGGCAGAAAGCAGTAGGGAGCTGTGGTCTCTGATGTAAGGATTGGTCATTCCCTGGTGGGCCGTCATCAGGGCTACCTCGTGGGGCTTGGTTGCTGCCAATCTAAGTTTTCTCAGGATTCATCACAGACTGATGAAGGTTCTGTGATCTCAGCAGGTTCTCTTAGTATGCTTGAGGCAGAACCCCCAGGCTGCTGTATTTCAACTGAAGCTTGGATACAGGATTATGGACCTTGGGTTAAATTCAGTTTAGCGGGCATTTTAGTGCTTTAAGCGTGCTGGGGACACAGACAGTGGTTAGTATATGACAGGTGAGGGTTAGAGCTGGGGCCAGAGGGAGACCCGCTCCCAGAAGCACAGGGTATACAGTTTCAGGCTGAGTAATTTCTAAAAAATTGGGCCAGTGAAAATTGCGTCAGTCTTTGAAACTACTTAACTGCCTGAAAACCGACATATTATGCATTACCATTTTAAGGCCGAGCAAATTTTGTTCCCTAAATAAAATATCTACCTTTGCTAAAGGACTAACTGACTCTGACTTTATTGCTTTTTTCCCCCTCCTTTTTAAGGATTGGGGTGGCCAGCAAAAGAAAGCAAACAGATCAGCAGAGAAAAACAAGAAGAAATTTGGTGTCGAGGGTGAAAAGAGGGTAATGAATGACATTTCCCCTGAGTCGTCCCCGGGAGTTGGACGGAGAAAGACGAGGACGCCTCACACCTTTCCTCACAGCAGATATGTGACGCAGATGTCTGTTCCCGAGCAGGCCGAACTGGACAAGCTGAGGCAGCGGATAAATTTCAGCGACTTAGATCAGGTTTGTGCGTTGCTGGCGGGGGAGATACCATCCTTAAATCCGAGGTAGGGGCAGAGGCCCGCAGGGCTGACTCTGGGATGACCGAGGGCTGCTTCCTGGGCAGGCGTTTGTCTCTGGCTCCAGCAGGTCGGGTCTGAGGCTCGAGAACCGGAAGGGTCTTGGTGTTGTACTCGGCTCGTGCTTTGTAACCAAGCACACGGTAACATTGGTTCACAAGGCTGGATCCAAGACTCATTTTAAGATGTGCTGTTGTATTTGTCAGGGGCCCCGGTTCAGAAATGCTGGATTTGGTGACTCCTCCAGAAGAGATGGAGGTTTTTAGAGGTGGATTTAGTGTTCCCAGCATCGGGCCTCTCCTACCCAGGGAGTACTCCGTGCTGCGTGAGGTTTGTGTCCTGGCAGATTCAGGCCCAGGGTGACGGAATCGGTTAGCAGTCTGAACTGGCTTTTTTAAGCCAGTGTCTTCTGCTGATGTACCAGTGGACTGTGGTTCTTAGGCCTGCAGCCTCCCAGAAATCTGTGGACAAGTACTCGTTGTGACTGTCGTTCAGAGACATCAGGTCTGTGGTCTCTGACCCAGTGTAGGGAGAGCGAGCTGAGAGCCATGCCCGAGCGGTCTGAGGAGACAGTGAGCTGGGCAAGCAGGCTGTGGGGTTCATGCTGGCGGGGTCGGGTTTCTTTTTCACTCCAGAGGAGCATCGGAAGCGATTCCCAAGGCAGAGCCACAGCTGCTAACAACAAACGTCAGCTTGCGGAGAACAGGAAGCCGTACAACTTTTTGTCAGTGCAGATTAATACAAACAAAAGCAAAGATGTGGGTCCAAGCCCTCAAACGAGGGAGACGAGTGGGCCGTCGCAGTGTAAAGAGTTATTTGCATCTGCTTTGAGTAGAGACCTTCTACAAAACTGTCAAGTGTCTGAGGAGGATGGGAGAGGAGAGCCTGCGATGGACAGCAGCCAGGTAATGTGCTTCTCACCTGTGTGTCTCTTCTGGTCTTTGCCCACATTCCCCCCCCCCCCCAAAGGAGAGAGCCTTTGAAAAGAAATCTGACGTGCATGGGGGCGTACACGTGGTTAGTTTTGTTAGGGTAAGTAGAAACTGTTTTTTGTTTGTCTTCCCCGCTAGAGAAAAACGTTCTAAGTGATCTTCCTAACACGCTCAAAATATGTGAAAGTTTGCAGGATTATGGAGTGTTGCGGCTGAGAACCGCTGATGTACACACAGGCCCTCTAGAAGCGACTGATTGGCAGAAAACTAGAATAGAGAAAAAGATCACATTGGTACCACCGGCACTGGTGGTTGTTGATAGAATGTTGGACTCAGTCCCGTGTCCCTGACTGTCACAGGCCTCATCTGAAAAAGGACTACAGTCATACGTGTAACACCTACTTTATAGGCTGGTGGAGAGGCTTAGAGGAGGACATTTGGGCAAAAAGCATTTTGTAGGTTTTCAAAGAGGACAGCGTAAACGTCAGCTGCTCTGCTGACCTTGGGGTAAGCGTTGTGACCGTCGGTCGCTGTCAGACACACGTTAGGTGCCATCCCCAGTGCCCGGCACACAGGTGTCACCTAGTCCACGCTGGTGGACAGACGTAGAGGACGGTTGTGCATCAGTGAGGGACACCAGCCAGGAGGTGCTTTTGGACTCCATCTCCCCTATCAGTTTGTTAGCGTTCTAGGGTCATTTGGGTTCTTTTTGGACTTGAGTGTCGATTGGAAGCAACTGCTTCCCCCCAGCCTACTGTACTCTTGGGTTAATTTTAAAACAAACAAATGCATGAGCCTAACTCCTTTTGATATTGCTCCTTCAAACAAACGATGTTGCCACCCTGAGCACTGGTGCGGGTGCGTGGATCCTGCTCCGTCTGCCCTGTGAGTATGAGGCCTGCAGCAGGTCAAAAGCCTCCGGGGGTCGGTGACGCGCTACTGCTCACATCTTCCCCAAGTGCCCCTTAACTGACGGAATGTCCTCTCTGCAGATTGTGAGCAGGCTGGTTCAGATTCGGGACTATATTGCCAAGGCTAGTTCCATGCGGGATGATCTGGTAGAGAAAAATGAGAGATCTGCCAATGTTGAGCGCCTCACACACCTTATAGATCATCTTAAAGAACAAGAAAAGTCCTACCTGAAATTTCTGCAGAAGATGCTTGTGAGTGTTAGACCTTTTCACCTTGATCCACTTTCAGTCCTGCGCCAGCAGGACTCATGACCTGGTGCGTGTTCTGACGGCATCATGGGAGCGGTGTGTTATGTTCAAGACCGAGTGCCCCCATTTCATTTCTGTTGTCCCTTTTTAATAGCTGTATGATTGATACCACTACAATATTTCAGGCTAGAGAGAAGGAGGAGGACCATGTTCGGACCGTAGATTCCGCTGTGGGATCTGGTTCTGTAGCTGAGAGCACATCGCTAATCATAGATGTGCAGTCTGGGGCTTCCGACGCCACGGTAAGCTGCCTTTCAGTCCTTACGCTGCTGGGGATGAAGGTGCCAATTCTTGGTGCGTTTAATGAGTGGTGACGTGGGTAGGAGCACACAGGCATGCCCAGATGTGGTACCGTAGGGAGCACTCAACGTCCGAGCAGTTGGGCTTCCCTTTAGTTAGCAAAGCTTAGGGACGCCATTCTAATACAGTCTCCTCATTGAGCAGCAGTTTTATCATTTCTGAAAAGAGGACGCTGTGGGAAGAAATCATTGCAGTCTCTTATTGTGGGGGGGGGGTCGGGGTCAGGGTCGTCGAGACCCAAAGTCCCCCGCGTTTTGGACCTTTCAGTCCCCATCTGTTCAGGGTTAGCCTGGCCACTCACGGAGCCCAGTGAGCCCCAAACCCTGCGGATCAAGCTGCTTTACCCAGTGTTGAGGGAGCTGGCTTGGGTACTGATAGATCACAGGGGGAGATTGGACTCAGATGTTCCAGAAAAACAGGGGCTACCAAACACGACTTTTCCTTGGAGAGAGGAGGGATTTCAGAAGCTTTGGGCTGCGAGTAGAGTAGACTGACTAGTTAGACTCAGAAAATGGGAGAGCACCGGGCCCGCCTCACCGTCCCATGGTGACTCTGAGGGTCCAGTGACGTGATAGCCGCACAGCTCTCAGCACGGGCCTGGCACACAGTAGGCGCTGTAGAACTGTTCTCTATTATTCTTACCCAGGAGCTGGTCTTTGCTCAGACTCAGTAGTTGAGCTTCGTCAGTGAAATGCCCCTGGAGAGAGAAGGGAGCTCACAGAGTAGTGACCGGGGGTTTCTGGGGGGGTATGGGGCAGGGTTTGAGGATAATGTACAAGGATCACTGGCATTAGGAAGTGAGTTACATTTCCTTTGCCTGCTTCATCTGTTATGTTCACCCCGAGGAAACTACCTGCTTTCCCCTTCTTTCAGTTATTTCCACAGCAGCCATGGTACGACTGGCTGCTTGGACAAGTTGAGCAGATCAGCTGGAAGGGGGCTTCAGCGGAGGGAAATTTATTCTTCCAGCTAGCACAGATTTGCCCCAGAATCAACCTTCCCACTTTATTTATTCTGCCAGTTGTGATCAGGGGTGGGGGATGGAGATATGTTCATCAGGATGGTGGTGGAGAGGTGGTAGCTCCCAGTCAGAGGATGGTGAGGGGATGGGCAGTCAGACATTGCCTGGGCAGGGGTCACTCGGCTGCCTATCAGAGCTCAGCCGGTATTCCGGCAACTTGAGGAGCACTCTGCCTCTGGGAGGGCAAGGCCTGGGCAGGGTGGGCTGGTGAGTGGGTGGGCCTTGGTTATGAGGCTGCCTGTAAATATGTGTTAAGAGAATTAATGCACTACACTATTTAATAAAGGAAGCATCTTGTAGTCTGAGAATTCGGCCCTGCATTGAGGACAAACTAGGGGATTCAGCTTCCCAAGGACAGGTTTCAGACATTGACGTCCCTACAAGTCCCAAAGGGAAAGGTGACAGACCTGCTCAGAGTGACAGGGAGATATGGCCTGATAGGAAGTATAGCCAAGGACGTGGATTATCTGCAAAGGTACAGCTGCTGCGCCACTCCCGGAGCGGAGTGGGGATGGGTGTGGGGGGCGGGGCGGGGGGGGCCCTCTCTCGTGTGCCTGCTTTCTTGACTTTCTATGGCCATCCCCGTTTCCAGTGGTCCCTGTTATTAACCTCCAGGATTTGTGAGGGTTTTTCACATTGCATGAACCTAAAGATTAACCACTTTAGCCCATCCCCTCTCTTCATACGGAGGGCTCTGCCTCGAAAATATTTTCTGAGCTTCACAGCTTAGGAAGAGTTGCCTCTTGGACGTGTCTGATGGTCTTGGATTCCAAGTGAAGGTCGTGTTGGGGGAGCGGTGGTGGGGACTGGCCCTGGGGTAGCAGATCAGGTTTCCTGGAGCTAGCAGGACTGAAAAGACAGCGGATCATTTTTTCCCTGCCTTTTGTCAGAAGGAAATGTTTTTAGTGTTTCCTTTTGCTTATTTATGTGTTAGTTGAAAGTTCTTTCAACTCATTATTCCATAGTCAGATTGAGTGCTGGGATCATTTCCTCCAGAGTTTTTCACAAATGTCCTCTGTTTTAAATTTGCCATGTTTGTCCTTAATGCCCATAGGGTTCAAAGATAACTGCCCCTCCAAGTTAGCCCCGTGGAAAGTAATTCAAGGTAGTATGTGTCTAATTTGACAAGAAATGTTATTTTGTAAGACTTTCTTCCTCAGGGCAAAACTTCTTTTGTTTGCTGAGAAGTATTTCCTTCTTGTTTCTATGGGATGGGGATTAGACCTGTGATTTCATTTTTGTTGAAGACTCCCCCGCAGGCGGCACCTTCTCCCACGGCGATTGGGCATCCCCAGCCACCTCGCTGAAGAGTCTTCTGAAGTCGCCTGAAGCCCTGTGAGAAGGGATTTGCTCATGGCCAGTGTGTGTCAGGACTTGAACCCAGATCCAGGCTGGCTCTCTATGCACAAGACCGTGCTTGCTGCCTTTCTTTTATTCGTGTGATGACTTTAAAGGCCAAACCAGATGGCTTAACCGGCATTGTGTTGGTGGCTTGGTGGACTTGTGTAGGAATTTGGAGTTGGTGATGAGAGAATACCGGCTGGGGAGAATGTGCCAGGCGGCTCTTTGATCTGTAGCCCAGCAAAAGAGGGAGGGCAGCGGGGCCTGGGAAGAGCGATGCTGGCAGAAAGTAGACTGGGAAAGGAGACGCAGGGGGGGCGTAGGCCGTGGGCCCCAGCGTGGATGATCTTGGGGAGACCTGGGGACACGTCCTTCAGTTACTCAGAAATACCATTCTGAGAAAGGGCCCTAGGTTGTACCAGACTGACTGCCAGAGTGTGTACGTACACACCCACCCCCCCCACACACACACACCCCACACCACATACACACATAACACATCCACACACCACATCCACACCCCACACACACAACACATATGCACACACCACACCACCTCCACACACACCACATAACACGCCACACCAGATACACACATAACACATATACACACCACACCCCCCCACACGCATCACAGACACACACCCATACACACCCCCCCCACACACATACACACATACCACATAACACCCATATACATGCACATACACCACACCTACACACCATACACATGCACATACACATACCACATACCCCCCCTCCACATACACACATGTACACACACCGCATACACAAATACCACATATACACACATACACATCATATGTACACACACCACATACACACCACATGCATACATGCACACTACACATACCATGCACGCATACTGTGCACACATACATATGACACATACCACATACTACACACGCATGCCACTTACACAAATCCCCATACACACTACATACAACAATGCATGCACACCACATACACAGACTACACATACCATGCACGCACACACCCCCACAACATGCACACACATACATACACACGACACAACACCACATACTACACACGACACATACACAAATACCACATACACATACTACACATACATCACACACATGCATACACACACGCCATTAAAGGCTCCTGTTAGAGAAGTGTTGTATTACTTATTGCTTCATTTCCCTAATTCATGCTCCTAAGAGGTGGTTAAGCAGATAGTGGCAGCTGCAGTCACAAATTCTAGTCTGTGAATGTTATTTGCCAACACGTCTGTAGGCAGTGTGTTTGGTTTAATTTACTGTTTTTATTTGATGCCTTGCCAGATGCTGCTTTGGCTAAAGTATAAGCTAAATATAAAGCTAAATTTGTATTTAGGTCAGATGATTCAGTTGTTTTCTGTTTGCTCTTCTCTTATCCTAGTTAAATACAATTTTTCACAGCAATCTCCTTCTGAGATGCGATATGGCAAAACAGTTGCAGAGAGCTGGCCGTGTTGGCCGGAAGGCCTGGTTCCAGGCCTGCCCCGACACACCCACCCCGGGCGGGCAGCTAGCGGAGCCTCTCCAGGCTCCCAGGTGGCTTTCAAAGACTGATGTAAATTCTGGAGTGTGTTCTGGTCTGCTTTAGTCAAGGACGTTGTCCCCTGGGCCCCTATACCCGTGAAACCCCAGAGAGCTGAGTTCTTCTCCCTCCCACCCCCAGTACGTTAATTGAAAAAATAAACTTTGTATTTCTGGATTTGCTTCCGTTTCCCTCCAGTTGTCCAGTTTTAGCGTTCCTAATGAACAATGCCCACTCTGCTTTATTATGTGCGCCCCACATTAGTCAGAATGATTTGTAATTCTTAGAAGAATGACATCCCTAATGCCAGACTCACCTCTTGTCCATTTCTTTCCTCTTCCAACTGTCTCTCGTGGGTCGTTCCCCCCAGGGTCCCCTTTTCAAATGTTGTAGGATTCTGTCATTAAGAAGGGAAAAGGAAAATCAGGATTCTACCAGAGACCATTGATCAGGTTTAATTCACGGCAGCTTAGTGACTGCAGAATGTTGGCTTAGCACCTGGAAGACCTGGGTTGGAGCATCACTTGGACCCTACCTGGTCGTGTGCGCCTGAGCAGCCCCCTTCTCAAGCGGCAGAGGAGGTGCTGACAAACAGGCTGTTTTTTCCCAAGTCTACCCTCGATTGTTACCCCTAGGTTTTAAGTGGGGCTTAAACCGGGTGAGTTACCGGGATGTTGGAGAACATTCATCCCCCGCCTCTTGGATCAGTCTCTTCACCGTGACGACGTGTATAGCATGGCACAGTCCTATGGCACCATACCATCTCCTTTGGGCAAGCTTTGTAATTCTGGAACTTTGCAGCTTTTCAGTTTGTCCATATCTCCGTTCAGTGTTCTTCCTTCCCTCACCTGCTGGTCAGTTCCCTCAAAGTCTTCTAGGCACCTGGAGACTGAAGAAAAGAAAACAAACCAGCCCAGACATCTTTGGGAAGTAGATGCTTTACATACGGATGAAATTGCCCAGACCTCAGAGCTTTACCTACAGCTCTTGTAATGACAGGCTCAGTGTAGTCTGGATCGAGAAGAAAGTGTCAGCCTAAGGACGACCTCTCTCCAATCTCTAGAACACCAGCCTTTGTATTACCTTGGCCACAACAATTATTTTTTCTTTATAGCAAAAGTTAGCAGATTTTTGTTTTGTTTTGTTTTGTTTTGTTTTTGTAAAAGCAGTCTTTGTATTGTCCTTCCAATTTGAAGAAGCCTCTCCAGCATTGTAGAAGGAGCCGGGACAGCCCTCTGCCCGTCGGGTCCCTCTGAAGGCTTTTGCCTCAGTTCTTGGTATTGTCTTTTAACTTCTGACCACACTCGCCTTTGTACTTTGGTGTGACTCATCCTGGTTCACTGTGGGCTTGAATGGTCCTTGAAATGCTTGGCTTCAATATCTCTAACAGTCACTGAAGTGTGCTCCTTGTGAGCTACGCGTATTACATTTCCATGGAGTAGTATCCACTCTTACAAAGCACAGAAGAAGAGAGCAATGAATCCGTATCTGTAGGGCTGGCCCTCCACTGGCCAGACTAAGAAAGGGCCCTGGGGTAAGCACTCCCTTTGGTTTCCTTTGGCCCTGGTCGAAGCACATGCCTGGTCGTTGCCGCCAACAGCAACCCCGTGAAGCCGTGTAGGCGTTGTTACTCACACTTTCGGCTCGGGGGCATCGTCGGAGCTCTGCATTTTCCTGAAGGCGGCTGCTCCCTCCTCCGGAGGAGCCTCAAGCCAGCCTCTTGAAGGGCCGCAGGTCTCTCCCAGGAGGCTTGTGGCCTTCGTGCCTCCCACATGGCGTTGGATGCCAGCAGCGGCACGTGGAGGACCTCGCCGTCGGAGGGAACGCCTTCTTCAGCACGAGCTCTGCTCTGGCGAGTGTCAGCCTGCTTGTTAGGGGGCTCGCGAGCAGAGGCTTGGGATGTGTGAAAGGATGCGCTGTGTCCAGGACAAGCCTGCAGGGCCGCCCTCCTTGACTAAACCAGTTGTCGTCACATCAGCAGACGCGCACGGGGATCTTGTGTTTGCTCCGTCTTCCATCTGTTGTCACTTTACCACGCCTGCCTCGGTTTGCTCAGCTGTCCAAGGGCGTCCTGCCAGGGTTGTGGTGAGGATCCAGGGAGGTCATCTTTGTAGAAGCTCTGAGCCTGGGGCCGGGGCCAGGCGCTGCTGTGGGGGATGCTCTGCGGACGCTTGTTCCCCTCACCCTTCCGCCCTCCCCCGCCTGTGATGGTAGACGTGGAGCCGAGTTGGTGCTTCCTGCAGGAAAGGAGGCAGAGAGGTTTTTGTGGCTCCCTTTTTGTCCTGCGTTGACAAGGCCCAAGATTTCTCCCCACCCCTTTGGTATGTCCCCCTCCTTCTCCTAGCCTTTGGATCACTCCTCTCCACTCAGGAGCTGCAGGCTCACAGACTCAGACCGCACTGCTTCCAGCCTTCCCGTTTTACAGATGAGCAGCTGAGGCAGGCAGGGTCACCAGAGTAGACCCCCGAGCTCCTTCTCTTGTACTGCCCCGCCTCCACTTCCCAGGCAATTGGACCGCTGCCAGCCTGCTAGTGGTGAAAAGAGTTTGTTTTGTAACCTCTGCTAATCTCTTCGTTTTTATTCGTGGACTTCCCTGATTTCATCCTTACATGCTGTCATCGTCATCGTCACCAGACATTTATTAAGCGCTTCCTGTGTTCCAGGCACTGTGCTCCGCGCTGGGGATGCAAAGAAAGGCACCGATAGGGGGCGTGCCCTCCAGGAGCTCTCCCATCTCATGGGGGAGCCGAGGCGTGCATCGCAATGCAAACACGCATTGGTGCAGAGTAAGTGAGAGGCGATCCTCGAGGGAGGGAAGGCAGAGGGGGAGCTTTGCTTCTCTCGTCTCTGCCCAGCTGGCTTGTTCTTTGCCTCTTTGTCCTGGGCGGTAGTGGGCATTAGTGCGTCTGCTGCATACAAGATGGAGCCGCAGCCCATGAGATGCTGCTTCTTGTACAGTCAGCTCTGCCAGTTCGTCTCTCTGCAGCCCATCCTTCCTTTCACTGCAGCTTCCTTCTTCAGTTCTTCCTGTTGACCAGACCCCTTCGTTTCCTCCAGCAGCGTGTGTGGACCCTTAGACAAGGCTCCACGTTTGGGCTGCCTGATAACTGTGGAGCTCAGCCCCCTCTGCCCTCTTCTCCTCTACCTTGCCCACACAGGACCAGGGGCCATTTTATTTGAGGGAGACTTCATCCCCCAGTGGTGGGCCACGCTTCTGCTAGTTGTGAGACTCTGAAATGGGCCTTGAAAGCAGGCTCCTCCTGGTTCTGAGCCTTTCCAGCCTTTGCTGTGCTGGCCCAGCCTTCAGGAACCCAGCATCATCCCCACCCCACGAGTGATCAGAAGAAGGTGGGGCCTGTGGGATGCTTTTACAAGTGACCCTGAGGAGGGAGTTTCCAGCAGGAATGCCCCAGGTGGAGGGGAGAGACATGGCAGCCCCTGGGCATTGGCCTCAGAAAATTCTTGTGAGCCAGACTCTGAACGAGCAGCCTTCTCTGCTGCCTGAGCCCCGGTGTGGAGAAATGGAAGGTGTACAACAGCATCATCTAGTTATGCTTCTGGGGCGTGGACCTCCAGAATGTGAGTTGTTCCCTAGGCAGAGGAGCCATCTGATGGTCATTTGTAGAGGATTTCCCTGAGATACTCTTCTCATCCGCTGTAGTGACCACAAAGGCTGGTTCAGTGCGGGGAATCTTCCAGTAAAACAGAGAACATCTCTGTTGGATCAGAGTATACTATGGCCTTGATTACCACCCCAGCTACCAGAGGTTCTTTTTGGGGTCTGACTTCTCTTTCCTTCTCTTTAGTCGTTTCTGGTCCTTTCTCCCCACTCACATGTGTTTTCTATAGTTCTTAGTAAAAATTGAAGGCAAGTGTAAAGCATAGGAGGGGGTGGCAGCTTCTTCCTTTGGCCTTCAGTCTGGAGGGCACGTCCGGGTAATGCAGAGCTTCTCCTCATGCTGAGACAAGTCAGACTTGTTAGGCAGTAGATACACGCGGGGCAACCAATGGCTGACAAGAAGGAATGGGGTTTTGTGTGGTCAAGTTACACAGAGCAGGCAGGGTTGGAAAAGGCAGAGTGGGTCCATGGAGGCCACCCTCATTGGCTGGCTGTCACTTGCCTGTTCTCTCTTCCTCAGTCCTCTTGGCCTTGATTACGTTACCAGAACGTCCCTGACCCAAACTCTGCTGACGAGGCAGGAGTGTTCAGCGCTGACACAGTTATCGCTAACTGCCTCCAAGTCCCCATGGTGTATACAGATAGATACAATATAGCTCTCAGAAGTATAAAATGGGTGGGATTATCTGTTTCATATGCTGCTTTTCCTACCCTGTCATTGTGGAGCTCACATAATGGTGGACTCCTTTTCAATGGAGTCCTGATACAGAAGGAAAGAATCTCAGCAGCATAGGAGGACTTCAGAGACTTCTTACCAGCCAGGAATTAATGAGGGGCTTGCATTCCAGAAGACTATAAATTGTAGTTACTCTCACTTACTTGGGGTGTTCTTTCTTCAGGTCCTGACAAGTATGTAAATGTTTGTGAATGGGAGTTGGGAGGGACAGTCACACAAAAGTGACTTTCTTTTCTTCTCCCTGATTTCTCCAGAGAACCAAAACATGTCTGTAAACTAGTTCAGCGCAGTTTGACTTCACAGAGAGAAGGTATATTCAGTGAACAACTTAGGTTCTCTTTTGCAAACTCTTTAGAGTTCCTTATGCAGAAAACCTTAACCCTATAAGACTTTTTGGGGGTGGAAATTTAGAGTTTACTAAATGTAAATTCAAATTTAGGAGAAAGTTTCTAATAAAAATGTTAAGTATGAGGCATGTTATATTCTATTTAAGATAACTCACTGAAAAATATTATATCAGAAAGTCATTGATAAAAAAGTCCATTGAAATTTGTGCCACCGTTTTCTGACTTGCACATTAAGCTGTTATATCTTTTTAGGGGCCTCATGCTTAAGTATGTGACTTTAAGAAGTCATGTTTTTCCTCTGGTAGGGTTGCCTTTACTTTTTTCTAACTAGAGTTTTTGGAATGAAATGTAAAATCTGTTCGTTAGTTTTAAGTAGGATAGGGCAGTCGCATAGATACTACCTTTGGGCAGGACCACACCGAGGTTAACCTTATTGGCATTGGTGAGAAACTGGCTTCTCTGAAAGTGGGGCGTCAGGGTCAGTGATGTGATCCTTATTTTGAGAGAAAAAACTTAAAGGTCAGTGACTTACCTTAAAATGGAGCATTGCATATTTCTAAGCTATTTCCATAATCTAAGGGTATCTACCATATTAATAAGATAAAATTAATAATTGAAGTTCAGTGTAATTGAGTTAAAACTTTGCCATATAAAAATGTCAAGCCAGTCCTTCCTGTCTTTGGTTAGGAGTGCCCTGAGTATTTCTGAAGGGTTTGGGGAGGTTTTGGTTTTGGTGCCAGCTGAAGAGGAGGTGTCATAATGTGGCTTGTCTGAAAGACATGGTGCTGGGGCACTGCCCAGATGTGTGCTTTTGTGGTCCTTCTCTGATCACGTATGCCCTCTCTCTGTTCCCCTGAATGTGTCTTCTCTCTCTTCCTTGTCCCCGTCCTGTGTTCACTGCCTTCATAGTGCGTGCTCTGTTTCTGGAGCCATTCAGATCTCACACTCTTACTCCAGACTATGAAAAGTTTGTTCTGAGGGGTTTATCTTTCACTGGTGTAAAGATGTGGTTGTGTGTCTGGGGGTGCAGTCGAACACTTGGACAACTCAGAATTAAGTATGGGTTGATTTATTCCCCAGGCCAGAGATCCTCAGCAGCAGCCAAGGGAAGAGCTGGAGAGCTTGAAGAAACAACATGATCTGTTAAAAAGAATGTTACAGCAGCAGGAGGAGTTGAGAGCTTTACAAGGAAGGCAAGCGGCTCTCCTGGCTCTGCAGCACAAGGCTGAGCAAGCCATCTCTGTGATGGATGATTCCGGTAAGCCAGGGAGAAGTGGGGAGAAGCGCAGTGTTGGAGGCTGGCCCCCATAACTGGGCTCCTGATCTCAGGGCTGAGTCAGAGACCTGCGCCCAACTCACTGTGTCCTCTGCTTAGCTAGAAAAGGTGTCCCTAGCACCTCCTGGACAGTGCGGCGTGAGCTGTGCCCAGATTTGTGCACCCTCTTGTAGGGCTGCGATCCTTAGTGCTCGTACTCCCACCTTGTATACTCACCACTTGTCCATAGCTGAGGCAGATCAAAAGTTCCTTGGGACTGAACAGAGTGGCCACAGTCTCTGATGTCATGGATGTATCCTCAGGTATTAGGTCATAATATCAAGTAGTTCAGTCAGAAAAATCAGATTCTTCTCATTTTCATAGCACCTCCCTTGTTAAATGTTAAGGGTGGTTATGTAGTTCTGATTCTTTTCTCTTTGACCAAGGGCTCGCACCTAGGTGATGACAGTGTCAGAGGAGAGAAGGGGGTATATTCTACAAAGGTAGAAATGACAGGATTTGGCAACCAGTCAGATTTAGGAGGAATCGTGGGGGACACCCAAGTTGTGAGCCTGGGGGACTAGGAGGATACTGTTGTCTTCTACAGTAATAGGGAAGGGATGAGGGAGAAGTGTCGAGCGGGAAAGAGAACGAGTTCTGTTTTGAACGTGTTGAGTTTAAAGTGTCTACTGGACACCCAGTTTGAGATGTTTAATGGGTGGTTGGAGAGCTGGAGATCTCCTGAGATCTAAGAGACTGGGGATCATCTGAGAGGTTAAGACTTCGTAAGTACATTGAGGACAATCTTGGGAGCTGATGAGATCCCCAAGTAAAGCAATGTGGAGGGAGAAGAGAAGAGGGCCCAGGGCAAAGCCCTGAGGAACACCTGTGGTTGGGGGCATGATGTGGAGGAGGATCCAGCAAAAGAGACAGAGAAGGAGCCATCGGAGGAGAGCCAGGAGAGAGGCACGTCCTGAAAACCTAGAGAGGAGAGAGGGATCGCCACGGAGCAGGAGCTGGTCACTTTGGTGAGAATGGATTCGGTGGAGAGAGAGAGCAGGGGTGGGGGGCTCAAGTGAGGACTTTGGAGAACAGAGTAGATAGGGGTATGTTTGTAGGCAGCAGAGAAGGGGCCAATGCACAGGCAGAGTTGGGAGATGACTGAACACATGGGCGAGTCAATGAACCTCCGTTGACTTCCGTGGGACCAAGCCGTCTCTGGGGTCCTTTTCATTTCCTGATCCCATGATTCTGTAGTATCAGAGAGTAGAAAATAAATTTAAAGAAGCTTGTCTCTGATTTTAAAAGTAAAGCGAAATCATGAAATGTGCAATGTATTTTATTGTGGATTTTTTATTCTCATAAAGAGTTGTGGCATAGATTTAAAATCAAGTTCTCCATGTCTCTTAGAAATATCTTGGAGGAAACTTGTGAATAAAAAACATAATTGTATGTTGTTATTGTTGGTAAGGATAAAAATAATAAGGTTTAGAAAACCCTTTCTTTCCATCCCCAGATCTCTTCAGTGTCAGCATTCCCCCTCTCCCTGCCAATCACCACCTGGGTAGGGAGCTCTCCCTTTTTAGACTTTGCACAGAGGTTCAACCCTCCCTGTTGGTATGGCTTCCACGTGCTGCTGCAGCCTGAGTACCTAACCCTGAATGTGCGCCACTTGCTGCTTTGACTCCAGGGCAGGCCCAACTCCTTTGCCAGTCAGACGTTTCCTCGACACTGACCTTTAGCCCTTAGATCATCATGGACAGAAGGCTGCTCCAGCCTATTGAACGTGTTGTACGTGGCTTTTTTTTTTGCCTTTGGGTCATCTGTAGCTTGGATTCTGCAGAGACTAAAGTTGTGAATCATGAAACAACTCCTGGGGCAGTGAGGTGGCACAGTGGATAGAGCACCAGCCCTGAAGTCAGGAGGACCTGAGTTCAAATCTGGCCTCAGACCAAACACTTGACACTTACTAGCTGTGTGACCCTGGGCAAGTCACTTAACCCCAACTGCCTAAAAAAAATAAATAATTTTTTTTTAAAAAGCCACCTACATGTGGGCGAAAGAAGATGAAACAGCTCCTCAAAGCATCATCAGAAACGCTATGTTGAAGTGACCAGTTTAGGAGAAGGGAGCGGTGTACCTGACAGGAGTGCCTTGAGATCCTCAGATGCAGCCCAAATGTCTGGCTGGGGCCTCAGTCCCAAGAAGCCCTTTTCCATTGGGACCTGCCCAAGACTCCCTCTAGAAGTAACAGGGTCAAACTCAAACCTCGACGGCCTCTGTGGGCTGCATGTGGACTTAGGAAGACACATATTCTATCTGTGTTCTGTTGTATTTTTATTTGTTAAACAATTCTCCATTCCCTTTTAATCTCTTTGGGGGCACTCTGAGGCCTTAAGTGAGTGGGATGGCATTGAGCAAGGCTGTTTGTCCCCGTTGGTGCCCAGGGAGGAGCCAACAGCAGACACGTCGCTTGGCCCTCTTCAGCCAGTCTTTTGGCTGTAAAGATTTGGACCGTTTTCCTGGTTCAGGAGCCTCTGATGTGCTGGGTCCCGGGCACCCGAAGGAAGGAGAAAGAGCGGGCTCTGCCTCAAGGCACTTTTGGGGTGCTTGGGGATGCCCTCTGTACATAGAGGACGAAGTACAAGCTGCTTTGGGGAGGGCGAGTGCACTGACGAGCGGAACCAGGAAAGGCTTCCACCATGAGCCAAGCCTTCAAGGAGGAGGCAGACACGAGTGGGATGTGAACCGCAGGTGTTGGCCTGGAGACAGGTGGGAGAAACGTGTTGGGGGATGTGGCGTCAAGTCAGTTGGTCAGGACTGGGGTGTTGAGGAGGCACATAGCATAAAGTCTGCACAGGAAAGCTGAAGCCAAGACAGCGATGTGTCCAGGGGTTCATGGCTATTTCTAGAGGCACGAGGGGCCCTCAAGATTCCTGAGCAGCAGAATGGCCTGGGAAGACCTTTCCTGTCAGGGTGATTCTCGTGAGTGTGGGAAAGAAAGGAGGGGAGAAGCGCATGAGATTATGGCGTGGGTGTGGAAGCGAGAAGACCTGGCACTGGATCGAATGTTGGGGCGGAGGGAGAGGGAAGATAGGGTCGGGCGTGACTCCAGGATTGCACACCTGGGTGACTGAAAGAATGGCAGCCCCACTAACAGGATTTTTGAGTCAGGGTAGGTTTAAAAGGGAAGGCATGGAGCTGCAGTGGGATGTGTGGGAAGAAATGCTGGCAGGCACTTGACCGCTGCCTCCTACTTGGTCCTCTGCTTCAAGGCTCTCTCCCTCTTTGATCCGTGTGCTACCCGTCTGCTGTAGTGATTTCCTCTAGTGCGTGTCTAGCCACGTTGCTCCCCTGTTTAGTAAGCCCCAGTGGCTTCCTGGTGCCATCCCCTCTCTGCAGCCTTTGGCACTCGACTCTGCCTGCTGTCCCCCGTCTCTGGGCCGTGTCACAGGCCAAGCCTAGGTGCAGAAAGCCTGATGGAGATGACTCTTGAAGGGAACAGGGGAGAAAAGGCAACTCACTGTCTTCCGTTGTAAAACCCAAGCTTGCATGGTACTCGGCAGAGGGCGATGGGCACGGGGAGAGAGCCTCAGTCTGGACGATAAAAGGATTGCTCTGCTGGAGTGAACCATTTTGTCAGTCAGGAAGCGTTTATGTCGTGCTGACCATGTGCCCGGCACCATGCCAGGTGCAGGGTTACAAGGACGAAGAAGAGCGGCACATCCCTTACAGTCCAGTGGGGGAGACGGCGTAGGAAAGGAAGCTCGAAGCAGGGATGGGGGCGTGGGAGAGAAGTCAGAGGGACGCAGCCGACTGGGCCTGGGCCTGGGCCTGCTGCACCTGCTGAGACTCGGGGGCAAGGCCTCGGGTGCCCCCCCGCTTTGTATGCCCCCCAGCCCCAGCAGGGTGCTCCATGGCGTCTGACTGAGCATTGGTCCGGTGTCTGAAGGGCAGCATGCCCAGCAGCAGCAGGAGTCACCTGCTGGAAGCTGCTCTTTGGTCATGAGCTCCTGCTGTGTACCTGGCACTGTGCTGGGGGTTGGGTGTCCGGCTCAGCTGTGCCACACCCCATCATCATTTTGCTCATCTGTAAAATGGGAATAGTTACCATTGTACCATCTCCCAGTTGTCGATCGAGTGAGATCACCCAGTTAGTGCACCGTGTACACACCAGCCGCTGCTGGTGTTGGTGAACAGTCACATTGTGAGTCTTGGAAGGCCAGGAAGGGCGCCCCTAGGGGCCTGGAAGGAGGGAGGGGCTCTTCCCAGTGTGTTCCTCCTCCTGTGGTCATGTGGACGAAAGGAGTTTTGTTGTTTGCTTTCTAGTTGTAACAGAAACCACGGGCAGCATATCTGGCATAAGTATAACATCGGAGCTCAATGAGGAGCTGAACGACCTGATCCAGCGTTTTCATAATCAGCTGCACGACTCTCAGGTATCCGTTCATGTCATACAGTGCAAATTATGTGGAAGTCTGCCTTCCTCAGGAAAATACTCCTTTGATTTGAAGGATAAGAATAATTGACTTCCCTTTGTGCCCCTGTGTGTTTGAGGTTTGTAGGGGGGGGCGGGTTGTTTTTTAAATAATCACGACTTGTCACATGCCATTTGGGGAGAATTTTAAGTCAGACTTTATAAAGATCTTCAGGAGAAAGTGTGTGCCTAACTTGAGCCTGTTTGGGGGGGTGGTGAAGGTGATTCTTGACAGGTAGGAGCAGTTGGGCTGCCCTGGTGCTGGAGTGATGGTGGAAGAGAAGGGACATGGAGTCACCAGCCCCTGCTCTGGGTATCCGAGTGGTCCTGGTGCCCGGGGCTGGGCATTCCCAACGTGAATACATGAAGGTTTCAACGAGTCCAGTGCCTGGGTTGTAGTCGTGGGTCATTCCACTTAGTGGTAGCCTTTGGCTCCCTCACAAGGGTTCACTTGACGGAGGCTACTCGTCCGCCCTGGGGCCTGTGATCTGTGTGTTTATGTGTAGGAAAACAAGCAAGCCAGAACATAACCTTACTTTATTCAGAGTAACTTCATGCTTGTTATAACACATGAACATGTATCTGAATAAGGATGCATGTATGTTTTTTTTCCTTTTTAAGGTCCCAGCTGTTCCAGATAATAGGAGACAAGCAGAAAGCCTTTCATTAACCAGGGAGGTTTCCCAGAGCAGAAATTCATCTGTCTCAGAACAGCTGTCTGATGAGAAAGTTCAGCTTTTTAGCAAAATGCGGGTGTTGCAAGAAAAGAAACAGAAAATGGACAAATTGCTTGGGGAACTTCACACGCTGCGTGATCAGCACCTGAATAACTCTGCTTGTAAGTACATCTAAGTCAGCCCCAGGGGCCTGACAGGATGGGGAGGCTTGGTCCCTGGTTGTCTTCAGGGGCTGCCAGGGTGGGGGGAGGGACAGGACGTCTTCCTAGCCCAAGGAATAGCTGTGTAGAAAAGTCTGCTAGACCTGGAGTCTACCCAGTCAGGTATTCATTTCTTTATTTGCTTAATTTTGGATTCTGTTTGATTTTGAGTTCCAAATTCTTCCCTCCCCCCACCCCCCGCCATTGCGAAGACAAGAAGTACAAAACCCATTATAAATGTGAAGTCATGTAAAACAAATTTCTCCATGCAGTTAGCCATGTTTCTTCCCCCTCCCCCCCCCAAAAAAAAGAAAAAGAGAAAACAGTCTGCTTCATTCAGCTGTCTGAGTTCATCATTCCTCTTTCTGGAGGTGGAGAGTAATATTTTGGAATTGCCTTAGATCCGTGTTTTGATCAGGGTAGCCAAGTCATTTGCAGTTGATATTGTACAAGATTGTTACTGTGTATGATGGTTTCCTGGGAAGACCTATATGAACTGATGCAAAGTGAAATGAGTAGAACCCGGAAACCATCCTCCTCATCATTTTTTTTTTAATTTATTTGTTTTTAACTTATATACTAAAACTTAAATACACAATAAGAAAGAAAAAGAAACATATTATAAACCTGCATATTAAAACTTAAATACAAAATAAGAGGAAAAGCCATGTGCACAGCAGAGCATAAAAGAGTATACAAAATAGACC
Organism: Vombatus ursinus; assembly: GCF_900497805.2. NCBI lineage: Eukaryota > Metazoa > Chordata > Mammalia > Diprotodontia > Vombatidae > Vombatus > Vombatus ursinus. The sequence goes on from NW_020949971.1 coordinate 2,594,679, forward strand.
ACAATAAATTTCCAATTCAAGAAAGCCTATGTAATAAATACTGCACATTGTGTTCAGAGCTGCCAGCTTCTCTTTGCCTCCTTGTCAGTTTACTTTTGTTCTCTGCTGTGCATTTTTTACTTTGTTCTTTTCTCCCCCTTCTCTCCCCACTCTCCCAAGAAGGCTACAATTAAGCACAGATACATTTTCATATATATGTGTACACATACATTCACACACATAAACATATATACAGGCATGTGCACGTGCATACACTTATATACACCTTTACTTAGATATCTGTAAACATACTCTCATGTAGACATAGGCATTCATATCCATCTATGTAGGACCGTACTATACTGTTTCTCTGAGGGTGGATAACATCTTCCTTCATAAGTCCAAGTCTTCCCATATTTTTCTAAGTCCACCAACTCATCATTCCCTAAACACAGCAATCTTCCAACCATATATGGTCTAGTTATTTTAAATAGTCCAAAATGGTATTGATTAATATGGCTGACATATAGTGTAGTTTTTCTTCTTTTTCTCTTTTGATTAAATCTATTTGAGATTTAATTTTGAGATCATGATTACTACTGCAGCTTTTTTTCCCGAATAGATTTTTTTTTTTTTTTGCAAGGCAATTGGGGTTAAGTGACTTCCTCAGGGTCACACAGCTAGTAAGTGTCAAGTGTTTGGTCTGAGGTCGAATTTGAACTCAGGTCCTCCTGAATTCAGGGCCAGTGCTCTGTCCAGTGCACCACCTAGCTGCCCCGCCAAATAAATTCTACTCGTAATCTTTATTTTTTGTTTGTGTATATCTCTTATTTCCTATCCCTCCTGACTCCTCGACTTTACTTCTACCCCCTACCTTGCCCTCCTGTTACTTAACCTACCCCCCTCCAAAGGTCCCTTCCTTATCCCTTTTCTGTTAATCTAAACACCCTTCTATACCCCCCCATCCTATTCCCTCACCCTCATATTTCTTTATACATTTAGAAGACTCTTATACCCTTTTTTTAACCCAGATGTGATGTGAGGAGGGTTGTTTCTAAAAATCCCCCCCGTCCCTTTAGCCTTTTCTTTCTTTCTGAATTTAGGACACTTACATTCTTCTAGGTGTATACGTATTGTTCGCTCTTTAAACCATTCCCAGTGAGAGCAGGCTTTCAGAACCACCAGCCCTCCTCCCCTACCTAATTCCTGTGTCACTTTTTCCTCTCGCTTCTCATTTGTAGAAGATCATTACTGTTTTTGCCTTTTCCTAACCGGTTACTTTTTAGAATGACGTCACGCTTAGCTCTACCCCGTCTTTCTTTTGAACTACCCAATTACTAATTGACACATGTTTTACATTTTCTTGTATAAAAAGTAAACAATCTGTCCTTATTGAGTCCTTTGGAATGAGGATGTATACCTTATGTTTCTCTTGGATTTTGTATATCCAATTTTCTATTGAGTTCAGGTTTTTTTTTTGCAACAAAATCCTGAAAGTCTGGCAATTTGTTGAATGTTTTTTTTTTTTTCTTTCAGAACTATGCTTAACTTTGCTGGGTATGATGTTTTTGCTTACAACCCCAGTTCTTTTGCTCTTTGATATATAGTGTTACAAGACCTGTGGTCTTTGGGGGTCACCTGCTAGGTCTTATGTTATTCTAATTTTGACTCCACTGTATTTGAATTGTTTTTTTTTCTTGTTGCTCCTAACATTTTCTACTTGAGCTGGGCATTTCAGAATTTGACTATGCTATTCCTGTAGGTTTTCCTTATAGAATCTCTTTCAGGTGGTGATTGGTGGATTTTTTCTACTACTTTCCCCTCTTGTTATAATACTTCAGGACAGTTTATTTCTTGTGTCATTGTATCAAAATTCTTTTTTTGGACTTTTTGGTGAAGCAGTCAGGGTTAAGTGACTTGCCCAGGGTCACACAGCTAGTGCGTGTCAAGTGTCTAAGATCAGATTTGAACTCAGGTCCTTCTGACTCTATCTACTGTGCTACCTAGCTGCTGCTGAGATTCTTTTTTTTGATTGTAGCTTTCAGGTAGTTCGATTACTCTTGTTTTCTCTTCTTGATCTGATCTCCAGGTCCCTTGTTTTTCTTATGAGATGTTTCACATTTTCTTCCATTCTTTCATTCTTTATACTTTGTTTTATTATTTCTTGGTCTCTTATAACTTCACTGGCTTCCCTTTCTCCAATTCTGATTTTCAAGGAGTCGTTTTCTTCCTTGAGGATTCTGGATCTCCTTTCCAGTTGACTGACTTTCTTTTCATAATCTTCTTGTTTTTCTTGGCTTGTTCTTTTTTTTTATTTTTCTTAGTGTCTCTCATTTGATTTTTAAAGTCTTTTTTAAGTTCTTCTGTGAATTCTTTTTGGACAAGTGACCGTTTAACATTGGGGTGGAAGAGGGTTTTTTTTGCTTCAGTGTCCTCCTCTGAAGATGAACCCCATTTCTGTATTCCCATAGTTGGGTTCTTTCTCTTTTGGCTGCTCATTTCTTTTAAAATAGCAGTTTGTTATTATAATCACCTCTAGTCCTAGGGTATGGGGGTTGGTGCCTCTGGCCTCAGATCCTCCTTCAGTTCTCTTCTCTGGCCTGGAACTGAAACCAAGACTTCTGCGCTCCTCTAGGCACCCACAGCTAGCAGTGTCCCCCTGCTGCTTCTGCCCTCACTGGCATGTGCTGGTTCCTTCTCGCCCAGGGCCTGGTGTCCCTTATCAGCAAAGGTTCCCTTGATCCTCCCCCACTCAGACACCTGACTCCCACACTGCCCGGGAGGTGAAAATTCATGTGGCTGGGGCTGAGGAAGCCTTCCAAGCCATCTAGCCCCAGCAGAACTAGCCTGGAGGTGTTTACACTTCACAGGGACCAAACCTGGGTCCTTGGATTGGATTTTTCTTCGCATCTTCTCCAGTTGTCCCAGGAGGCCCACTATTCTGCTTCAACTCTTGGTTATTTTTACTGCTCTGCGTTTGCCCTGACATGCTGTTTTGTCTTGTTTGTGGTGGAACTCTAGAGAACTTGGAATTTTCTGAACCACTCTGCCATCTTTCCCTTGTCATTTCTTATAGCACAATAGTATTCCTCCACAATCACATACCATCACTTGATCAGCCACCCCCTCTCTTTCACCACAAAGAGAACTTCTATAACTATTTTGGTGCAAATAGGTCCTTTCTCTTTTTTCTTTTTTGATCTCTGTGTAATACAGACCTAGTAGTGGTATTGCTGGGTCAAAGGGTATACACAGTTTTATAGTTCCACAGTGTTCTCCAGAATGGTTGGATCAGTTCACAACTCCACACACAGTGCAGTAGACATTTATGAAGTTCCTACTCTGTACCAGGTACCATGTTCCTCCTGGCTTTTTCACTACCGAACTCTGATCTTCAGAAGGTTCTTTTGCCTCTCAGGATCTCTGCATTTGGATAAATAAAATGGCCTTGGGACAGGGTGGGTAATAACATCACACATTCCTTTTCCACGATGGGTAGGTGGGTGGGTGGAATTCCTCCCAAAGGTGAGAGTGATGTTGACTTATAACGCAGATCGCTTGGCGCGTCTCATGGTGCCAGAGTTGGGGCTCAGAGTAGCGCAGACCTAGAACTGAAGGGCCATCTAGTTCAGCCCCGCCATTTTGTAGATGGAAACTGATGCTCAAAGAGTTAATGACTCACCCAAGATCACACAGGCAGACCCCTGTGTGGATCCCTGCTAGGATTTGAATCTAGGTCCTCTGGTTCTAGGTTCAGTGCTCTTTGTTCCTTTTACACAAGAGACACGGAGAGGAAAATAAAATGGGGGTGAAGTAAGAAGTTAGGTCATATACTGAAGTTTGAAATTTGGAAAAACCAGGTAAGAGGAAGGTTAATGATACTTAAATTATTTTCTTTACTTTTCCTGAAGAGGTAGTGAGATATTTCAATGGATAGAGCACTGGGCTTGGAGTCAAGAAGACCTGAGTTCAAATCCTCTTTTGGGTAGTTAGTCTCAGCTTCAGTTTCCCCATTTATAAAATGAAAGCATTGGACCTTGTGACGTTTAAGGTCCCTTCCAACTCTGATCTGTGAGTTGTGATGCATTTCTGAGAGAGTTGGAGAAGAGATCTGCTCTTCTCTGCCCCTCCCAACCCCCTTCCTGGGCTCGCCTTTGGTGCCTTGACTGCACTGTTCCGGAATGGGTATATGCCATCCCCACCCATATTTTATAGCAACCTTGGCTCTTCTCATCCCCTTTTGCTTGTTGTTTTCACCATTGCTGAAAAGTGAAGCTGAATGTGGTTGCTGTGGGAAGATTGAGGCAGCAGAGAATATGGAAGGGGGCCTTGGAATGGGATGTGAACCCATTGGGTCTTTGTGAAGGGTTAGAGTTTGCAGGGATGCCTGAGCCAAAAGAGCACTGTAGGATGTTTCAGTGAGGGGATGGATGGGTAGGTTGTTTGGTGGGTAGATGGGTGGATGGATGGGTGGATGGATGGGTGATTAGGTGGATAGATGGATGGATGGATGGATTGGGTGAGTGGATAGATGGATGGATGGATTGGGTGGATAGATGGATGGATGGATGGATGGATGGATGGATTGGGTAGATGGATGGATGGATTGGGTGGGTGGATGGATGAATAGATGAATGATTGGGTGGGTGGGTGGATGGATAGGTCAGTGGGTAGATGGATGGATGGATGGATGGATGGGTGGGTGGGT
>NW_020949971.1:2599465-2615132 GCF_900497805.2 Vombatus ursinus
TGGATGGATGGATGGATAGGTCAGTGGGTAGATGGATGGGTGGATGGCTTGGCATCACTGAACATGGTCATACTTTGGCTTCCAACAGATGCTGTTTTTTCTATTCCTAGTTTTGCCCTCGCCTTCCCCTCAGAGGAGCACTGGTTCAGCAGCCTCTGCCCCAGTGGGCCTGGTCCCAGCGGCCAACGGAGAGCTCTCCAGTCATGCCCCCTCAGCAGCTTATCCACCTGACGTGCTGGCTTCTCAGAATGAGAGTGAGACTGAGGAGCACCTGAACCCGACGGAGAAGCTCCAGTAAGGGCGTGACACCCTGTGGGGACCCTGCGCCGCGGGGTCAGGGTGGGGGGCACTGGGAGGGTTGTAGGAAAGACGTTTGGGAACCAGGTTGTGCAACGGTTAAAGGTTCCACATGTCGTCGTTATCGAGGGGGAAAGCTGTTGATGCTCTGAGTCCTTCCAGAGAAGTGCAGGCCGTGGTACAGAAGGCAACGTGGGCACCAGTAGGCTTGCTGCTCAGAATAGCCTCATCTTGCATTCAGGGATCAGGGCCCCGTTGTCGGTCCCTTGGAGGGGGTACTTTACGAGTAACTGTTTCTGGTGGTGCTGGCTCAGAGCGGGAGGATTTCTGGAGATCGTAGGCCAAATGAGCTGCTCCTGCAAATGAAGGCCAAGCAAAGCCTCAGTTCTGTGTATTGCCATCATCACCTAAACCTTCCTGTGTCTGTCCGAGAAGGAGACTCCCAGTGCCACATGGGGACACGAGTTTAATCACTGTCTAGTTCCAGCTCTCCCCCCTTAATTGAAATACAGCTTTGACCTCGGGGCTGCTTTGCGGGGCATGTGCCCAGTTCAGGACGTTGGAAGGAGCAGCATGGGTTCGTCTGTGGGGCTTTTTCTGAAATAAAATGGTGAGACAAGAGGCAGCTAGGCGGAGCAGTGGAGCAAGGACCTGAGATCAGATCCAGCCTCGCACACTCTATAGCCGTGTGGCCCTGAGCAAGCCACTTAACCTCCGTCTGCCTGAGTTTCCTCATCTGTGATTACAGTGAGATTGTTCAGATGAGGTGACACGTTTAAATCACTCGGTGAATCTTTAAGCTTTCACTCAGTTGGTTTTATGGAGCCTGGTGATCTCTGTCCTGCAGGAAGCTGAATGAAGTTCGGAAGAGACTAAATGAGCTGAGGGAGTTGGTCCATTATTACGAGCAGACGTCGGACATGATGACTGACGCCGTGAATGAGAACACCCGAGACGGAGAAGAGACAGAGGAGTCTGAATACGGCTCGGACCACGAGAACCCGGGGCCCGTCACCAACGTTCGGTGAGAAGCAGGTCTCCGCATCCTCTCTCCCCCAACCCCTTCGTTTCTCGTGGGCTGGGGTCTCTGTAAGTCGGGCTTCAGGGGTGATGAGGCTGGGGCTCTGTGGAGCTCCAGCCCCTCCTGGGCGTCAGGGAGTCTGAGCACCTGGCAGTCAGTGAGTCAAGGCACTAACATGCTCCCTGGGCGCCAGGCCCTGGGCTCTGCCCTCCGTGCGCTTGGGCTTCATCAGGAGAGAGCACCCGGAGCGGGCAGGGTGGTCCCGGCGTGTGCCGGTGGAGCCCGGGCGTGCGGCTTGGCTTTCCCCTTCCTCACAGACACTGCGGCCCTCCCAGATGAGGCGGAGTGAGGGTGGGGGGATGGGGGGCAAAGGCGCAGTGGGTCAGGGCCTTCATCCAGAGACAGGAGGCTTGGACTCTGGTGAGAAGGAGCAACTCTGGCTCCCTTTAGGAACCCCCAGGGTGCTGCAGGTTGGCCCGAAGTGAACAGTAAGGTGAACGCACAGTGCGTCGTCAACAACAGGGACGGGAGAAGCCTGAACGCGAACTGTGAGATCAACAACAGATCTGCCGCAAACTTACGCCCCCTGAACGTGTCCTCCTCTCTTGGTAAGCCTTCCCCAGGGGCCGACCCGGTCCTGCATCTCAGGCTCGCATGCATGCGCACCCCTTATCTGGTTTTTGGTTTTTTTTTTGTTTTGTTTGTTTGGTTTTTTTGGGGGGGTTTTTTTAGGCAATTGGGGTTAAGTGACTTGCCTAGGGTCACACAGCTAGTAAATGTCAAGTGTGTGGTCTGAGGCCAGATTTGAACTCAGGTTCCTCCTGACTTCAGGGCCGGTGCTCTGTCCACTGTGCCACCTAGCTGCCCCTTACACCCCTTATCTGTAAGAGCACCCGTCTAGGATCCCAGGCAGAATGCTGTGTTTGGCATTCAGAGACCTCCTGGAAGTCCCACCTAAACTCTTACTTTCTGCAGGGAGCCTTCCCCCACCCCTCTTCCTTCCAGTGCTTTCTTCCTCATCATTGTTTCCTGTTTATCTCATATTTATTGTATTAGTATTATCTCAGGTTCGTTGCTTGTTCTCCTCTCCACTAGATTGTTTGTGTCCCCTGTGCCTGAAGTACAGTAGGCGCTTAATAAATGTTTCTGCGCTGACGAATTGATTTTCCATGTAGAGTGCCGGTATAACAGGGAGGGAGGACAAGATCTTGATGGAGGACAGGGGGAAGATGAGGAGGAGGAGGAAGAGGCTGAAGAGGATGGAGGCAGCGAAGCGTCGTTATCCACTCACAGAAGCAGCTTGGGGGATGATGCCCCTGAGGACCCCGACTTTGAACAAAAGGTCAGCAGGCTGATGGCTGCCAAGCAGAAGCTGAGACAGTTACAGGATCTGGTCACTATGGTGCAGGTGAGGCGGGGGGGGACGAGCTGACCCTCACATGAAGGGTGAGACCCATTCGAGTGGATGTGGCAGATGACCAGGGGCTGAGCCTTCGGGCCCCGGTGCTCGTCTGTGTCCCGCGCAGTCTAGACCTGCTCTTCTGCTCTTCCTGATGTCGGCGAGGAAGCGGTCGGCCCTTGAGCTTTCTGTATCTGCTTTGTGACCAAACTTTATCCTGCAATGTGCGGCCTGTTCTCAGCTTGGGGGCTCGGGCAGCCTGGACGCCCCGCAGTTGGAGGGTGCCGGCGGGACTTCTCCCTTCACTGGGGTCTTGGGTGGTTCGGTGTCTGGTCCTAAATCACTTTCACCTTCATGTTGTGGTCAGAGTCCTGGTCTTTGTTTGCTGACTTAGCTCTGTGGGGGCTAAAAGAGTGATACCAGAAGGCCGTTGAGGGCTGGGATGGTTGGCGTCTGTGGGTGGCAGGATCCCATTGGTGGAGCCGGTGGTCTGAGGTCACTTCTTTCACAGGAGGACGGTGAGCCCGGTGCCGTCTCAGCCAGCACATCTCACCTGGGGGACTTCTTCCCAGTGGAGGAGGCGGAGACCAATCAGCGCTCCAACAACACGAGAGCCAGCAGCAGTAAGGTGCAGGAGGCCGGGCTCCACGACAAGGCGAGGTACGCTCCCTCAGCCCTGGGGCCTGCGGCTTTGGCCGTGGCCGTCTCTGCCGCTGGTCAGGGGCACATGCATCACCTCCCTCTTGTTGCAGAGAGAAATTCTACGAAGCGAAATTGCAGCAGCAGCAGAAAGAGCTCAGACAGCTGCAGGAGGAAAGAAAGATGCTGATTGAGATTCAGGAGAAAATCCAGGCCCTGCAGAAGGCGTGTCCTGACCTCCAGGTAGCTCTGGCCCCGGGGCTGCCTCGGCCAGCCTCGGGCAGGTGTCCCGCACCAGGTTCTCTCGGGCTGCTGGGGGGTGGTGTCTCAGAGAGACTTGGCCTCAGTGTCCCCATCTGTCCCATGAAAAGGGTCGAACTGAAAGGCCTCTGAGATCACTCGTGATCTCGATGCTGAGGACCCCCGTGAGTCCTGGTTCCTCGGCTCCCATCGGGGGTGGGGCAAAACCGTGACTCTCAGATGTTCGCTGATGGGAGGCAAACCCGTCTGACTCCCTTTGCAGCTTTCTCCTGCCAATGTGGGTAACTGCTCCTCTAAGAAGTATGTGCAGGCGCTGACCTCGACGCCGGCTGTGAATGAGCACGAGAACAGCCCCGCCAACAAAGCGGGGTTTGCGCCGGACGAACCCGCGGGGGCAGCAGGGGCGGATAACGAGGTAGGCAGGGGCAGAGGGGTGCGCGTGGCACCGCTGCCACTCGGCTCCCTTCAGGTCTGCTTTGGAATGTCTCTGAGGAGTCGAGGCTTCACGTCTGCTCGAGCGGCCACGCGGCTGGTGCTCTCGCCCTCCCGAAGCAGGACGTGGATTTAGATTTTAAAAGAGAGAGGACTCTTGGAAATGTCCGAGGTCTCAATCTTTCAGGCTCAATCAGAGTCTCTGAGACGCTGTTGGCGCCATTTCACAGCGATTTCAAGGTGTTTTGGGTTTCTGTCATCAGATCGTACATATCAAGTAGGGAAATTTTCTGAGGGCAGGATCGTCCTGGATTTGACTTTGTTGTCTGAATTTTTGTCTGAATGTAGTCTTTTAGAAAAATGTGTGGGAAATACTTGGCTGGCGTCCATTTTCATCAGCCTGAGTGAATGTCTGAAGTATTTCTCTTGTTGAGGCGTCCTCTTGACCTTCGTTGTAGGCCTTTTGTTTCCGTGTCCGTGGCATTTATGAAGTGTCTGCTGTGTGCTCGCTGAGCACTGTCCGCAAAGCTGCCAAGTCAGCTGACAAAACGAAGGTTTTTATTGGAAGCTGGCGGCCCCTGAAAGGGCAAATCAAGAAGTAGTTGTGACAGCAGGCGTGTGCCCCAGTGTTGAGTTGGGACTCACTGTGCTTTCCTTTTTTTTTTTTTAAACAGCTGTGGTCAGAAATGCGAAGACACGAGATTTTAAGGGAAGAATTAAGGCAAAGAAGAAAGCAGCTGGAAGCCCTCATGGCCGAGCACCAGCGGAGGCGTGATTTAACGGAGACGGCGTCCATGGCTGCCGTGTCAGTCAGGAGCGATGGTTCTGAGAATCCGTGCACCCCGCGGCAGAGCAGAACAGAGAAGTAAGAACCCCGCCTGTGCCGCTTGTTCTGAACCCGGCTCCTCTCTGGACAGCCAGCCTGTCTCATCGCGCTCTCCCTGGCACCCCAGCTCCCTGCCCTTCCTGGCCATGGGGCCGGCTCTGGAACACTCAGGCGCTCTGTCTCCCCCTCTCCTTTCTCTCCTCTCTCTCTCTGTTTCTCATCTCTCTCTCTCTCTCTCTTTCTCTCCCCCCCCACTCTCTTTCTCTCTTGTCTCTTTCCCCATCTCTCTTCCTACTCTCTGTCTCTGTCTCTCTGTCTTTCTCTCCCCCCTTCCCAGCCTCTCTCTCCCTATTCTCTCTCTCTGTGTCTCTCTCTTTCCCTCTCTCTCCCTATTTTCTGTCTCTCTCTCTATCCCTCTCTGTCTCTGTCTCTCTCGTCATCTTCCGCTGAGGCCTGCTGGGTCTCTGTAACCCAGCTCCCAGAGCCCCACTTCTTGGGCTCCACCTGGTCTGACCTTGGTCTGGTAAAGTGAAGGGAGCAGCCCTGGTCTTGGGTTCAGAATATGCCAGCCTGAGTGCTTCCCTGGGTAGCTTGGTGACCCTGGCCGGGGTGTTTGCACCTCGGTTTCCTTCACTGCTGAAGTGCAGAGGCCAGCCCCTCTTGGGTGCCACTGTCTCATTCTCTGCTGGGCACCCTTCTCATGTTGGTCCCGTAAGCTCATGCTCAGTGCTTACGTCCTTGCTGCTGCGTCCCAGTCTGGGGAAGCTCATTCTTCTGTGCGTTCTCCTTGACCCCAGACGCTGTGTCTGCCCAGTGCTACGGGCTCCTGGTGCCGTTCTTTCAAGGCCGGGCCTCGCTTTCTGTCAGGCTAGGGGGGCTGCAGCGCACAAAACACCCGGCCTGGAGTCAGGAAGGCCCAACTTCAAATCCAGCCTCAGACACTTACTAGCTGTGTGACCCTGGGGAAGTCACTTCACCTCTGTTTGCCTCAGTGTCCTCAGATGGAAAAGAGGGATAAGAAAAGCACCTTGCCCCTAGGGTGGTTGTGAGGATACAGTAAGATAGTCATGGTAAAGTGTTTAGCACAGTGGCTGACACAGAGTAGCTGCCATATAAATGTAAGCTCGTCATGGTAATAGTAGTGGTAGTGTTCTGCACAAACATTAGTTGTTACTGTTATCCTTCCCTGGCTCTGTGTCCACATCCACATCTGACTCTTTGGACCCCTCCCCTTCTCCTTCTCCTTTCTGTGCTCACAAGAGCTTGCCTTTGCTGCTGGGCAGGGGCTCTCCCTGGTTCAGCTCTGCTGGGCCTGGGGAAGACAGGCTTTTAACTTCTGCCCTGTCAGAGGCTACTAAAGGAACATTCTCCCGTTGGGCCAGGAGGGCGGTGATCGATGGCAGCAGGCCCGGACCGAGCTGCCTCCCGCCAGCGTCATCGCTGACGGTTCCTGTGGTGCTCTGGTGGGCTCACCGTCACCTTCCTCCTTTCATCCACGTGCCCTGTGCTCTGCTCCAGTGATGCCCCTCCTGGCCTCCCCTTGTCCTGGAGCTCAGCCCACTGAGGCCCTGTGGGCCATCTTGCACGGCTTCAGACTTGAGCCTACCTCAGATCCCACTTGTGGCTGCCGCCAGAACTCCCCCCTCCCCCCCCACAAAGGCCTCTCCCCAATGTGTGAAACCTCACGGGACAGTGGGGGAGGGGCACACTCCGAGGACGTCATGTCTGGGGGCTGCCCCCTGCACCTTAGCCGTTGGTACTGGGCATTTGGTGGAGACATGATAGGTTACATCTTTGTGACTTTTTTGTCTTTGTTAGCATAAGGTTTGCAACACGTAGTGCAGAGAGCGCCGGGCCTGCCTCTGGGTTGTTGTGAGATATCCGTAAAGTGCTTCGCACAATGTCTGGCACACAGTAGGAACTTAATAAATGCTCGTACCCCTCCCTTCCTAACCTAGGGAGGTGTAAGTGCTTTTATCTCCAGTTTACAGTTGAGGAAACTGAGGCAAGCAGTGCTGAAGGGACTGGTCCAGTGCCTGAGGCTGGTAGCAGGTGTTTCTAGAGCACTTACTAGTGCTAAGCACTTTAGAATCTTGGTCTCCACGGTTCCTCACGTCAGCCCTGAGAGCAGGTGCTGCTGTGACCCTCACTGTATGGGTGATGTGACTGGCCCAGAGTGGCGCGCAGCTCATGAGTGCCAGCTGTTGCCCGCTCCAGGACTAGCGCTCTGCGCACTGTGGAGCTCTCTCCTCCACCATCATTCTTTTGCTCATTTGGGATGTTCTCCGTGGTGGTCTGTCTTGGTGGATCCACCTCCTTCTCAGTTTAAAGCCCTTTGATAGAGCTCTTAGACTCTGGGCAGATTCCTTTTCACCAGCCTTTTGTAGAGGCGTTCCTTCCCTGGCCGCGAGCCCGCCTTGACAGCCTGTTCGCTCCCCAGATGCACCTTCCTCTCCTGATGTGCTTGCCAGTGGTGACAGCACCCCCTGAGCTCCTGCGGCCTTCAGCTTCATTCCCATGAGGCGCCAGACAGCCCAGGACCAGTGAGGAGAATAGCTCTCCTAGAGCCAGAGACTGGGAGTCCGGGTGGCAGCCGGGGCGCCGTTCTGGGCGTGGCTGCCCGTGGTGGCAGCAGAAGGGGATGGAGAGCTAGCTGCAGGGAGCTAGGACCGGAGCTGCCAGAGCCAGTCGGAGGAGGCTGGGGGCAGCCCCCCTCCAGCAGTGACAGTGTTAGCCATCGCATGTCTGTGACAGGAATTATTACTGAAGATGTTTGGCATGTGTGCACAATTGACTGTATTTTATGTCATAATCGTTAGAACAATGGCAACTTGGGGAAGTTCTACCCAGTGTGCCCTGGATGAAGAAGACGGCGAGGAAGATGGGTACCTTTCTGATGGAGTCGCTCGAGCAGAAGAGGAGGAGGAGGAGGAACAGGATGCCAGCTCCAGTGATGGCTTTGCCATGTATCCTCCTAACGGCGTGACTCGCAATCCCTATGGGGTCAAGGAGAACAAGGCTAGGTTAGTGTGGGGCCTTTTCTCTGGAGGGGCAGGGCAGAGGAAAGAACGGGGAGTCAGGAGGGCCGGGTGCCCTTTGGGCCTTAGCGGTGCCCTGGGGTGGCAATGCTTGTGGGGAGGCCAGCCCCCTGAGCTCGTCGGCATCCCGCACTCTGCCATCTTGGTGTGAGCTGAATGGGGCAGTGCTGATGAGTGGTTGGTTTTGGTTTTGGTTTTTCTGTGTGATCTTTGATTTGAGGATTAGTACCTGGCTCTGGGTCTTCCCCAAGGTCTTCCGTACAGCCCCCCTGCATTGGCACGTGCCGGGATTTAAATAGGGTATCATGAAGCTGTGACATTTAGCAGTGTTGTCAGGGTTTCTTCTCTAGAAGAGGGAAAGTGTGGTTCCCAGTCATGTATTTGAAAACAAGAAATCTTGCCTTCCTGACATTTTTTCCACTTTCAGTCAGTGACTCCGTTTCTTACTTTTGCTGAAGCACTTTTACAGTGCTTTGTCAGGCATTCACAGCAGCGGAGGAGCCGTAGGCAGCATCGTCGTGTCGAGATCCTTGTCAGAACCAAAGGGTCTGACTGACTCAGACAGATGACTGTCCTTCCGGATGGACCGGGGGGTTCATGGTCATTTCTTGCTGCTCTCTTGGGGGCCCCCCCCCAATGGTGGGATGCATCTCCATCCGGCCCGTCATTGATCGCGGGTCTGGTTTGGGAGGCATCAGTGGCTTCTTCCACCCCTCTTCTGGAAAAGCTTCTCACTCGTAGCTGAAACGATTATCAAAATTAACTGGGGATTCCAGAGGCCCCAGTTCCACGCTTGTGTTCCCCAAATGCCCTTCCCTGAATCAGCTGCATAAAATGCTGAATGTGTGTTCCCGTAGAATAGGAGGGGAAACTGGACTGTGATTTCAGTGGCACCACAGAATCTCAGTGAGAAAACTCCCTCCGTCCCAGCAGAGCTCAGCCCCTTCCCTGAGCATTGCCTAGAGAGAGACGCAGGGTGTGGCCTGGCCTGAGAGAGGACGCCACCGATTGGTGTGATCTGTGATGCTGTTTATTTTATGATGTATATTTTGTTCCATGACACTTGTCCTAATTACGCGTCCACACGGTTGGGACATGTTGGCCCACCGTCATTGACCCCCAGGGCCCAGAGCGGTGAGTGTTTAGAGCCAGGTCTTCTTCTTGGCTTCGGGTCTTGCTTTCTATCCATCCTTCCTCTCTCAGAGAAAGAATGATATCAGTGGGTTTTTCCACCCAGCTTGCTTTTCATAATACTTTTCTGCCCTGGTTCCCAGGGAAAACCATCCCCCAGCCACGGCAGCTAGTTAAAAAAGGAATGGAGCACCTCAGGGAACCTTTCCTCTCTGCAGTTTGGAGTTGGGTTTTTAGCATTCTGGTGCACAGGTGAAAGAGCGAGGTCAGTGGGGAGGAAGGAAGACGGACGCACCTGGCCCAGGGCTGCCCAGGGCTCCCCTTGGCTCTGTCTGGAGAAATCAGTGAGGCTTTTCCCTCCACTGAGATCCCTTTGCTCTTTGTCGGCCCTCACAGTCCAAGGAGACGTTGCGCAAGGATTCTGCAGCGTCTCATTCACGTAAAAATCCTGGCTAGCTGGCTTTTGGCTACGTCTCCGTGAAGGATCTCAGAAGCACCACGGCCTCCTTTGTGTTCTGCTTGGTCAGGGTTCGCTTTCCCTTCAGTACCCAAAGAGCAGGTGGGCAGGAGCCCACAAGTCAGAAAGAACGAGCTGCCATGTTGACTGACCCTACGTGGGTTCTCAGAGCCCTCTGGGGCTAGGACGGGTCTAGCCCCTGAGCTCTCGCTCAGTCTTAGCCTCCCCTCCAGGACGTGCTTTGTTCAGTCTGCACCCAGTGGAGATACTGTGGCAGAGTGGATGCCCCTGGCCTCCCGGCCTCCCCAGGCCCCACCTGGTGAGGTGGCGCTTAGTACCCCATGTTATCAATTACCCCGCAGGTGGAAGGCCAGCCGGCCTCTTTCTGCGGATGGAAATTACCGTCCCCTGGCCAAGACGAGGCAGCAGAATATCAGCATGCGGCGGCAGGAGAACCTTCGCTGGGTGTCGGAGCTCTCGTACGTCGAGGAGAAAGAGCAGTGGCAGGAGCAGATAGACCAGCTCAAGAAGCAGCTGGACTTCAGCGTCAGCATCTGCCAGACGCTGATGCAGGACCAGCAGGTGGGCTGGCGGGCTGGGAGCGGGGTGGGGGCGGGGTGGGGGCGGGGTGGCGCCGGCACACCCCTGACGGGGCCTTTTCTGTTCCAGACCCTCTCCTGTTTGCTGCAAACTCTGCTCACGGGACCGTACAGCGTCATGCCCAGTAATGTGGCATCCCCCCAGGTCCATCTGATCATGCACCAGTTAAACCAGTGCTATACTCAGTTAACATGGCAGCAGAATAACGTTCAGAGGTAGGAACCAGCTCGAGTTGCCAGGACGATGGGGACTGGGCTCTCCTGCCCCCGGCTCTACCAGGCCCTTGTAGCGCTCCCCTCTGCTGCTTGTGGGTCTTTCCTCCCTGTCCGTGGGAAGGGCAGGAGGGGGGAGGCTGCTTGCTTAGGGCTCTCTGCAGTGCTCGTGAGCGTTTTAACCCAGAGAGGTGGGACTCTGGGCTCATACTCTGTTACTGACCCGTGTGGCAGAGATATCATGAGGAAGGTGAGGGATGCCAGGCGTTGCACCAAATGGCCGGTGGCATCGGTGGGCAGTGCTTCCCCCCGCCCCAGAGAAGCCAGGGGCGAGCGAGGCCTGGGGGCAGTGGTGTGTCCAGGCCTGCCTTTCCAGTAGAGCCCCGGATGCACACGCCCCCGCATCCCAGTTGGGCTTCCTGTCATTTCTTAGTGTCTCTCTTTCTGGGGCAGTCACAGAAACAGACTCATCGTTTTCTTTGTAGGCTGAGACAGATGCTGAGTGAACTGATGCGCCAGCGTGAGCACCAGCCCGAGAAGGCGGGCAGGAAGGAGCGAGGCAGCAGTGCGCCGCCGCCCCCCTCGCCAGCTTTGTTCTGTCCCTTCAGTTTCCCTGCCCAGCCCATGAGTCTCTTTAACCTCCCAGGATTTTCCCATTTCTCTTCATTTGCACCAGGTATGTTTGTTCTTCTTTCCTTTTCTTTTTTTTCTTTTTAAGGCAGTTGGGGTTAAGTGACTTGCCCAGGGTCACACAGCTAGTAAGTGTTACGTGTCTGAGACCAGGTTTGAACTCAGGTCCTTCTGACTCCAGGGCTGGTGCTCTATCCACTGCGTCTCTTTGCTGCCCCCTGCACCAGGTATATTTGGAGACCATAAAGGGAGCACAAATAAATGGCACGCTGTTGAGAATTATGTCTTTACCAACCGGTGAATTTTTTTAAAGGCCATCGTTAAATGGGATTGTATGTTTTCAAAGACTGCTGGTAATGTTTTCACGCTCTCCAGAGCAAGGACTCCAGTTGTTCTACTGTTTCCGAGGCTTATTGGAGAGCTCAATCTAGTTGGGGAGTGCGTCTTGTAGGGACTTCTTTTGCTCCTTTGAGGGGCCCTGGAGTGTTTGCTCTCCCACGATGGAACCTCTGACTGCTATACTCTTTACCCAGGAGCAGGGGCCCGCTCGGGACTGGGGGGAGCATCCCTTGCCAAGGCCTCCCGGGTCTCTGCGGCCTCTTCTGTCTGGAGGCAGCGCAGCCACGAAGCCAGCCTGTCTTTGACGGCGGCTCTGCAACAGCCGTAGGCTCAGATGGAGCACAAGCCTTGACCAGTTCTCTTCCCCAGCCACGCCCTTCTCGCTCCTCGAGAGAGGCCATGGGGCCTCCTTCTGGGCAGGAGGAGCGCCGCCCGCCCCCCAGGCCGCCGAGTAGGGAAGAGCCGAGCTGTGGCTCGAGGAGGTCACTCGCTCCCTCCATTGTGTTGCCCCACCACTCTGCCTTTGGTCTTTCTTTGTACCCACAGTCCTTAGCATGGTGCCTACACATAGGGGCTGCTTCCTCCGTGCTGGCTGACTGATTGGCCGGCAGCAGGAGTCCAGTCCTGGCAGTAGCACGTGTTTAATGACGCCAGAGATGGCCGCCTTCAACTTCTGCAGGGCCTGGGGGTGGAGGATGTCCACACGCGCTGTTGGTAGACTCTCTGAAACACTCCCACGAGAGCCTTGTCTAGGGACCGGTATGGAGAGACTGCGGACTCCTTGGCGCAGAGCTCAGATGTTAAAATAACAGCGAGGGTGACGTGGAGAGGCCATCAAGGAGCATTCATCAGTCGCGATCACCACTGTTTCCCATGCCAACTTAATGGACATAAAGCACCGCTAGGAGGAGGGCGCCGGCAGAGCCTGGGAACCGCCTCTCCCGCTGGCCAGCGCTCGACGTCCTTGCCAGGCCGAGGAAGAGGGCAGTCTTCGTTCACTGTGAGAAGTGCCACAGAGTGGGGTGGTGGAAGATTCTGAGTTCTTTCCCCTGACAGACCTGCACAGAGTAGCAGAGGGTGAGACCCAAATAACCACATGTGTTCCAAGGGAGTTTGTAGAGGCGACTGCAGGTAGAGCCCCTGCTCCCCGTGCTTCCCTGGGTCTAAGATGTTTCCTCTGATGAGGCAGACGCCATCAGAGCCGACTGACTGTTTTTAATGCTGCTGAGAAAAGGGGGGCCGGTCGCCGAGGTCCCATCTATTTCCTGTTGCGTTGGGATGTAAAGTAAGACCAGCTCCACCCATTCCACCGCTCCAAGGATAGCGAAGTAGAGTTGCTGTTGATGTGCTCTCGGCCCCGTGCCAAGAAGCTCCTCACGCTTTTGGAATATTTGGCGAATTGTTCCCTCGCTGCCCTTGTGAGGGACGGCATTGCCTCTAGCACAGGTCATCTCTGTGGACACCCGTGGAGTCACCTGTCCGTACCAGAGTCTCCTGTACCACATCTGGTAACGCCTCTTCCATGAGGGGCTGGAGTGTCCGGAGCCAAGGACAGGGGCCCTGCTGCCATTGATAGCAAGAGTCCTTGCAGATCTCTTCCTAGTCTGGTCATTGTTGTTTTCCACCTTCTGTTTCATCATCAGATGCCTCGGGATGACGTGGTTGCTTAGACCTCTTCTCAAGCCTCCCGTTAACCTGTGTTTTCCTTCCTTCCTCCTCTTTGTTTTATGAGTCGGGTGGCTCAAGGTCTCGCTTCCTCATTCTCCATAAGGTTGTACAAGCCTGTTGATATTCTAGCTCAGGGTTTCCTTTGGGGACCTCCTCTCTCTCTTTGGCAAATAGGTTTGGGGTTTGCCGACCAGGCTTTTTAATCTCATGGCCACGGGTCAGCTTCTGCTGAACTGCTGTATAAAGACGGTCATGATCTGTATTTGTGCGCTTCTGTTCATCCGCAGGAGCTGGTGCAGTAGCTCAGGAGGGAGCTGGTGCTGAATTCTTGGTGTGTCTTATTCTAACTTTGTGCAGGTTTTGATCTGTGCCCTGACGAGCCGGGATCTCCAGTGCATGCAGACAGCTTGATTCGGGAAGGACTTGTGCATCACACATAAGTTCCTGTCTGTTTCCAGCGTGATCGCTTTCCGCTTTTGTGGTCTTGTTTGGGGCTTGACATGTTTGATGCCTTCCAGTTCTTTTCTTAAAGAAATGATTTCTGATCTGTGGGTGTTCACTCTACCAGTGTCATTCATTGTTCTGGATCCAGTTTCTGCCTCTCCGCGGCTTTGTATGGAAGACCTCAGGGATCACGATACATGTGGGTTTCCTTTGGAGGGTCTCGGCAGGTTCTCTGTAGAAGACCACTCTATTCTCCGCAGCAGATGTTGGAGCTGAAGCTGCAGTTGTGTGCGGTGCTATTTTGTGCGGATAACTCATGACGATCCTTCTTACACAAGCTGGCTAAGTGGCCTGTGTCCCAGGGATGTCCTCTTGCCTTGGGGTGTAAAATGAGACCGGCTCCTCCAATTCCTTTAAGCATTTTCCCAAAGAGAATCTTTGATCCTTTCTTCTGTTTTGCTACAACCCGCTCTTACCTTCTGGCTTCTTTCATAGCAAGAATGGCTCCAAGATCGATAGCTGTCAGGACCTCCTGGCCCATGTCCACTTGTCAGCCACTGTGGGCCTTGAGCCCACACTTGGGTTACCAGCTACAAAATTAACCTCTATCGACTGAATCAGAGCCCTCTGCTCACCCTTTCTGCCAGTCTGCCCCATCCTTGCACAATCAGAAGGGAGCCAGGGAGGGGTTGGGAGCATTGTGTGTTTTTGTTGACTAGGCCCATGGCCCGTGAGGTCCCCTAGCCCAAGTAGCCAGCTTAGAAGCCCCTGGGCACCAGCCACTTATCACGTGCCTGGCGTGTAGCAGGTGCTGGGGGTGCATCGTCTTTCTCTGTCAGAGAGCTTCCGTTCTGATGGCCAGAGTAGGGGTTGGTCTCATGGGTTACCACCGCCTCCTGGTCACTGGGCAGTCTTCTCCGTAGCTCGGCAGGTCCTCGGATGGACGCACCTTGGAAGAAGCAGGGAGGCGGTACCCGTGGGAAAAGAGCTTTATTGGGGGCCACAGTCATTCGGGCATTGACAAGCATGGACTGCGTGCTTCACATCCTGGCACTAGAGTTACCAGGTATCTGGCCTTCTCTGGGTCTCGGTGGCCTACCTGTAAAATGAGGGTCATTTCTGGCTCTGAATCTGGGGTCCCGTGTCCTGAATGAGCTAGCCTTGAAGAAGCCATGAGGAGCGACAGATGGGAGAAACATCGACTCTCTGCCAGCATTTGTAGAGGGCTCTCTCATCATCCATGGCAGTTTTAGGGCGCAGAACCGCATTTGCTAAGAGAATTAGAAATGACTTTTAAGGCTATGGAGCTGGAATGCCCAGCCCCGTGGAAGACATACCTCCACTGGTGCCAGCATCAAAGCGTTGGTTTTCAGTACGTTTGAGAGTGGAAAAAATGACACGGCGGTGGTGGCAGGCGGTGCAGCAGACAGTGGGAACTACCCAGCCCTGGGCCTGTTTTCTCAGTTCTGTGCAGCCTCACCCTTGCCCAGGCAGATCAGTCACCAGGCTGGATTTGAGCTCTGCGTTCGTTCCGCGATCCCATCGTGTCTCACGTGTCTGCCCTGGGCAGATTCCCTATCGTTCGCGAGGTCCCTCTGGAGGCTGCAGACCTCCTCCATGAGGTCTGCGTTCCCTGAGAAGACAGCAGCCTTGCCCCAAACCAAACGGACAAAGAGTCCCTCTCCTGCAGCCGCTCGATCGTGTGCCACTGGTGGCAGAGGCAGGTGGCCGTGAGTCCTGGGGTAGCCACAGAAGGTCAGCCAGTGCAGATGGGGAGAAGGGGTGGTAAGGGAGGGCCTCCGCCCTTCCCAGGGCCGCGTGGGTGTGGACGATCCCAGCACATGATGCCAGGTGAGGTCCTGGGCTGCGGAGCAGTTCATGAAGGGAGCGGCCCTGCATGTAAAAAGCCACTCAGCTTTCGAATGAGATGAGGTATGTAGAAGGTTTCATTGTTACAGGCTTAGAATGACCCGATTCTAGAAATTGCATTCGTTAGTATGCGGGGTCACAACTTCCCAGTGCCTTGTCACATCTGTGACTTTGCTCTGACAGGTATGAATTTCAGTCCTTTATTTCCATCTAACTTTGGAGATTTTGCGCAAAACATCCCTCCGCCTGGCGAGCAGCAGCCACGACCAGCAGCTCAGAATATTCCAGGAAAAGCCGAGTACGTGGCATTTCCAAAACCCTTCGAGAGCAATTCCTCCATTGGAACCGAGAAACAAAGGTATTTAGTTCACAGAGAAGGTTTGGCGGGGGGGGGGGGGGGGGGG
>NW_020949971.1:2615232-2686394 GCF_900497805.2 Vombatus ursinus
GTGTGTGTGTGTGTGTGTGTGTGTGTGTGTGTGTGTGTGTGTGTGTGCGCGTGCGCGCGTGTGCACGTGCTCAACCTTTGATACATCAGTGCACACTTTGAAAGTGTAATTGTGAAGGATATTCACAGGGCAGCCAAGAAGGGGAGCTGTGACCTCAAGTGCCGCTGGCCACAGGGATCAGCCGGTTGAAGGCTTGGTTCTAGGGTGGCCACAGTCTAAGTGGCCTCCTGGCCTAGGATCCCTCCTGGGACGCTGGTGGCCTTAGCCCATTGGTGTGCGCACAAACACCCCTTCCCCCCTTTACTGTTTTTTATCTCTGCTCCGTGAGAGCCCGACTTCAGAGCACACACGCATGCACGCGCACACACCTCTAGGGGCCGGGGCTGCAGAGTGAAAGGGCTCCATCCTGTGATGCTGTACGTCACGGCAGCACGAGCGAGTCCACGCAAAGGGTTTGAAGAGGCTCCCCCCAGTGGTGGGCATGTTCCTAGGTCCGTGCTTCAGGGCAGCTGGACAGCGCTGGCCTCAGAGCAGCTCAAAAAGGGGCATTCTAGGGCCCTGGAATCTTCTTCAGACAGTTGTGCTTGGTTTCCCAGACAAGGGGTTCTACTTAATGTTCTAGCCTAGATGTTTTGAGATGCAGGTTTGGGGCACTAAAAATAAGAAGGGCAGGAGGCATAAAACATCCTGTTGGACAGAGCAGGTCTATGCCATAGAACCAGAAACCAAACAAGAAATAAACCCAAACAGGTTTTCTGGACTATAACAATGCGTTTTCCAGGCAGACCCCATCTTTCATGCACATGTACAGAGAAGTAAGCCTGCCTCTTTTTTCATTCATCTTCCTGTCTGGCGGGTCCCCTTTTTCAGCCAGCTGGGTTTTGGGGGTAGTTCTCAGGCTTTGGCCATTTGTTTGGCAGACAAATGCTGGGTCCTCCTTCCAGCCACCCCAGCTCTGGAAGCAGTACCAGGAGTGCGGGAGACTCTTCTTGGGGTAGATCTGAACATCCAGTTTGATCAGACGTCCATGGGCAGTGTTGGGGTCCTGCTTTTCTTGGGCAGGAGCTGGGGCTCCCTCAATGTAAGCAGACTCCATGGGATAACAGGCTTCTCTGGAATCTTCCTCACCTGGTGGGTTTGTACCTTTGGGGCTCAGCACAGGCCCAGAATAACCATCGGGGTGGGGTGTGTCTCCGGACCAGCAGGGCAGCATATGGGCCTTGACAGCCCTCGGTTCTGTCTGAACTCGCTGGCCTTCAGTCCTGTCCCTCTTCTCCACTTCAGAGCCCATTTTTCCTGGGAGTAACTGCACTCCTGTCTGCTCTCTGCTGCACTCTCATGCCAGAGAAAGAAAGATCTTGTGCTTTGGGGGCTTAGGACAAGCCTGGTTGGCAGCTCCACTTAGGCAGCATTCCCGTAGGTTGTGGTGCAGAATTCTGTGGAAACATTCTGGCGACTGGCCCCCGGCGATTCTGTGCCCCCACGTTCACCTCTCGGTGTCAAATATGAGGAATTGCCTCTGGGAATGGAGAGTGGAGAAGTGTGTCAGGTAAAAATTCTTTTGTTCTCCTGGTCAGAAACCAGAAGCATCCTGAAGAGGAGGCGGATAGCCGCCGACCGGCCCGGCTGTTTGAGCAGGAAGGCGGTCTCGAGAAGCCACTAGTCAAGACTGGGTTTGCAGTGTCTCTGCAGAAAACTGCCCCCGGCAGTCACCCAGATCAGCTCGAGGCCGGCCAGAGAAGGCGGCAGTTCGATGAAGAGTCCTTGGAGAGCTTCAGCAGCATGCCTGACCCTGTCGACCCAACCACGGTCACAAAAACGTTCAAAACTCGGAAGGCGTCTGCGCAGGCCAGCCTGGCCTCCAGAGACAAGACCCCCAAGTCAAAGATGAAGAAGAAGGCTTCTGTGCAGCTGAAAGCTAGAGCAAAAAGCACCGGTAAGTGCTGGGGACTGGGGCCATCCGTGAGGCGCTGCCAGGGTGCGGGAACTGCAGGTCCAAGCTTACAAAGGAAGGAGCTGAGTAACCGGGGATGAGGGAGTGTCCAACCCAGGCCTCCACATTGCTCTCGCTAATATCAAGTACTTGACTTGATTAAATTTCTTTTAAATTCCGTAGGTCAAATTTAAGAAGTTGACATTTAATGCCACTAACATTCCAGTCCACATTCTTTTGTGAAGTCCATAACAGATCAACTCTGCAAGTCTTGTAATCATACAAAAGCAATCTCCTGCCCCCCAGGATGCTGCTGTCCCGGTCCTGTTTGTGCAGGCTCACCATCTTAGGGTCAAGCGATAGAACCATTCTGCCATCTACAAATTGTTTGTCTTATCCTCATCACTCCTCTTTGTCCCGGCTCCAGCTCGATTAATGCCTCCTCTGCTCCCCCGTCCCATCCCTCTGAGCTACGCCCCTTTAAGATCCAAGGCGCACAAGCACACCACTCCCTCAACAGCCTCATTGTGGCCCCTGTGGACATACAGTGGCTGCCTCTCCATCTCATCCCCTCCCATGGTTCATGGTTCTCTGAACCAGAAGTGTTCATGGCAGTAACCAAATTCCCCACCTTTCTTCCTGGATGTGCCTCTCAAAAGCAAGGGCAGCCTGGAAAGCCCTGGCCTTCCACACATCTGGACCCTTAGCACATGACCTCCAGGCTCTGCACCCATCGCCCATCACTCTTCTTTCTCCCCTGCCCCCAGGCTTTGCTCGTCAGTGCAGGTGTTTGACTTGCTACTCTCCACAGTCTCTTGCTTTTCTGCCCAGGCCAACCTGGGGCATCCCTCGTGATTACCACTATAGAAGGCTAGGGAGGTCAGCAGACTTCATCCTTCAGGCATTCCTGGCACCAGAGTCTCAGCAGGGCCTTGGCTGGACGCTTCCCTTGCCGATTGCTTGTTGAGCTCCTCACAAGCCCTCCGCCAGAGGTGCCCTGGTACCCAGCTCATTTACCTTCCTTGATTTCCCTTGATCTCTCTCCTCTGGCGCGCTCCGTCTATGGAGTGTGTGTTTGGGTCTTATTCCCTCATGAGCTCCTGAAGCTGAGAGAAGGTCTTCTGTAAACGCTTTCATTTACAAATGAGCAACGATTGTTTGTTAGTGTATTAGCGACAGATTTGTGTCATGCGTATTCCCTAGTGCATAGTGCAGTTCTTTGCACGTACAAAATGCTGAATGAATAAGAAGGCTCTAATTCTCTTGAATTCTATGCATAGCTATTACGCACTGTTGTGCTTAAGACACTTCTAGATGCTAGGAGTGCCAGGAGGATAAATGATACAGTGCCTGCCTAAAGAAAGAGTCTGTGATCGAATGGAGACTGTGACATGTGAACAAAGAAGGCAGGATGTAAGAGGGTTGCCTCCAGGTCAGAAAAGGCTTTCTGGAGCCATCATTGCCCACCACAGAAGGTGGGCCTTGGCGACGGCCCCCAAGAATTCCGCCCTGGGGAAAAGATGGCCATCTCCTGGTGTGGTGAAGAGCCGGCGATGAACGTCAGTTCTGTGGAATAACGTTAGGAAGGGAGGTTAGAGAGTGCATTCAGTGCCACCCAAAGGCCTTCCGGTCTGTAGGCTGGAGGGAAATGAGGCTTTTGAGTGACATGGTCAGGTGTGTGCCTTAGGAGGCTTATTTTGGCATCTGTGGGAAAGATGGACTGGGAAGGGAAAGAGACCAGGGAGGACACAGCTAGAATGGTCCAAGTGAGAGGCAGACACCATGGATCTGTGTTGGGGGAAGAGGACCGTTGTGGAGGTGGAGTGAGCCAGGCTTCACCACACGACAGCCAGGACACCAGTAATCCAGACCGAGGGTCGTGAAGGCCTGATAATGAACGCTCTTTAACTGTAGACGTTAAGTAGTTTTCATTCGTTTGATTTGCATTTTATTAATGACAAACTTGGGATCACGTACTAAAATTTCCCACTAAATCAAGGTCAGGAATACAGCTAATGTTATATACACGCTATCCCTCCATCCTTAGTGGGGTGCCTGAGAGGCTCCAAATGAGCCTGAGTCTTGGCTCTACCCTTTTCTGGAGCTGTTTCCAAGAATCCTGATGAGATCCCCTTTCCATCCACACCCTCACTTGTAATCTCTTACCAGGTAGACACCTGGGAGATGAGAGCAAATTCCCCGGGTGTAGGTGCTAATTTATCCCCCTCCACATTTCTTTGGACTTCACCTGCCTGATCCTTGGGGCCCCAGGTCTGCTCTGCTAGGATGGCATTGACTCTCAGAATGACTGTAAACGCGAGTGACGCTTTCAGTGAGCCAGGCGCGCCTGATGACAACACTTGTCCCTTTTTTCACTTAAGGGTATGAAAGTGCCAGTATGTCTGGTACGTGTGAGCCTTGCAAGAGCAGGAACAGGCACGCAGGCCACACCGAGGAGCCTGTTCCAGCAAAAGTATTCAGCAGAAAGAATCATGAGCAGCTGGAAAAAATTATAAAATATAGTCGATCAACAGAGATGTCCTCAGGTAAGGGGGTGGGAAGAAGTGCCTGCTGTGCCAGGCTGGCACAGCCTGGTCCAGGTGAGATTCACAACTGCTTTTGTGTGTGCCTGCCCTTGGTTTTCAAAAGCATCCTTTACCTTCTTCTGACTTTATGCGTGGGATCCAGGAAAGAAAGATCCAGAAAGTCCTGCTTACCTGGCAGGCAAGAAATCTTTAATACAGGGGCAGCAAAATGGCACAGGGGATAGAGCTCTGGCCTTGCAGTCAGGAGAAGTTGAGTTCAAATCTGCCCTCAGACACTTGACACTCACTAGCTGTGTGACCCTGGGCAAGTCACTTAACCCTGATTGCCTCACCAAAAAAGCAAAAACAAAAACAAGGAAAAAAATCTTCAATAGAATATGTAGAAATGAGGTGTACGCCCAAAAAGCTAACCTCATCTCTTAATTCTGTGTGCGTCCTGATCATTAGAACCTGCTCACGAAGCCCCAAAGGCCATTCTGGGCCAGATCTCAGCCTTCCCTCTGGTGCCTTCAGCTGATCCCCAGAGCATTTCACCTTTGTCCTGCCCTCCCATGAAGGTGCTAACAAGTGAGACCAGGGGCTGCTGCCGCTGCCGTTAATGATGGCATAGATACAAAACAGCAGCACTGGAGTAATTCAGCAGTCGTAGAATCCCAGAGTCTGAGAATTGAAGTCACCTGAGCAGCTGTCCTGTGCAAGTCCTGTCCAAAAAGGATTCCCCGCCGTGCTGTACCCAATAAGTCGTCATCCGTTGTTTGTCTTTGACATCAGGGAGGTGATGCCATGACATGCGAGTGAATTGGATTTAAGTGAGGGAAGGCAGTGCAAAGTCACCAGCCTCACTTTCTCCTCCGGAGCCATCTGGGTCCAGTGGCCAGATAGATATCAGGACGACTGGAGAGGGCCCTGGATAAAGGGGGAGACCCTGGCCTTTTTAAGTTAAGATCTTTCCCAGGTCTCAGTTTTTAACTGAGACTACAATTCAGTGATTAAGGCTAAATAAGAGATGGGCAAAGAATGGCCTCTTTTACCTAGTTTAAAAAAAAAAAAACAAACCCACAAAACAAAAACAATCTGGGAGGGAAAGACCCTCATGGTTTCTGGCCCAAA
This sequence comes from Vombatus ursinus, assembly GCF_900497805.2. Classification (NCBI taxonomy): domain Eukaryota; kingdom Metazoa; phylum Chordata; class Mammalia; order Diprotodontia; family Vombatidae; genus Vombatus; species Vombatus ursinus. The sequence goes on from NW_020949971.1 coordinate 2,620,822, forward strand.
CAGAAATCATTGATATTTACTCTCACTCTGAACCCTCAGAACCCAAACAATGACTGAGGGAGGCTTGGGCTGGGACCTGTTGTTGGCCAGTCAGTGAGAGCCAGAGTGATTTGGGTTTAAGGCATGGTCCTTAAAAAAGAAATGTAGCCTGTAAACCTCGAGATAGCTTGAGATCTCTTTGATCTCAAAATCAAAATGTATATTCCTTTGGGCAGAGCACCCACAGGTAGGGGTATGATTCCCGATGTGGACAGTTGTCCTCCAGCACCCTCCTGGAAGCTTCCAGTGACAAGGAACTCCTCTCAGAGCAGCCTGTGCCACTTTTGGATAGTTCTGATTGTTGGGATGCACATGACAGCCCTCAGATATCTGAAAACAGTTATCCTTCAGGGCTACCCAGGCCCCAGATCTCTTCTCCAGGCTGTGATCTCTAGTATCCTCATCGGGCGTGGCCCTGGGGCCTGTCACTCTCCTGGCTGCCCACCTCTAGACCCTGTCTCACTTAATGCAATCTTTCCTAAGCTGTGGTGCTCAGAACGAGATGCGGTCTTCCCACTATGGTCTGACCTCCTTCTTCCTAAGTGGCCTGGGACCACATTCACTTTTTTGCTGCTGACATCTGTTGGCACTTGCAGCCCCCCTCTAAACCCTGAGCCCTGAGCTCCATGTCCTCCATTGTCCACTCGTGAAAGCCATCTTTGGAAGTCCTGCAGACTGTGTGTGACTGCTGCTTCCGCTTCTGAACTCGCACGTTAGCCACGTTTTCCAGCAGACCATGCTGGCTCATTCTCAGAGATGGACAGCGTCCTGGGCTTGGAGTCAGAAAGACCTGAGCTCCAGTTTGACTGCCGACACTCATGGGCTCTGTGGCCCTGGGCAGGTCAGGTCACCTTCCTTTCGCAGCCTCAGTTTCCTCAACTGCAAAATGTGTAATAATACATAATAGCACCTCCCTGCCAAGGTTGTTATGAGGATCCAGTGAGATCCTGTTTGTGAAGTGCTTTGCAAACCTTAAAGTGCTTTAGAAATGTTAGTTATTTGTATCAGTTGTCATTGGAGTAGATGAAAAGAAATACAGAGTCAGAGATGGGAGGGATCTCAGAGACTACCTCAGGCAGACTGCACCTAAACACCCATCCTGCTTGACAGGCCTTTACTTGGAGCCCTTTGAGGACGGGGAGCTCACCCCATGCTGCCCCTTCTCCTTCAGGGCAGCTCAGATCAGAAGGAAGGAAGAAAAGCACTATTTTTCTTAGCTCAAGCTTTGGTTGGTCTCTTGGTTCTGCCTCCTAGGACAGAGCAAAACAAATGTCATCCTTTCAGGTGATGGCATTTGAAATACTTGGAGACAGTTCTAATATCTCCTCCCCAAGACTCCTCTTTTCCAGCCACTCCTTGTTGTTTTCTGGACACCTTCAACTGCCAACACCCTTTGTAAAATGAGGCTCCTGGGACAGCCCCCGCCTTCTGACCTCCCCAAGCAAGGACACTTCTTGTGCCTCAAGCCTCAAACAGAGTCACTGGTCAGCCTCGGTGTCACACCATGCCTCATGTTGAACCCCCAGATCTTTTTCCCATGAATTGCTTTCCAGCCCTGCCTTCAGCATCTTGTATTTCTGACATTGATGTTTTGAACCAAGGTGTCAAACTTTACGTTTATCTCTATTGAACTGACTCCTTCCCCCCCCCCCCCCCCCCCCCCCCGTTAGAATGTAAACTCTTTGTGGGCTGTTATTCTTTGAGTTTTGTCTTTGTGTCTCAGCACCTGGCGCTTGGTAGGTGCTGGATGGCTGAATGGGAGTGGCGTAAGGTGTTGATCTAAACCTCTTTTCTGCCAGGCTGCTTTCTAGTTTCCTTTCACTGCATATCAGACTCAGACTCTTCACAGTATTTTCTTTTCTAGTCCTTCTAGGTCTTGGTAGTTTAAGCTGTTCCCCTGACACACTCTGTTTTATTTAGCTCAGCTTGTTTTGATGTGTGTTGTGTCACATCATTTGGTTTTAGATCTGGTGATGTTAGGTCTCTCTAATGTTAGGCTCCCTTCTTTCCTGCCTTTTTTTTCCCCCTTCCATTTTTCTCCTTGAGATTCTAGATGTTTTTGTTCCTCCAAATGAATTTTCAAATTTGTTTGTTTAGTTCTATAAAGTCACCCTTGGTAGCTGGGTATAGCACTAGGTAAGTGTCAGTGGGAACGGATGAATGAATGAATGAAGCGTTGATTAAGCGCTTCTTTTAGGCCACGCATCACGTGTCCTCATTTCTATTACATCGGCACGGCCCGCACATGAACAATGACTCTCTCACTAGTGGGCCTCTTTTAGTTCTATAGACAGCGTTTTATGGTTAGATCCTGAGTTTGTCTTGGCAGAGCAACTCCAATATTTTATGGGTTTTGTAGTGATTTTGAATACAGGGTTTCCAAGCATTTTCTAGAGTTTTTTATTAGTACTGTCTAGAAATACTGCTTGTATTGTGTATTGGGGGGTTATTTTACATCCTATTATCTGAAGTTATTATCCTTTTTCTTAGTTTCTTTACTGATTCTCTGGGGTTTTCTAAGTAAACTATCAGGTTATCTGCCATCAGATAATATTGTCTTTTCTTGACCACTGTTTATACCTTTGACTTCTCTCTGCTTTTATTTCTGTAGCTAGCCTTTCTAGTATTGTGTCAGATCATGGTGAGGAGACTAAGCACCCTGCACTTCTTGGCAAAAGCATTTGAATCATCCACTCAGCGAGCGTTTGTGAAGTGCCTACTGTGTGCTCAGCCCTAGAGCTATGTAAAGAAGAGAAGTGGCCTTCCTCCCCAGGAGGAGAGGGCCTCGTACCTAAGGACAGTTACGATCCCCCCAGGAAGTCTAGTCTTCCTGGGAGGTCTGACGACACAGATCAGCATCCGATGCTCTCCCTTCTGCCTAGCTGTGCTTCATCTGGTCCTGGTGACAGGGGCTCCTCGAGGGCAGCTTTCGTGTCCTTCTCTCAGGTGCCAGCCCTGCCTGGGCTCTCCAATCCGTCATCCTCTGCCTTCTAGGATTCTCCTCTTTCCCCTCCTCAGTGTGTGTGAGTTCTCTGGCCTAGGGAACTCTCAGGGGAGGAAATTCCTTTTACCAGAGCAGGTTAGCCCCTTCTCTGTACCTTAGGGCCTTGGAGAGTCGCTTCAGGCCTCTGATGTGTCATGTGTGACTTGCTCAGGGTCACACAGCCAGCACGGGTCACGGGCAAGATCCTCCTGTCTTTTCCCTGAAGTGCCTCAGATCTGCTCTCCTGACAGGTAGGAAGTGTTAAGTCTTTGTGTGAGCCCTGTCTAGCTCTCCATGCCAGGGTAAAGCAGTCGCTTTTCTGCCTAGGCGGCTGCCCCTTCCAGCTCAGCGGCCAGCCCCTCCTTACTGATGAGAATCAAGTCCCGAATGGGAGGGGGGCTCCTGATTTCTTCCTCTGCCTTTGGAAGGGCGAGACTGTCATAGTCAAGATGATGGTGAGCTGTTGTACGTCATGCAGCCAAGGGCTCGGGCCGATGTCCGGCTGAAGGAGAGCTCCTTCCGGGCCAGGCTGAGATCAGTGTTTCCCAAACTCCTTACCTGTTTTCTGTTTTGGTCCACGTGGTCTGTTACCACCAACCTCTATCCCTCCACTAACTTGGTTTAAATAAGTTTTATTGACTTTTTTTGTTTCTTCCATCACCACAGTGTTCCATCTGTCCCTTCCCTTCCCCCTCTCAGAGAGTCCTCCCATGTGACAAGTAGTGTTTTTTTGGGAGAGTGTCAAAAAAAAGTCAGCACAACCTATCAGTTCATTGAAGAAGTCCAAAACCATGTCAATCAGTGGCACCTGTGGGCCTTCCCACCTCCACAAAAGGATGGCTTCCTCACTTAAAATCGATCTATTATGATATATTGCACCCTCCCTCAAGGGCTATAATTATGAGTATGGCCCGAATTTGATGTAAGACGCAGGAACTGACATGAAGTACGAGATGGAGAAGAAGTGCCTAGAGCATCGTTCATCGGCAGAAGCAGCTGGGGGCGTGGCTGTGCCGTGAGCTTCCTTGGCATCCCTGGATGTGTCCATCAGGGAAGCCAATGCAGGCTCATGCTGCCTTGGGTGAGGCACGGAGCCTCGGCCTGGGCGTGGGGGGGGTCCTGCTGTCCTCTGCAGAACCAGCCAGACCCCCACATGGAGGACCACGTTCAGTGCTGGTATCCACGTGCAGAGGGAGTGTGCAGTGTGGCTGAATCAGGGGTGCGTGGCGGGAAGAAGAGTTGTGGGTGCATAAAAGCTATCTTTAGGGGTTGGAAGAGCTTTCCGGCACAAGTAGGGTAGATTGTTCTGCTTGATCCCAGGGAACAGAACCAAGACCAGAGGGGGTGGTTTGTAAAAAGTTCAGAGGTAAGGATCACTTGCAAACCATTAGAACTGTCCGCAGCAGAGTGAGCTCCCCGAGGGTAAGGGTGACTTCCCCCTCCTGAGAAGGCCTCAAGCAGAGACTGGTAATGAGCTCCTGCCTACAGTGGGGCTTAAACTAGAGGCCTGCTAGCTCCCACATCCCTTGGTGCTCCTGAGTGGACCTGGGCCTGAAGTGTCCTTCCATTCTGGAGGTCCCTGACCTCCAGAGGCGGCCGGGCCAAGTCTTGCCTCTTGGAGGCCAGCCAAAGCTGAGGGTTCAGGTGAACAGAGGAGAGGTTTCCTCTTCCTTTGACCGAGGCAACGGGCTGCCTTGTCCCCACCCTGAACACAGAAGGTAGAGTCACGCTTGCTGGTGCTGGGTCAGTCACCATTTTCTGTGGTGGATCTTTTGGGGCTTTTGTGATGGGATGATTGCCTTTACATGGTGACAGAATTCAAAATGAGTAAAACTATAAGAAGCTCCTCCTTTGGTCTCAAAAACAACTTTAAAGAGGGAGTTTGTTTTTTTTTTTAAATTTCAGTGACTCATAGATAAACCCTGTGTTTACTACTCATCCACATTTTGTGTTCATCGTTGTATCTGTCCCTTCCCCCTTTCCCTACAGCACATGCTAGGAGAATACTTCAGCAGTCTAACAGAAATACATGCAAGGAAGCGCCAGGTAATGCACCAACTGCTTCATTTCAATTTCTGAAGAAAAATCTCTGTCCGAATTTCTCATCCCAGACTCAGTGCTATCAATTTACTCTCTGCATTAGGTGCAGTTTAATGTATCTGTGAGCGAGTATTTGACTAAAAAAAATTGTTTAAACAAACAAAAAAACCCACTGTTTGAGGAATCTGATAATTTTATAATTTCAGTTACTATGGCCAACTTCTACTTGGTAGGACAGTGTGGGTGTGTGTGTCTGTACACCTGCGTGCATGTGTGTGGGTCTGTTTACAAGTGTACATATCTGCGTGCACGCATGCAGGTGTGTGGTTTTCAGCTTGACTTTTTGAGTTATGTAGCGTGTAGTTATGAGATATTTAAAGCACCATTTTCCAGAAAGTAGAATTTGGAATTATTCCTGGTTCCTTGTATTTGCCTTGGAGAGGCCAAAATTCTAGACTTGGCTGAGTTTTCGATTAGTAATATCTCCCATAGAAGTCAATGACAGTCTGATTATACAGAGTTTCAAATTATACAGGCTTTCAGAGAGTTTTCTGGAGTGTCATTCTTGTATTTAAACCGGAGACTTACTGTCTTTTAATACTGCTGTAGTTCTATAGCAACAATCAGTGAGGAAGGAACAGGAGGGCGGTTTAACATTTAAGAGTGGGGAAGGAAAGCAAGCAGAGCCTGCTTTTGAACATCTTAGGGACACTTCCAAGTGAAGAGCGTCGACAGCCTTCAGAAGGTGGGCTCCAGGAAGCAGCAGACTGCATTCCTCACCCATTGTGACCCCCAGAATTCCAAGTCTAAGAGGGGTCAGCTACACAGGCCCTCCTCCAATTGAACATATCCATTAGTATAAAAAGTAACCGTTTACTGAGATGAAAAGATGTCACTCATGGATAAGACGATATGAGCTGTTGATTTTGTGTTGTGTGCGTGTGTGTGTGTGTGTGTGCATGTGTGTGTGTGCGTGTGTGTGTGCGCGTGTGTGCATGTGTGCAGAGAAGCAGAGAACCTTGACTTTTTGTTTACTGAATTTTCCAGAGTGTGTATTTCAGAGTAGCTCATTGTGTGGCCTTGGTCAAGTCACTTAGTTCCCACCATTTTAAAAGGAGCTGTTCCAGCTCCAAAATTCGGTGACTCTAGGAATGACCTTCTTGGCCTTTCCAGGAAAAGCTGGTGTGTGTGTGTGGTTCTGTCACCACCTCTCTGGGCAGACCTGCAGAAAACCATGTGTCTCATCTCATGAATGTACTGAGTAAAGTTTCCATTAAGTTCTGTTAGAAAAAACACAGAAATGTGGAGGAAAGTGAGTTTGTGAGACTGTGTTGCAGGCTTGAAGCACTGTGTGGAAGAAGAGACAGCACTCACTTCATCCTCAAAACGCCACCCTCAGTAACTCGCAGCTTGGGAGGACAGGAAAGGCCTGGAAAGCTAGCGCTGTCACTAGTCACTAGGAGGAAGTGTCCAACAGTTCATCCGTTTTGATTGTCTGATCTTTTCTGTCTTCCAGAAACTGGAAGTGATTTTTCTATGTTTGAAGCTTTGAGAGATACTATTTATTCTGAAGTAGCAACGTTGATTTCTCAAAATGAATCCCGTCCTCATTTTCTCATTGAGCTTTTCCATGAACTCCAGCTACTTAACACAGACTATTTGAGACAGAGGGCACTGTATGCGCTGCAGGTAAAGAAGGGCCTCGACTCCCCTCGGCCTGGGCCTTTACTTCCCTCTGTGTCTGCACAGGGGCGTCCCTGTGGACCAGCGTTCTTCTCTGTCTGTTCTCTGTACTTTGTGGCTACGTTACTGCTGTAGCTGCACGTCCTGGCCCGTAATGTAAATTCTCTTCCAAAAAAGTGACTTCATACCTTATATTGCCTTGATTGTCTCCATTTTAAAAGGGCTAGTACGTTTAAATGTGGCATACTGAAAAATTATTTATTATCATTAAAATTATTGTTTATTAATACTAGATCTTTATTATTATTTAAGTAATTAACTGCCTTATTTCTTTGTTTAGGACATAGTCAACAGGCATATTTCTGAGACTAATGAAAAAGGAGGTGAAAATGCCAAATCAGTGAACTCTACTACTTGGATAGCCTCGAACTCAGAACTGACTCCCAGTGAAAGCCTTGCCACTACTGATGATGTAAGCTATTGATGTTTCATAAGATGTAGGTGTTTTCATTCTGTAGCAAATTGGCACCTACTCATCTCACTTCTTTTTGTGAATACACTCAAATGTATGTTGTTTTATGTGAAGTGTAATTAGACTGTGGAAGCCCATTTCCTCTTTAAACCTGAATTTGGAGTCCCTTATTGATTTGCAGTCATTCACTTGTGAGAAGGGGACTTGTCAGCAGTTAAGAACTGAAATCACTTCTGGAGGTTCCATCCATTGACCCAGTAGAGCTAGGAGTATAGACATGAGCACGTGGCGCCTGCAAACCGCAGTCACCCTGTGTGGACTGGCCTTTCAGCAGTTCTTCAGAGCTGGGGGCTGTTGTCAAGAGCGCTCGTCCAAATCCCTCACTTGACGGATGAAGAACTGAGCGGGGCAGTCACTAGCTGGCTCGCCAATGGATGCTAGCTGCCAGCCAGACCAGTGATCTGGACCCAGCACCGCATTTGGGGAAGGCTCCAAAAGCCAGTCTCACACAGACATTTCTGCAGTGGTCATGCTCAAGGTGGACCATGTGGGGCCTCAGCCAGCATGATGAAACATACCAGCCTCTAGGGATAGAAAGGCAAAAGTGAAAGTCCCTGCCCTTGGGCCCTTTCTGTTCTAATGAGGAGACCACCCAGGCATCTGGAGGTTTACACCAAAAGAATCCAAGATAAATCTCGGGAGGGAGGACCTCCATGTCAGGGAGACGGGGGAAGGGCATCATGCAGATTTAGTGCAGAAGCAAACATGGGGACAGGAGATGGAATAGCATAGGGGAGGAGGCCAGTGGGGCTGGTTTCCTTTTCCTTACAATTGTTATTTCCAAGAGTTCAACTGAAAGTCTTGGTGGAACATTGTCATACACACAGTATATATAAAACCATAAACTATTTCCATCTATGCTCCTTACCTTCTCTCCCTTACCACCTATGTAATCTGACTCTCATCCCGCTGGCAGACTTAGTGTGCTTATACACAGATCTGTTGATGGCCTGTCCCTGCTCAGCAGTCTTCCGTGACTCTATCTTGTCCATTGAGTTAAAACTGAAATCCTTCATTGTGTTCAGGGTCTGTCACCAGCCGCCGTTCCCATCTTCATCCTTTTCTACTCTCTGTGGCCTCCTCATTCCAGCCTATCCCTGTTAAATTCTTACCCTATCCTTTGTAGTTCAAATGCCATGTCCTCCAGGAAGCCTGCCCTGATTCCTCTCCCCTCCAAGGAAAAACATTGAGAATTGTCTTCTTCCCACCTAATAAAGGTCATCATAGAGACCATTTGCCTCAGCCTTTATAGAAGTCTCCTTTCTCTGGGCATCTCTACATACGGCCTGCCCTCCATACTTACAACCTGTTTTAAGTAGCCTTCTCCATACAACACAGGGAAAGAATCCAGGGATACCAGAGAACCCCATGCCCAGGCCTACAGAGTCTGACCGTGGAACCCAGAGTATCCAGGTACCACGTCTGTGTTTGCTTCTCCTTACCGTGACACCGAGATTTCTTGCTTTCTGGTTCTGACTCCTGCAACTCAAAGCTTGGCCCAGGTTCTTGGTTTAGTCCAGAAATTCCTTTGTAGGTCAGGAACGTCCTCGTCGGTCTATGGGTGCCAGTTGGCATTTCTGGATTTCCCAGCATGGCCTCAGAAATGTCAAACCAGCTCTGCCTTCCTCCTTGGGCCATGACATTCCCTGAAAAGGGCTTCTTGGTTACATGCCTCTAGGAAAACAAGTGTCTGTCTGTCTGGCCTCTCTTAAAAGCCAAGCCCAAAGGCATTGCTTCGAGTTAGGAACTTCATCGCCACAGCAACATCTTTGAGGGGTACAAGCTTCTGAGGGAGAAGGAGTTCGTATCTTCTCCAAGATGTTACTTCATCTAGGAGGTTTCATCTCTCACCACTCTACTGTGTACCCTGTGGGAGCAGGAACCACACATTCTGGGATATCCCCCAGTGCTTAACACAGTACTGTGTGCACAGCCTTGTAATAAATGCTTCTTCAATTGAATGTCTAGTATTCACTTTGTAAGCAAATTTAGAATCTGTCCTTTTTAAATAACACTTACCTTGCAGCGTGGTAATAAGGCATATGTGGTAGAGAGGCACATAAAGGCACATAATTAGTAGCCTTGAATCAGGGAGACCAGTGAGAAGGAAGCTAGGGAGAGAATCCAGGGGAGAATCACAAAGGGCATGGGCCAAGATAATGACTGAGCAGAGCTTCTGGGAAAGCTGAAGAGAGGTGAGGCGGAGAGAATCCGTGAGACTTGCCAGTTATTTGGACACGGTAGGCGTGTGGAGAGTGACTCTGAGATTGCACATGTGGACGACTAGAAGGACAGAAACAGTGAGGAAACGGGGGGAGATGGAGGGATGTGCTGGGGCTGGGGGTTCTGGTTTGGAGTGGCCACGTAGAGATACCCAGGAGGCAGTTGGACTTGTGAGAGTGATGTTTGGAGAGAGACTGGGATTGTGTAGCAGGACTGGGAATCATCTGCAGAAGAGGATATGTGCACGTGAAAGGGTGGGATGCCAGCGAGGCCTCGGAGGAACAAGGAGAAGCATGGAGAGAGAATCAGCAAAACCCCAGAGAAAAGAAAGGAGTTAGAGTAGCCAAGTACTCACCAGTGGACGCTTCAAGGGGTCACTTTGTATCTCCTGTGGCCTGGACCCTTGGGGCAGTCTGCTGGGACCTGTGGGGCCCTCCTCCAGGCGAGGGCTTTGGTTTTGATTTGTTTTTTACGCTCCCAATTGGAGGAAATGCCAAGCTTCAGTTAGAGGCTGGTGGAAGGGGAGATGTCATGTTTCTGTCCCCAGGTAAGGACCCCTGTTTTACGGGATTTCTCAGGGAGGAGGGAGATTCCAGAAGTTTAAAGGAAAACCCCACTGTTCTTAAACAAAAAAGAGAGTGTCAAAACCGACCTTGCCCCTAGTCTTTACAGGGTCTGGCTGAAAACAGCCAGTGCCGGCAGAGGTCTGCAGGGATCTCCGTGGCTGACCCCGCCCTTGTGGTCCCACAGCACTCTGAAAGGTACAGTGAGTACAAGGTCCACTCGGTTTATAGTTTGGATTAAAAAAAAATTGAGGGGCAGCTAGGTGGCCCAGTGGATAGGGCACTGGCCCTGGAGTCAGGAGGACCCAAGTTCAAATCCGGCCTCAGACTGGACACTTGACCCTTACTAGCTGTGTGACCCTGGGCGAGTCACTTAACCCCAGTTGCCTTGCCAAAAAAAAAATTGACTCAGGGATGCCATCTCACAGGCCTTCTCTAGGGGCACTGGCTGCCAGAGACAGATCAGTAGACTGGCATGGAGGTGGCGTCCCCAGGACTCGGCAGCTGCAGCACATGTGGTGCTTTGTTTAGCTAGTTTAGCTTCTCTGAAATGCGGCACCTTCATTTTCAGAGGCAAGGGGAGTAGCTAGAAGCATTCGCCTTCAGCAGGGGTCTCCTGTGCCTTTGTTAAAACCATCCAAGGTCCTTTGGTCAAGACAGCCTCCAAGAGAACACTCTTCAGTGACCCAGACCATCGGCATCAAGGAAGGTGGAGATCCAAATGGAAGGAGGACGTTCCCAGCGTGACCAGTCAGCCAATGAGGAGGGCTTATTAAGTGCCTACTGCGTGCTGGGTACCAGGCAAGGCTGCACAAAACTGGAAGCATCCTGTACTGAGCAGGGTATCCACTCTGAGATGGGCGGACAGCAAGGATTTACATCACAGTTTACTGCCAGATAGTTTGGGAGGGAAGGCACGAGCATTGAGGGAGGAACAGGAGTAGATGCACCCTCACTGCCTCCCTCCATCCCCAGTACTTTCTTGGCATTTTAATCTGATTCAACAGCACTCAGGAGGGTTGGGGGGGGGCAGGTGCTTGACACCCCTGGTCTAAAGCACTGAGCAGTGACTTGCCCAACTTTTCTTGTTATGTCCAACACTTCCTGACCCCATTTGGGGTTTTCTTGGCAGAGATATTAGAGTGGTATGCCATTTCCTTCTCCGGCTCATTTGACAGATGAAGAAACTGAAGCGGATGAGGTTAAGTGACTTGGCCAGAGTCTCTCAGCTAGGAAGTTCTGAGGCGGTTTTAAACTCGGGTCTTCCTGACTCCAGGCCCAGCACCCTATCTACTTGTGCCATCTAGCTCCAAGAAGCTGTAGCATGCCTAGCAACCACACAAGATGGCAAACCATCTTGGCTGACGGGCTAACCCAGGCTGAGGGTAACTGCCAGGCCTCAGACCTGTCAGTGAGTTAGGGGGTGTCTATCCCAAGCGCGTGAAGACTTCCCTCAGTGGGATGAGCGGGTGAGGACAGTTTGTTCCAGCGGCCTTGAAGGCGGCTGAAGCAGGTGCTGAGGAGCGCTCAGAGCGCAGTCAGACATGGAAGACGCCAAGGTCACCCCTGCATCCCGGGCCATCGCCGTGTGTCCTGACTTTTGTCTCGTCCCTGGACTTCCATGATTCCGGAGAGGCTGTGCGCAGCTACGCCTCGCTGCCCTTCAGGCCACGGCCTGTGGTGTCACTGGGCCTCTTCTAAAAAGGAGGGAGTGATGACACCTTGCTCTGACCCAGATGAGGCACCCTGCCATCTTGTCTGCCGTCTGCCTTGGCCTTTTTCTCCTGGTTGCTCCCATTTCCTCTCCTCGGCCTCTGTGGTCTGGTTTCCAACCTCATTGTTCATCCTAAACTGCTATCTCCAAAGTCACCCATGATTTCTTTTTTAAAAATGGATTTGATTGATACGTTTTGTTTTCACGTTTCTAAGACTTCCCCCCTGTATCTGAATAATCCCTGAAATGCTAAATCTGAACTGTTCTCCTTCTTGACCCCTGCTCCACTTCACCTTCTCTGCCCCTCCCTTTTGTCTCGGCATTGTTCTCTGCGTCCGGCCTGGCCTTTCCTCCATCTCTCTGTCCGTCGTCGTCCACACTACACTCTCTACGTGCACGTTGCTCTGTCCCGAGCCCTTTGCTCCCTCTGGCCTCTCCGTAAATTCCCGGAAGGTTCACTGCCATTGCAGACGAAGGCGCCGTCATCTTTCCAGAGATTGTCCCAGGCTCCTCCCTCTGCTTGCCGCCTCTCAGATACCCAGCTGTTGTACTTCCAGCGTCTCTGACCTCTGGCGCTCTCGGGCCCTCCTCGACTCCCACCCAGATAACTGCATGGGCCCCTCCTCGGCCCACTCCCCACGTCCGTCCCACTTCTGCCAAACGAACCTGGCTCAAGGGCAGATCCAGGCGGCTCGGCCAATGCCTCTGAGGCCCCTGAGTGTGTGTGGTTTTTAAAAATTGTATTTTGGTACCTGCCCTTCGGTGCAGTTAGATTCCCTTGTATTCCTGTGTACTGTATGCATTTAAAACCGGGCTTCTGAGAATGGGGTTCCTGCCAGAGGGGTCCCTGGCACGAAAGGAGCCGTGCTGTGGTATAAAATTCAGACTCCCGTGTTTGCTTCGCTTCTAGGCCAGCCCCAGCCCTCTTCATTGCCCCGCTCCTGCACAAAACGACGTAGCCAAACAGGCTTTCTCGAGTCCTTCCGCGGCCCTGTCTGCGCCTCTCGTGCCTGGAGCCCGGTCCCTCCCTGTGGTGCACGGGTGATCTAGTCCATCCTGTCTCCCCCAGCTCGCTTCGCCTTCCCTGCTGCCTCCAAACTTGTCCTTGCCTCCTCCGTCCTTAGAAAACCCGGCTCGACCCACATGTCCCTTCTGGCTGTGGTTCGTAGCTCCTTCCTTCAGTGACGAAGCCCCGAGAAAGCTGTCTGGTGGGTGCGTCATCTTCTCCCATGTTCCCCTCGACGCCCTTGCTGTCTGGCTTCCGACCTCATCGCTCTGCCAGACTGGCTCTCTCCAAAGTTCCCGGGGACCTCGTGGTTGTCGAATCCAGTCCTCGTTGTCCTGGAGCGCATCCCGTCTGTAGCCTGGGACGCTGGATCACCCTCTCCGGGTTCTCCTTCTCTGCTCCTTGGCTGGGTCCTCCTCCGGGGCTCTGTCCTAGGCCTCGCTTCACGGAGTGATCTGAAAAAGAGGCTCAGATGTATCTGTACAGGCCCAGCCTCTCCCCCAACCCTGTTCTCTCATCTTGAGCTGACCTCTCCTAGACCACACTTGAGCTCATTGCCTTGGCCTCCCCCCTCCCCAACTTGCCTGTTTTTGTGGGGGCTGCCAGCGTCCTTCCAATCTCTGGAGCTTGCAGCCTAGCTGTACTCCTCAGGTCCCTCCCTCTGCAGTCTGTCGTCAAGACCTCCATTCTGCCCACTCCTCTCCTCTGCCTCTGCTGCATGGACTGCTGGTCGCTCCTCGCCAGCGTCCACTGTGGAGCACGCATCGGGCCCTGTTGCTGTCCTGAGCTTCCTGTTACCTCCGGTCACCCTCCCTGCACATCCTGGCCTCCCCCTCCCCAGCAGCGCCCTCCTTTCTCACTTACACCTCCTGGCTGCCTTCAAGGCGCAGCTGCATTCTCACCTTCCAGTTTGTTCTGTCGCCCCCATTAGACTGGGAGCTTGAGAGCAGGGACCCTGTTTTTGCCTCTCTTCACCTCCCTTGTGCTTAGTTCTGTGCCTGGCACACAGTAGGTGCTTGTTGATTTGACTTGAGCATTCATTCTAACTTCAGGTCCCTTCACGCTCTGACAGCGTGTTTTCTTTTTAGCCCTTCCTGAGGTGGTGTGTGACTTCTGATCTCCCCAAATATCTTCTTGTAGCCCTAAAGTCTTCCTTGGAGGAAATAGTCATTCCGTCCCGAGTCTGTGAGAGAGTTAACCCATTGGTATGAAAGAGTTTCTGCTGCAGAAGGTTCAGATGCTTTTTTTAAGTTTCATGTGCCCCAGAGGAATTGGAAAGAAGCAGTGGAGAGGTGCAGACCTCGAGTTACTGGGTTATCACAGAGTTAAAGCAAGAAGACCCCTCAAGCCTGAGTCTGTGAATGCTAAGTTTCTGGGCTGGATACTTAACGTTAACTGTTATGTTCCTCTGGAAATAAGAACAGTTTGTTTTTCTTTGTTTTGTGTGTTAGGAAACTTTTGAGAAGAATTTTGAAAGAGAAACCCGTAAAATCAATGAACCGAATGATGCTGATAATGCCAGTACCTTGTCTACGTCTTCCAACTTTGAGCCCTTTGCCACCGATGATCTTGGTAAGTCACCACATTCGTGTTTCCTGGACTTGGGCCATCTTGTCTGTCCCCTCATTTTGCCGCCCAGGCAGACAGAGCCTCGGGAACCTCGGTGGAATGGTGAGACGTCCCCCAGGTCACAGGTGCACGTGGGATCGGCCCCAGCCCTCGGTCGGTCTCTCCACCTTCACATGCCGTTGCTAGAAGAACCTGCGGCCCAGAGAGGGGAAGGGACTTGCCCAGTGCCCCCCAGCCACTCTGCTGTGGGCTGGTCCTGGACTACACCTCCTGAGGTCAACCTTTAGGGAAAACCGTGCTCCTTGGGGATACGAGTCAGTGACCAGCCCCAAAGGAGTTGTGACCACCTCCCCAGAACTGAGTGTGCTGTCTTTCCCAGAGACTCGTTACGTCCATGGGGCGCTGGGGTCCGGAGCCAAGCTGGCTTCTTCTAGGGGGGTTTCGGAGCTCTTAGGAGAGAACAGGAGATCAGTCAGACCCTGATCGATCGATCAGTCAGTCACTGAGCCTTTATTAAGCACTGCCGGTGACTTGGCCAGGTTCTCGGCATACAGGCACAAACACACACCCCCTGCCCATGAGCTTCCATTCCATCAAGGGGAGCAGGTCAGTGAGGACATAGACACCAAGTCTGTGCAAGGTAACCCCCAATCTCAAGTACCATTCATACTGAGCTTTGCACAGAGCCAGGCATTCCAAGAGGCAGAGGTGAGGAAAGGGAAGGGTCCAGGGCAGCGACAGACAGCCCGTGCCGAGGCCTGAGAAGGTGTGAAGGGAATGGATAGCCCAGGAGTCTGTGTCCTGAAGGCAGGAGAGAGCCGCAGGGCTGGAGCTGTTCTGAAGGACAGTCACCGTGGCCACGCAGGGAGGACTGTGGATGGGAGACCAGGCAGCAGGCTCTTGCCAGAGGCGCTGCCTGTAACTTCACAATCACCTGGGGCACTGGACCTTTTGATTTGTCCAGGCTTCCATTTGTAGTTTGGGTTTGTGCAGCCGAGGAGGGGGTGGGAGGCAGAGAACATCGGTGCATGTGAACAGTGCAGACTGAGCTGAACTGTTACTGAGAGGCTGCAGCCCCGAGGGGAGGGAAAGGCAGCCCCTCCAAGAACCGCGTGGAGGCGGCGTTGAGCGGCCTTGGGAACCGGCCCAGATATGGAGGGTAAAGCATCCCGCTGCACTGGGGCCCCGTCCTGAAAGGCCGGAGACCCTTCCTTTCATTGGCCTTATTTTACCAAGGTAGCCAGGGGGCGCCATGGATAGAGCACCAGGCCCAGGGCCAGGAAGACTGGGGTTCAGATCTGACTTCAGACACTTACCTGTCTGGGTGACCCTGCGCAAGTCACTTAACCCTGTTTACCACAGTTTCCTTGTCTGTAAAGTGGAGATCCTAATAGCACCCAGTGGATTCCCCAGGTTGTTGAGAGGATCGAGTGAGGTGATATTGGTGTCTGTATTATAGCGCAGTGCCTGGCACACAGTGGGTGCTACATAAATGCCAGCTGATGATGATGATGATGACCTCCTAAGATGCTCGTGTCCTTAGAAACGTGAATTGCTCCGTAACAGGAGTCTGGAAGAGTAGGGCTGGGACCTTGGTGATGGTGGGGGGTCGTGAGCAGGAAAACCTGACGCCGTACCTGGTGTGATGCCAGACAGGAGGCCCAAAGCCATTGATCCAGTCTCTCGTTGGCCAAAACAGAACCTCCAGTCTCCCTCCGGCAGCTGTCGGACCTTGGCCCCGCTAACGAGGTATAGGATCGGGCACTGACCGGTCTCCCGTCAGTGAGCCCCACTCCCTGCTCAGCCCCTGGCTTCCCGTTTCCTGCACCAGCTTTACATCTCTCTGCAGCTGTTCTGAGCGCTCTCAGAGCCCTCATTCGGAGGCCAGGCCTCCTCTCCAGAAGTGATCAGGCCCAGGCGCTAGGGGGCTGGATTGGGACTTGGGAAGACCTGGGTGTGAATCCCGTCTGTGTGACTCGAGTTCCTTCTCCTTTGGTCCGTAAAGTGGAGAAGCTGGTAGCCCCTGCCACCTACGCCGAGCGTCATGCGGGTCGGGGTGATCATGCGGGCTGCCAGGCAAGGGCAGTGTCCGGTGTCCAGGAGGACCTCCTCTTTTTCCATGGCACCTGTACCATCTCTCTCTCTCTCCTCTCCCTCCCCCACCGCCCCTTATGAACGGTTGGATGAGACTGGACCCATCCCTGAGAGCCTCCCTCCCCCAGGGCCCGGGCTTCAGAAGGAATAGGTGGTGGGAGTGAGCTGCCTGTCGTCCTGAGAGGCTCGTGCAGTAGCAGGGCTGTTTGTCCTTGGCTGTCTTAACTCACTGTTCTTCCATTCGTGGTTTGGTTTGTTGCTTTGGAGGGATATCCTTTTTTATTTCAGCCAGCTCAGGCATCATTTTTATCCATGCATTTATCCAGCATTATCCATGCTGGTCCAGAAAAAAAGCAGCCCTTTAAACGTGTGTCCATTCCCGATGCAGGCAACACCGTGATCCACTTGGACCAGGGATTGGCTAGGATGAGAGAGTATGAGCGAATGAAAATCGAGGCTGAAAGTGACCTGAGTGCAGAGAGTGCTGGGGCCACCGCCACCGTTACCACCGCTTCCACCACCGCTTCCACCTTCGAAGGTCAGACCTTGGGCGGGCAGGCGCCAACCCACAGCGCCTGGCCTGCCTGGCCTCAAAAGCAGAAAGGGGCATCAGGGCACATGGGAGAAAGAAAGCAGGGAGAGGCCATCTGGGGGTGTGTACGCGGAGGCACGGCCTCTCTGACCGCATGCTGGGGAACAGCCTGTGTGAGGCTGTGGGGCACCCTGTTAACGAAACCCAGCCACAGCCAGTCGTGACAAAAACTGACCCTGGGAAGCAGATGTAGGTGAAGCTAAGCTCTGAGTGCTTCTCGTAGAAACAAAGCACATGTAGGTAAGTCAGGCCAGTAAAACAAAAACATCCTTCCTTTGAAAATGGCTTTAAAAATTCAGTGCAGCGCTTCGATGGTGGTATGATTCCAACAATGCGTAACTCCTTCCACCAGTAGAGATTGCAGCCCGTCTCTCCTTTCTCATCCCACTCACTCCATCCCTAGGTCTCCTTCATCCTTAAAAACTCCTCCCATGACTCACCCGTCCTCTCAAGCTCCTGGCCTATGCCTCTCCTAGTTCGAGGGCCTCTGTTTCTTCTCGCCCACTTCACCCCTGATAAGACGGCTTCCAGCCTCATCACTCAAAGCCGTTCTCCCCAAAGTTACCTGTGATCCCCACAGGGGAAACCCAAATGGAAAAACTACATCTGTGGTGCAGCCTGTGCTAGAGGGCTGGACGTTCTGAACAGCCCGTAGAGGTGGTCCAGTCAGTGTAGATAGAGAATGAAGGGCATTGGCCAGGAATGAGTGCTCAGTGCTGGCGAGGCAGTTCCTGCCCACCAGGAGCTCACACTCACAAGGGGGAAGATAGTGCAGAAAAGGCCCCTCGAAAGAGAGTGGGGCTGAGGGCGGGGCAGAGAAGGGTCTGTGAGGTTTGGCTCCTAGAGAGGTAAGCCACGAGCTCCAGAGGCTGCATCCAGCTGCTGGGGCCAGAGGACAAACAGTCTTGAGGAGTGTCCAGCCTCATGACAGCCTGGGGAGACAGGAGCTCATTCTGACACAAGAATATTCATAGCTTCTGATTATTAGTAGTGCAAAAAACATACCTACAATTATGCTGTCCCTCCAGTTAGTCAATTCAGCCACATACACTTATTAAGCACTTGTTGTTTACAAGGCAGCATGTGCTAGTGTGCTCCAGATAGGAAGGGGAAAATGCCCCACAGGGAGAATAGTGACAAATGGGAGGATTAGGAAAGCCCCAGCACAGGAGATATCGCTGTGTTGAGCCTTGAAGGAGGCTAAAGCTTTAAGAGATGGAAAGGAAGGGGGGCCCACCGCCACCAGTGTGTGGGAAGTCCTCGACACAAGACCTGCAGTGCCGGGTGGGCGTCATCCAGCAGAGAGCAGAAGAAAGGTCAACGTGTGCAGGGAAGGCGGCTGGAGACGGACTGGGGGGGCTCCCCGGGGCCAGGCCCCTGGGAGTTAGGGTCCAGAGGACAGGTGATGGAAGCCTGACCTGGGCTCGGGGCGTTGGGGGAGGAGATGTGGTGTTTGGTGCCCTGCTCATCCAGCACTCTCTGTGTTTTTCCACTAGAATCTACAAAGCTGGAGAGTCGGGGTGCGCCCCAAGGCCTTGGAGAGGTTGCTGCTGTCCCTTGTCCTCGGATTGACACCCAGCAGCTGGACCGGCAGATCAAAGCAATTATGAAGGAGGTCATCCCCTTTCTGAAGGCAAGGAGACCAGGGCTGCTGGCTAGAGCCCCAGGCTCACGAAATGGGGCGTTTTGGGCCTTCAGGGTCCTCGGGATTGTGGGAAGCAGTAGTAGTCAGTGCCTTCCTTTTGTCCATGGGAGAATTACCCTCTAAAATCTAGCCGATAACCATCTTTCTGATAGCCTTACTGTCAGATCCGTGGGTTTCTTTAAGAGGTATTGGAAAAGGAAAGCCGCCTCTTCACCTTCCTGTGGCTTCCCCTAGTGAAGTGTTTGAGAGAGGCTTGCTGTGTCATTTATATGGAGAACATCTGTTTAAAAAAAAAAAAGAGAGAGGATTTCCAGACAAATGGAAGACCTGGGGAGGAGTGGAGGTGACCAAGCCCGAGTAGGCCCGCCCCACTAAAAGTGCCAACAGCTAGTCCTTAGAGGCTGGAAACTCTGGGATCCTTTGTATCTGTAAAAAAAGGTGTAGGGCTTAGGGAGGAATGGTTAAATCAAAGACTTCATGGCAGGTGTGACTGAGAAGAGGTCGGGGCTTTTTTGTTTGTTTGGGGTGGGTTTGGGTTTTGGTTTTGTCGTGGTCCCCTGATCACTGTTGAGCAGTGTGAAAACAAGACTTGAGCATTTGAGTTGTCAGTGAAACGTGGGACATCGTCGAGTAAAAAGAGGATTTGCTCTTGATGATAAAATCTCCCATTTATACAAACTTGGACTGAAGAAAGTCAGGGGAAGGAACCAGGGTCCAAGTCCTTGGACTCAGTTTTGGATTTTGTGAAAATAGGAAGAGCTGGTGACTTGGGGACCTTTTTATCCCTCCCCCAAAATCTCTCTTATAAACAAATCACGCTCCTGCCACATGGACAAGTGTATTGATTTAGAGCTGCGCTGTCCAACCCTGGGTTCCAGGAGCAGTGACAGGGCTGTGCCATCTGGGCCCATGTGATCAGGGGCACACTCAATCTGTGGTCATCCCCCAAGAGAACACATAGGCCCAGTGCTGGTTGGACTCCAAGAGGCAAGGCCTTCCCAGAACTGATTGTGAGCGGCCAGCCATAGCGAAGCTGGTTATGGGTAAAGACCAGCGGTCCCCGCGCCCTGCTGTCTGTCCAAGGCGTTTGAGCAGGGCAGAGGAGAGTGAATAAGCCTGGTGGGGAGCGGTCCTTTGGGGTCTGCCCTCCAGCCCCCCACCCTGTTCCCCAGGCTTCAGACCCTAACACCTGCCCAGACCACTTGTTTGTGACAGAGAATATATTTTCCCTTTTAAAAACAGGTAGAATTCGTTATCGCCAGACCAGTGTATACAAAAAGCCATCTGAATCCATTATGTGATTGAGTTGTACATTTGTAATGGAGAATCATTTTAAATTCAGCATGCCGGTGATTGAGCCAACCTGAAAGAGAACATAGGACCAGAAATAGGAGGTTTTTTCCCCGTGAATTCAGCGAATGTTTGTGGAGCTCCTCCCATAAAAGGCAGACCACAGATCTGATTAGAGGAGGGGGCTCCTGGGCACTTCTCAGGGCTCTTAGGAGCCGGGGCGGCCGTCCCTTCATTTCACTTCAAACTCACTTTTCCTAGTCCGTCTGAGGGGTGTGCCCCAAGCAAAGGTGTCTCCACCTTAGGGCTCCCAAATAGGGTAAAAGGGTGGAGATTTTCCAGAAACGGGTGAGGAGAGAAGAGGCACAAAGCTGTGAGAAATGACTGTTTTTAACTGAGAAAAGGATCACCCCAGTGTTGCGGTTTCCTGGTGTGTTGGGCGGGGGTCAGACCCCCTGAAGTCCAGGTGCAGGCATTTATTGAGGATTGAGGCCCCTCAGAAGCCGGACTTAGTAAGACAGCACAGGCCACTTGGTAGTGTGGTGCTGCTGCTTAGACAGCGGAAATTGTGAATGTGAGAAAGGCAGGGATTAGGTAGTAGGGGAGGGGTCCTGGTCATGCTGCCCTCCCGTGGTCCCGCCTGGGGCACGAGGACCTGGGGGCAGCTTTATTAGGATCCCATCACTGGGTGAAGGTAACTTTGCTTTGAGAGAGAGGAAAAAAGTGGGGAGCACAGAGTGGGGGGCGTGAGTGTTGCAGCCAGGGTGCCTGCACGTGAGCGGCATCCCTGCGCGTCCCGCCTGAACCGGGGGCTCCACGCTCCTCCGTCTTGCCCTTTTCTAGGAGCACATGGACGAGGTGTGCTCTTCGCAGCTGCTGACCTCCGTGAGGCGGATGGTTCTGACCCTGACCCAGCAGAATGACGAGAGCAAAGAGTTTGTGAATTTCTTCCACAAGCAGCTGGGAAGCATACTGCAGGTGAGAGCCCCCTCACTGTGCGCCTGGCGGCAGGGTCACCCGCTGTGGGTCCCGTCTCCCAGCCGCTGCTGCCCTTCCCCGTCCCCTGCCCCCTCGAGGGGGCAGGGGACGGGCAGCCTTCTGCCGCAAGCAGTCTGTCCAGCATTGCTTTTTGTCACAGTGGCAGATGCCATGGGCCAATGTAGTCCGAGGCTGGCTGCCCTCAGAGGTTCGGGGGCCCTGGCTTAGTGAAATGCTGCACGGGCGTCCAGTGCTCCTTCAGCAGATGTGACGGCAAGGAAGGGACCCCTCCCCCCTCGCCCCTCATTGTCCTCATTGGTTTTTAATAAACTATCAGACCCCAGCTGGTCATTTCCCCCACCCCCGTCTGCAGGCCTTTTCCGTGTTTATCCATTTATTACTATTCTGCTGTTCTCTCATATGGTCATGGTTGGAGGAATGATTTCATTAGCACATAAGGAAGTCACCGTCTGCCACCCACGAGTCTGATCCATGCCCTGAGCTCTCCCCAGGGACGGCACTTGACCGCAGGCTTCCTGACCTCCAGGCCAGCTGTCTCCGCAGCCGTCAGCTCTCCTGCCATCCCCTTCTGCCCCTCAGGGGGACCCAGCCATAGGGTTAGAACTGGAAAGGGCCACAGGGCACACTTCATTCAGCATTCTCCTGGGGCCAGACCACCTGCTGCCTTCCTAGCACTGTTCTCTCAGACGTCCTAACCCCCACCCTGCCCCGGCCACACAGAACAATGGTCATGCCCGTGATCTTGGGTCACCCACCGATTCGCCATCTCCGTATGCGTGGGCTCTCTGGCGTCCTTGTCTGGTTCTGCCTCCTCCTCGCAGCCCCATACTGGCTGTCCCCTCCTCCCCCACCTCATCTGGACTGTCCATGGCATCCCTTCATGAGTCCTGGCCTCCTTTGCCCTGCCGGTGCTCGGCCTCTGATCCCTGCCGCTATCCACCACCCTTGGTTTTACCCATGTGCTGCAGAGACATGATGGCGGGACCCTCCCTGCCACCCAGCAACCTGCCTACCTCCCTGGTCCATGACCTCTCCCGGCATCCCTTTCCAGATGTCCCACGCCTTCTCCCTCCCCGCCTTGCTCTCAGCTGAGAACTTTGCCTCAGTTTCCCCCAGATGGAGCTCCTTCTTCTGCCTTCCTCCTTGTGCTTGATGCCTTCTCCTGGCCTCTCTTTCACCCTCTTCCACCTTCTGCATCATTCCCATTCATCCTCAGTCTCCTCCTGCCTGCCTATAAACTTGCCTTCTCACAAGCTCTCCCCTTGTCCTTCTGGCCCCTCTGGCTATAGGCCTTGAGTCAGTGCTCCCATGTCCGCTGCTTTCACCCTCTTCTGAATTCTTGGCATGCTGGCTTCCAGCCTCGGCATTCTCTCGGCAGCCTCCAACTCTCAGTTCCTTGATCCTCCCTGTCGCCTTTGCTCAGTCCCCCTCCGGGCTCTGTCGTGGGTGCTCTTCTCTTCCCCCTCTAGACAGCTCCACTTGGAGATTCACCCGCCATCTTGGATGGGTTTGTCCAGCCCTGACCTCTCTCCTGAGCACTGGCTGCCCTCATCCAAAAGTGCACCCGTTGTCTTGCCCCAAGCTTTCCCGCTGCCAGACCTGCCTGTTGGTGGGGAGGTCACTGCCCCACCCGCGTCACTCAGGCTTGCAAACTGTGATGGTGCCTGGAATCCTCCCTGGCCCATCGCACTGGCCGTTTGGGGAAGTGCCTGCTGGGCACTTCCACCCGCAGTCCCTTTAGCGCCTCTTACGCCCCTGTGGGATCCCGACCCCATTTAAGAAGCGCTGTTCTCAGAGACCGCCTTCGCCTTTCCCTGGGATGCTTGGTCTTCTCTGGTTGCTTTTGGCCGTCCTCACTTGACTGGTACTTGTCTTTTAACAGGATTCACTGGCAAAATTTGCTGGTCGAAAACTGAAGGACTGTGGCGAGGACCTGCTGGTGGAGATATCTGAAGTGTTGTTTAACGAGCTGGCTTTCTTTAAGCTCATGCAGGATCTGGACAGTAACAGCATCTCCGCCAAGCAGCGATGCAAGAGGAAAATGGAAACCGCCGGCGTGATGCCGTCGTACGCAAAAGAGGTAAATGGTTGTGGTGTGTTTTTCGAAACAGCTTCCAGAGCACAGAGATGTTTCCCATGATCATCTGAGTGGGTGGGTGGGTGTGTGGGTGGATGAGTGAATAGGTGCTTGGATGGGTGGGTGGATGGGTGGGTGGATGGGTGCTTGGATGGATGGGTGGATGGGTGGATGGGTGGATGGATGGATGGATGGATGGATGGATGGATGGATGGATGGGTGGATGGATGGGTGGATGGGTGGATGGGTGGGTGCTTGGGTGGGTGCTTGGGTGGGTGGATGGATGGATGGATGAATGGATGGATGGATGGATAGATGGATGGATAGATGTATGGATGGATAGAGGGGTGGGTGGGTGGATGGGGTAACATTTACTCAGCACTTACTGCATGCTGAGCAGTGCTCGATGCCGAGGGGACAGACGCCAGACATGACAGTCTCTGAATTCTAGGAGCTCCCCTCCGCCTTCCTAAGGGGAGACGAGGCAGATGGGGCTGGGGAGTGAAGCCTTGTCACTCCCTGTCTAGAATGCTTGTGGTAATGGTTGGATCGCTGTCCCCGGAACAGACCGTGGAAGGAGCTGGGGAGGAGAGAACTCATGCAGGAGGCCAGGCTGGGGGTATGGCTGGGTGGTGTGTATGGGGCTAACCAGAGCCAGGGTGATAGGTGTTAGATGAGAACAGCTTTACCCAAGGCCCAGTTCCACAGCTGGGTAGATGAATGGGGGGGGCATCCCAGCTGTGGGGCGGGGCTGCTAGGTACCTGGCACGTGCCTGGGCCCTTTGAGAATCAGCCCATCAACCTTGGCCAACGTGCAGTAGTTCTGCTGTCCTTTTTTGAGGATGCAGAGGGACCCTGGATGGGAAGCCTAGGGCAGAGGTCTTGGGAAGGCGGGTGGAGGAGCCATGGATGCTGGCAGGGGATAGATTGGCATGGAACAAGGGCTTGGGCAGGACCTCTGTTGGTTTGCAGCAGCCAGGGTTTTAACGGCCCCTGACCACTCTAAACGTCAGGAGCTGCAGCCGAGCATGCTTTGGAGCGTGGGGGCCGGTGGGGAGCAGGCCTGAGGGCCCCACTGCCCATGGCGAGCCCTGCAGGGGCTTCTGGGGCTCCAACTAGCATGGGCAGGGCCGGCAAGGCCAAGAGAGCGAAGGATGCTCGTGTCTGGAGTGGCTGGGGGGCCCCGCTGCCACCTCTCAGAGATGCCTTTGAAGGGAGCCGTGGGCCGGGGAGCGGTTCAGAAGCCAGAACACTGGGACAGCAAGGCACACGTTTCTGAAAACCATTAGCCTTTTTGGTTGATGGTGAGGAGATAACAGCCACCGACTTTTGTCAGTCACTCATCAGTCTCACCATTTAGGAAGCCCCTCCTCTGTGTCAGGCTCTGGGAAGACAGAAAGAGGCAGAGCCGTCTCCCTTTCCAGGGCCCTTTGCCAGCAAGGCCCCTGACTTCAGTCCCCAAGTCTGGGGGGGTTGTGCTATGCCAGGCTGCCTCTTGGAGATTCCCCCACCCTTGAGTTTTTCTTTCGGGAGCCTGTGACCTCAGGTGCAGGAGCATGGTCACGGAGTCGGGAAAGCCTGGGTTCAGGTGTCCCTGGGCCGCTCCAGGGCTCGTCACTTCTCCCCTCAGTGCCCCAGCCAGCTCCCTGAGATGTTCCCTTCGGGTGCATTCGAAGCGCCTGGGACAGAGGGGCCGCATTAGCCTGCTCCACCTACGAAGGAGTGACCTGCCCAGCCGGGAAGCATCTGAGGCAGGACTTGAAACCCGGATCTCCCCGACTCCTGTCCCATCCCCAGCCGGGCCAGGCCCGCCCAAGTCTGGGCAGAATCAGCACGGGCTCTGGAGCCTGGCTGAAATGCCGTCGTGCTCCCGTCGGTACGGCTGATGAAGTGTTCTCCTGCAGCCTCGTGCCTCCGTCAGTAGAAGGTCCTTCTCCCCAATGTAGATGAGGAAACGGCGGCACGTTGGGCCTAGCATTCAGACTCCTGACTGAGTCCTTCCCATTGCCCATGTTAGCGCCCTGGACGTTTGAGCGGCTCATTGCTGAGTTGCTGCTTCTCGGCGCTTTCCTCGCCGGGTCAGATAAAAAGAACTGAAGATGTGAATTGTTTTCTTACAGGCCAAACGAATTCTTGAGGGAGACCTCGGGGCGCCCGCTGGAGGAGTGGATGATGAAGACAAGGTCCGTTGTTAAAGCTGTCCTTGACTTTGGCCACTTCCGTGTCCTTCCCGCCTCAGTGCCCAGCGTGGTTTAGGGTCAGCTGTAGTTCCGTTGGCGGTGGGCTTATGGGCTTTCCCACTGTTTGAGCGCTAAATTCCTTCTCAGCCACCTCGCTGCCCCCACTCCCTGCTTTATGTATTTAGTTTTTTGCATTTTGCTAGGCAGTGGGGTTAAGTGACTTGCCCAGGCTCACACAGCTAGTGAGAGGTATGTGTCCGAGGCCGGATTTGAACTCAGGTCCTCCTGCCTCCAGGGCCTGTGCTCTATCCACGGTGCCGCCTCACTGCACCCACTTCCTGCTTTCTTTCCAATCAGAAACGATGGTGTAAAATCATTCCATTGTATCCTCTCCTCTTCTCCAGAGCATCGTTTGGCCCCACTTCTCTGTTCCGGAGGAGCGCGGGTGCTAATCCCTCCTTGTGCTTGTGGCTAGGACAGGGACAAGACGGAGACGGTAAAGCAGACGCCGCCACCGCCCAAGGCGTACGATGGCGGTGAGGCCCCCAAGAACACGAGGTCCGACGCGTCTGACCAGGAGGAGGATGAAGAGAGCGAAGGACGCCCCGTGTCCATTAGTAAGTGGGGCAGGGCGGGGGGAGACTCCTATTCATGCGCCGACGGTTGGGCCGCTGTCCGCCATCTTTGGAAGATGATGGTGCTTGGACTTGACTTCTCAGCTGAATTCTAGAACACAGAATGTTAAAAGAGGAGTTAGAG
The DNA here is from genome assembly GCF_900497805.2 of Vombatus ursinus. Taxonomy (NCBI): domain Eukaryota; kingdom Metazoa; phylum Chordata; class Mammalia; order Diprotodontia; family Vombatidae; genus Vombatus; species Vombatus ursinus. The sequence goes on from NW_020949971.1 coordinate 2,646,810, forward strand.
AACGTCTAGAAGAGGGAGGACTCGCCGTCAGAGTCCTTGCCGGCCCAGTTAACCTGGAGCTGCCGATGGGGAGGAGCTGTCGGTGGGGAGGAGCTGCTGATGGGGAGGAAGGAGCTGCCGATGGGGAGGAGCCGCAGATGGGGAGGAGCTGCCGGTGGGGAGGGAGGAGCTGCCGGTGGGGAGGAGCTGCAGAGAGAGTGTAGCTGTGTTTTAGCCAAGCGTGGAGCCCGTCTCATGCTGTCCCAGTGAACGAGGTGGAGGTGTGGGCCACGTGGTAGCGTGGCTGGACGTCTGGACGTGGCCACAAGTCGTCAGTGGGCAGCCCTGGGGTCTGTGCGTGGCTGCTTAGTGTTTGTATCAGAGGTTTCAGGCTCCTCCAGTATGAGGGCGACATGACGTTGGGGGGCAGAAGATCTCCTTCGGCCACAGTGTTCTGCCTACACTTGTAGGATCCCTTGACGCATCAGGCTGAGTGGCTGGTCTGGCACTGGGGTCCCCCTGAGGGAGGGGGTGGGGATGGCTCTGTGCTGCGGCGCGTCCTAGGCAGACCGGAGCGGGTGAGGGGAGCACCTGGAGTCCAGACAGGGAAGGGCCCGAGTGCATCCCTGCGGGGATTGTAGGACAGCCAGAAGTGGCTCGGGTTTATCCTGGACTTGGAGAGACTGAAGGAGCGTGCTAGCTGCGGGGTTGGAGGGCTGGCTTCAGATCTCACCTCATCCCCGTGTGACCGTGGAGCAAGTCCTTCCCCACCTCCGTGGGCCTCTGAAATGAGGGGACTGGATTCCGGGGCGAGGCCCTCGGGCCCTCTGCAGGCCCAGCATCGTAGGATTCTGCAGAGGGCGGGAGAGGGCCTCGCCGAAGGGGATGGCACTGAACTGTCATGGGGAGGGGGTGCAGGGAGCCGACAGCGGGGCTCAGGCGACGCCTTCCTCACTTCAGATTTGTCCAAAGCGGAAACGCAGGCGTTGACCAATTACGGGAGCGGAGAAGACGAGAACGAGGATGAGGAGATGGAGGAGTTTGAAGAAGGGCCCGTGGACGTCCAGACGTCCCTGCAGGCCAATAACGAAGCCACCGAGGAGAATGAGCAGGACCAGGTACCGGGGCAGAGATGCGCGGGCACGAACCCTGGTGGCATGACCCAAGGGGCTGGGCGTGGGGGCACCCTGTCCCCGTTCACACACTAAGTAGGCCCCCTCCTCAGTCAGCAGGTCAGCAGGGGCTGTCCCTGGTGGGGTAAGGTCTCAAGGCCCCAGTCCCTCGCTGGCACAGAGCCACAGAGAAGGGACGGCGGGCTTGTCCAGGGTGGGCACGAGGTACCCGGGTGGGCAGCGAAGAGAAAGCAAAGAAAGAAAGAAACCCTTGTTGGAGGGATTGCCCCCTGCCTCCTTCAGAGAGCCGCCCAGTGAACCGGTAGCTGCAGAGGCCAGGGATGGGCCAGGTTGCACTCGGGGCCTGGGGATTTCTAGCTTCACGTCAAAAAGCAGCCAGCACGTGCCGCAAGCCCGGGCTCCCTGCGTCTTGCGGGAGGGGTCTCCGAAGCTGGCAGGCACAGACCGACGATCCTGGCTCTGGGGCCCCGGTCATCTGCCAGCTGACCCAGGGTAACCTGCACAGGAATCAGCCCGACTCTGGGGCTGGCTCCTCCCCACTGCCCTCCTCCGCCGCCCCTTCCCTCTGCGTGGTGACCGTCCGTTCTCTCCTAGGTTCTACAAAGTGAATTTGAGAAGCATGTGGACAGAGAAGGACTCCCACGTGAGCGGGAACCTCCCAATGGCCAAAGCAGCCAGAGAGGTGAGAGGCTCGCCGGTGTCCCCGCACTCTCGTCCATGGTCCCTGGGCACGTCCCTGACAGGGCACAGCCTGGAGGGGGTCAGATGAATCCTCTACACTTGTGGTTCATGTAATTTTGGAGAGTGACCATCCGATTTGTGGTCGTTAACTGATCTTTGGTTAGAAAGTCTTGTGGTGAATATAAACAGGTTAGTCTGTACAGACAGCCCCAGGGAAAGACCCGATAGGTTGGGGTTTTTTTTACATATTTAACCTTACAGAGAAATAAACCGGTGAAGAGGAGGAGGGCGTTTGGCCCTGTGTCGGCACACGCCTCTAGGCCCTGCTGCGCCAGGGCGGGGCTGGGGCAGAACAAGGGAAGTGGAGACGCTCTGGAGCCTTGTCGTCAGCAGAGCGGGCCCACGCTCCACTCTGCTCTGAGAGAGTGCGTCATCTCTCGGGTCCCTGTAGCGACTTGTGCATGCAGCGTTGGGCCACAAATGTTCATTGATCCCCCTCGTCCTAGTGGACGAGCCTGGCACAGGGCTGAGGGTACTGACACTGGGTTGATTGATTGGGTGACAGGGGACTGCGACAACTCTCCTGCCATGCCGTGCTACCTTAACATCTTGGACAAAGAGCAGCCCCTTGGCGGCCCGCCCCCTCCGGAGCCCCCCCTGACCGGCGGCGGGCCCTCACAAGAGCCGAAGCCATCTTTACCCATTGCCGAGGTCGAGGCCTCCGTGCCCAGGAGCACCCAGGCAAAATCTGCTTCCAACACTCCCGAGAGCTCGGTGGCCGGAAGCCCCGACACTGAATCGCCCGTGCTGGTCAATGAATATGTATGTATCGCCCGTCCTCGGGGCCACCCACCATGGGGCCTGTATGTCACGGGAGGGTTCTGCTCCTCCCGAGTTAGTTCTGTAGCTTGAGCTCAGTCAGCAATCAGTGCATGGATCCCCAGTTGCTGCCCAGGAGGGTACAGAGAGGCGGGGAGCCAGAGCCCACGAGTTCAGAAGGCCTCAGAGTCACGGGTACAGGGAAGGAAGGACCTGGGCAGCAGAGAGTGGAGGGGGGGAGGCCCCGGGTGTAGCTGGTTTCAGGCCTGTGCTCCTTCTAAGCAGGAAGCGGGATCTGGTCACTTAAGTCAGAAGTCTGACGAGGAGGACTTTGTCAGAGTGGAGGACTTGCCCCTGAAGCTGACCATTTATTCCGAGGTACTTGGCTTTCTGCTTCCCCGGAGGCCCCAGCACTGGGGGGGGAGGGCGGGGAGGCTCTGTGCGGCTGCCGGGCCTGCGGCTGGGCCTCGGGTTCCATCCCTGGGGGCTCTCCCCTTTTCTTTCCCACCTCCAAAGGCAGATCTGATGAAGAAAATGGCAGCAGAGGAGCAGAGTAACCACTTATCTGAGGAGATACTGGCCGTGACTCCCAGCGAGGAATTGGCCGGGGACCCTCGGACCCTGAAAGAGCCCCGCGAGGGGGCCGGTCCTCCATGCGATCTCTGACCAGCCTTGGGCTCGGCGCCGCTTCCCGGGGATGCCTGCGGCCCCCTCCTCACTGGACCCCCCAAAGCGTGTGAGAGCCGGCGGGGGCCTGGCCCCCTGCCCTGGGCACTGAGTCCATGCGTCCCATCTGTATAAAAATGTCAGTGAGTGTTCGACCCACTCCCTTCAGCCGCTCAGGCAGCTTGCTCGCTCGCACGGCGTAGGCGGCGGGGTCCTCCCCAGATTCCAGGCTTGCTTCTCTTTTTTATTTTTTCATTGTGATTTGTTTAGTAACTTTAAACTTAAAATGTAGTTTTAAATAAAGTTTGGACTTGTCTGTAAGGGGTCTGAGCATTCTGCTGCATGTTCTAAAGGCTTGGCAGTCACCAGCGCTGAGCTTAGGAAGGCCCCAGGCACATTGGCATGGGAGGATAGGCCTCTGGCACGGGCGTGGGCATGGCTGGGATAAATTGGAAAGGGTCCCTGAGGGCTTTCCTTCATGCATCTGACAGTGCTGGGCCTAAGGGCCCTTGGAGAAGAGAAGGGTGCGGAGCCTTAGAGACAAGACTTGAACCCAGGTCTTTGGGACTGCGGCAGCCAACAATGCTAGGGTTCCCTCTGCCCCCAGCTGCTTCCTCCAGGTCTGCTCCGGTGAACAAGGGGGGCTTTGCCCAGAGGAGAGAGAAGCCCCATAGCGACTCTTTGTAGAGGGCACACGTCTCTGGGTCCTCCCCACAACCCTGCGAGGCAGAGCCATCCGGAGCCAGGGAGGGGCGGTGGCTTGCTCCGGGCCGCCCAGCCCCATCGCTCTGAAGCAGGAGTCCAGGCGGCTTCAACCCCGAGTCCGGCGTTCTGCCCATGAGGCCACGCTGCCATGGTTAGGTTCTTCAAGCTAGTGTGGGAGAGCAAGAGAACAAAGACTGATGAGCCTTTTGATGTTTTATCTCTGATTCCCAAGGCTGGTTTCTGGATAGTCTATCCACAAGTCATAGGTAAACTGAGGTCCAGAGAAAGGGTCATCTAGGTAGTAAGCAGCAGAGCCAGGATTTGAACAGGACACACCACCACATCCACTGCTTTCCGCACCGCATTACCTTAACCTGTCTTCCTAGCTATGTCCCCATTTTAGAAACAGACACGTTAGGTACCTCTTCATTGTAAGAGCATCTAGAAGCTTGAGGTGGGCACACGACCCACCAGGCTTTCATTTTCCCTACTACATCTGTCTGGTCAGGCGGTCATCTGAGTTCTCTGGCTCTGACCGTTCCTTCCCCGTATCTCCCCAGAACCCCTGCAAAATCAAGAGAAGCGTGGTATTTAAAGCTATGGGAAAGGATGGTTGTCCCCTGCCATGTCGTCCCTAGAGGGCACTATTTGGCCACCTTGGGTTTCTCTGCCATCTTTTGTTCCCAAGGGTCACCTGGAGATAGATTCCCATTGGCCTATTTCCCAGTTCCATGTTGGGCACGAGCTGGCCCCTTGGAAGGCCCTGAAATGCTGATGTGGGATCTAAATGAGAAGCCTTTCCTCCCTCACCAAGCAGAGCGTGCGCCTCTTTATTTCTGGGGCCATTGGGAGCATTCTTTTTCTAATTTCCAAGTTCCAGCTTTCCTCTGGCACCCACTGAGAACACGGATCAGCTTCAAGCGCGTTTCTCCACAGCTGTGCTTGGTCTCCTCTGCCCTCCTGGCCTGCTGTGCAGCCTTTGGCCTGGGTGATCCCCCCTCCCCTCCTCACTCTCTGACCGCTGCTCCTCTCTCTCCTTGGCTGGATGCCCCTCCAGGTCACACCCTCTCACCCTAGGTGTCCCTCTGTCCTGGGCTCATCTCTTCTCCCTCCAGACTACTTCCCTTGGTGATCTCATCAGCCAATTATGCTGATGATTCTCAAATCTGCTTACCCACCCTAACCTCTCCCCTAATCTCATTTTAGGGTCTTCTCCCACCCTCCTCCCTCTTCTCTCTTCCCGGTCCAGTGACCCTCAAACATGCAACCATCGTCCAGGTCGTGCGTGGCTCCCGCCGTAGCTCGGCCTGACTGGAGGGCACCCAGATGGTGCAGAGAGCTGAGCTGGCTGCGGGTCCCAGGGTTCTAACGTTCGCTCAGCCTAGCCCTCCAAATGAAAGTCTGGCATCTGTTTCCACATCTATAAAAGGGAGTCTGTTTTTTCATTTGCTGTTTACACCCCTGAAGGCCCTTTCAGGTCCAGGCTTTTGTGATCCTGAAAGGGGGGTATTGTTTAAGTGTTCTCATCTTTGAGGAGAAGGGGGCAGGGATGGGACGGTGATAGGTGATAGATGAAGAGACACGAGCATCAAGGGTAAAATTCAAGCAGGGTGAGAGAGTGCAGCAAAGTGGCAGAACCCCAGATGGGCACAAATGATGGGCACCTGTCCCCTGTCTCTAGCCCTCAAGTGGGCATTGGCATCGGTCAGAGTAGGAGAATTGGGACCGTACCTTCTTCCCTGGAGGGCTGCATCACCTCAGACCCTCCCTGTGGTTTCCTACCCTTCTCCCCCTGGAGCCTCGTCATGGAGGCCTGCGCCCCCAAAGCTACCATAGCTCAGATAAGCAGTTACCCTTTGCCCAAATAGAGCTCTAGACCAATAAAGGGTCAAAGGCAAAGGAATTCCTGGCCCTTGCCTCAGCCTCCAACCAGAAGCTTCAGAGGTAAATGCTACATGAGACCAGATTCCCTTCCAGCCTGGCCAGGCGTTTGTCTGCCAAGATTCAAGCAGCCGCCATGGGAGAAGGGGGTCTTCAGGCCCCCGGGGAAGTGTCAAGGACCTCCCTTTGCTCCCTGAATCTCACCAGGACAAAGTGAGCGTCCCACTGGGACTGGAAGAGAGGTCCTTCAGCTCAGCCCCACAAAATGTGCCCACAGGATGCTGGGAAATTCTCCCAGGGAAGATGTCAACAGTCAAGATACCCACAAAATAAATGGCCCCAAGTAAGGTCATAGCCCTCTCAGACTACACAAATCCTGGGGATTAACGGGCTGAGTTTAAATCTAAAAAAGAAAAAGTCCGAGACACAGAACTACCCTGGTATATTGATTTAATTAGCAAGGTCAAATATTGTCCCCAAAATCAGGGCAATAATCACAGTGACTAGAGACAATTGACAGGTTTACAGAACTTATTTTATGATAGCAAAAGAAGAACCATATTCATGAAGATGCTATATATTCATAACACTAGTGATGAAGTATTACTAGGCTAGGCAAATAGGTGGATTTGCAGTGTTCAGCTGCCGGGCATGTTGGGATGTGCAGGGGAGTTTCCAGGGTGTGGTAACTGCTAGACTGAATATCGGACTGGATTAGGACTCATTTCACTTTTGGGGGAAGTCAAGACTCACTGAAAAGAGGACCTGAAGGCCGCCCCCCACCCTCCAGCTGTCAGAAAGGGGAACTTGGCCTTTGGTCAAGAGTTCTCGACCTTTCATCCTGTGCTTACCGAATTTCTACAAAGAAATACTTCCCGTCCCAACTTCTCTGCTGTCCAGTGTTGTCAGTCTGTCTGGTCACTAAAGCGTAAGGGAATATTTATGCCAGTCTAGCTGTTGGCTAAGGAAGGGAAGCAATCCTACAGTCAAACTAAAGTAAATCAAGGCAATCTATACCAACTGATTCAGAGGCTGCTGTTTCAGAGGATGAGCTTTCAGGCTGAAAAGACCCTAGACCAGTCTTTCCAGGTTCCTCCCCTGTCCTGTCCACTCAGGTACCAGTGTGTTTACTTCACCAGGGAGTTGGTCCCCACCTTCTCTCCCCTTCCCTGCAGCCCAAAGCTTCTCTAACTTCTCTCCCAGCCAAGGTCGACCAGCCCACCCACTTGGGCCTTCAACCCTCTGCCATCTCCTCCAGGCCCACTCTATCCATTCCAATAACGCTCTTCCACCTGACTGGTTCCTTCCCCTTGGACAGTCAGTGGGCAGACCTATAGGCCTGTGGGCTGGGAATTCAGAGACAGGAGCAGAGTCCCTGCCCTTGGGCAGCTTACAGCCTCTCAGGGGAGATCACATAGGCAGATAGAAGTATTTACAAGGTGGAGGCCAGCAGCCGGTCCCTGGAGGGATCACAAAAGGCTTCTTGGCTTTGGAAGGTCACACTTGAACTATATCTCAAAAGAAGACTGGGATTTTACAAAGTAGAAGTGAGGAAGCAGGGCATAACAGGCATAGGGAACAGCCTGGCCAAAGGTCTGGAAAGAGAAATGGACTGTCATGTATGAAGACTAGTAAGAAGGCTAGACTATAAAGGGGAGCGCTTAGCACGGTGCCTGGCACACTGTAGGCACTTAAGAAGTGTTTCTTGGCTGAAGTAGAAACAGCAAGATACAGCAACAAAGAGCTTGGCTACGTGGGGTGGAGCAGAGGGAAATTCTCTGCATAGATGACAAACGGAGGTGACTGAGGATGGAGAACCAAAAAAAAAGGGCCCCTTGAGGGCAGAACTTTGGGGAATGCACAAAATTAGAGGGTGTCATGCGGATGCTGAGCCAGCAGAGGACCTGAGGACCCGGGTCAGGCAGGGAGGAGAAGCGTTCCCAAATCCCAAGCCAATCCTGGTGTGAGAGGCTGCAGAGGCCAAAGAAGGGCGAGCATGGAGAGGCTGCTGGAGCTGGCCGCGAAGACACCAACGGTGACCTAGGAGAGCAGGTGCCAAACTGCTAACAGCTGAGAAGGGAGGACAGGAAGCGGCAGGAGAAGATGCCTTTTCCTAGGTGTTAAGCTCTGAAGGGAAAGGGAGATGTAGGGTGGCAGCTGGTGAGGACTGCAGGATCCAGCGAGGGATTTCATGGGGTCATATCTGCGGGCAGCAGAGAAGGAGCCCGGAGGCAAAGATAGTTGAAGACGGTGATTAAAGAAAGAGGGGGTGGTCAAGAGGGCAATGTCCTGGAGAGGACAGAGGCGATGAAATGAAGAGAAAGGCCACCTCCTCGTCATCCAGGGAGGCAAAGAGGGGGGAATGAGGGGCGATGTTAAGGGACCGTGAGACGGAGAGAAGTGGGAACCCACGGCAAATTTTTCCAATATGAATCAAGGTCCTTAGCTGATGTTGGTGATAGAATGGGGCTCCATGGGACACCGTGGAAGGGGAGGAGGGACTAGGAGAGGGACTGATGTGGATAGGGATAGGAGTGGGAAGGGGCAAAGACATGAGAGAAGAGGTCAGGAACAGCTCCTATGGGGAGCAGTCAGGAAGGAATGAAAGGATGGTCTTGCGACAGCATGGACCCAGTTGTGATTGCGGAATGGACACGTGTAGTGTGGAACCGATCAATAGTCATGTCCTCCAACACATTCAAACGGTCCTTGGCCTTAAAGGAGCTGGGGGTGGGGGTGGGGGTGGGTGGAGGGAATTCCACCTTTCTATTCAATTCTATTGAATTCCAAAAATGAAAAGTTGTCCGTATCTAAAATCAAGAGCAAGCATTCTGTGCAAGAGGGATAAGCTAGAAGCTTTTCTAATAAGATCAGAGGTGAATCAAGAACGTCCATGAGCACAATTACGATTTAATATTGTATTGGAAATGTCAGCTGTACCAATAAGACAAGAAAAAGACTTTGAAAGCACAAGCAAAGAGGAAGCAAAACCATCACTTTTTAAAGAAGATAGGATGGTCTACTTAGAGAAGCCTAGAAAATCAACGAAAACTACTTGAAATAATAACTTAGCAAAGTTGCAGGATATAAAATGAACCCACACAAACCATCAGCATTTCTGTATATTACCAGTAAAACCCAGCAGGAAGAGATGGAAAGAGAAATGCCATTTAAATTAATTGCAGACAGTAAAATACTTGGGAGTCTACCTGCCAAGACCCGTACAGGAACTATATAAACACAATTACAAAACACCCCACACAAATCAAGACGTAATTGGAGAGTAAAGAAATGCTAAGTGTTGGAGAAATACTAATTGCTCATGGATGGTTAGCGCCAGTGTAACGCAGATGACGATACTAACCAAATTAGTTTACTTACTCGGGGCCACGTCCATCAAACTACCAGAGAATCGCTTTGTAGAGCGAGAAGAATAACAACAAAACTCATCCGAAGGAACGAAAGGTGTAGAATCTCGAGGGAATGGATGAAAAACAAAAAGTGGGAAGGGAGATGGAGCCGAGACCGCGGAGTGGAAGGGACCGTCGCAGCCGCGCTCCCGCCCACCGGCCCGTCCGTCAGGCGGGTCTACAAACTGCACCAGATCAAATCCCGACGAAGTGCTTTGTCCAGCCCACACCACCACAGGGAGACAGATCTGCAGGCCGCCCCAACAGCACAACATGGAGCGTCATCACCGGCCACCCAGTTCTAGATCCCAGATCCAGGGAGGACCGAGAAAGGGACTGACAGTGCAGGGAAGCTACATTCCCAGGAGGGAGGCCCACCCAGGCAGTGTACAGACAGGAGTTCAGAACTCGCAGCAGCAGCAGCGGGGCTCAAAGCCCAGGCGCAGAGCAGGGTCTCACTCCCCACGTCTAGCGAGCCCTCAGAGGAGTAACCAGGGTGGGGGCCGCAGGGGAGCCCAGAATTCGGCCACTGAACCAGCAGAGTTTTCCAGCCGGCTGACAGGGCCAGAGTTCAGCAGTATCTGCTTGTACTCAGACCAGAGGGCAGCAATCTGCCCTGGATCAGACCCTTTTGGGGGCACCAAAAGCTTGAAGGTCCTGAGAACTTGGAATAACACAACACTCAGCACCCCAAGGAAGATGCAACAGGACCAGACAGCCCTTCCCTCCAGATGTGCCACAAAGCCCAGCCTCACACCAAGTCCCTGGGAGAATGGGCAGACCACAAAAGAACCCCACCCTCCCAAGATATTGGGGGGGGGGGTCTCTGAAGACACAAATACAGAAGAGAATGACTCCAAAATATCTCCAAGCAAAGCCTCAGAGGAAAGCACAGCGGAGATTCTGCACTGGAATGCTTGGGAAAGATGAAGCAAGCAAGAGTTAAACATGTTTGTCTAAATGGAACGAGCGTTTGAGAAAAAAATTGGAGAAGAAATGAAAACTATGGCAGAAAGAACTGGAAAGGGAATCAAGACTTAACACAGGAGGTACAAAACCTGCGAGATTAGATAAGACAGAGAGAGAAACAGAGAGACAGACAGAGAGACCAGAGAGACAGCAGAGAGAGAGAGAGAGACAAAGAGACAGAGAGAGAGAAGCAGCCTGTGTGTGTTAGAGCCAGGGTGTGAGAGGAGAAAGTCATGGGTAATAAAGCTAGAAGTTGACCCAGGACTTTAAAAGCCAAACAAAAGGATCTGTATTCTACCTTAAAGGCAAAGCGGGGCAATGATGACGTGGGACCTGCTGAGGGACCTTGGTGGCAGCTGGGCAGTGGAAGGTTAGAGAGGAAGGGCCCAAAGGCCCAGAGGCCAAGAGGGGTGCTCTGTCATAATCCAGCTGGTGTGAGGAGGGCCTGGGTCAGCATGGCAGCTATGTGGCCGGAGAGCCGGGGAAGGAGGGGAGAGATGAGGAGATCTTGCTTTGAGTAATCCATCCTGTCTGTGGCTGAGGCAGAAGGTTGAGGAGACTGTGAAAAGAGAAGGCACACCTGCTCCTCAGCCGAAGTACTCAAATAGGTCAGAAGTTGGAGTAGATGTAAGACCAAGATGCCAGGAGAGAGAGGAGAGGAGAATAACTGGGTTTGGGGGATGAGGTCAGAGGTCTGCCGTGGGTCCTCCTAAGTCCTCCTAGATTCCTGCTGCCCCCACCGAGGATGGAGGCCACCTCACAGGACCTCCCCCAATGCCCCGCTTCTTCTCCCATCACCTCCCACCCCCTGCTCCTTTCGAGAGGACCAGGCAGCAGCCCCTTCTGGCGAATGCTAACCCTTAACTCCTCCTTTGTGACCTTGTCCATCCACATCCCTCTCTCATGTAGCACAAGCTACCAAAGACCCCTCCCCTGGCCATCTCCCATCCCCCAGTCTCTTCTACCCACCCTCACCAGCCCCATCCCTTGCAGGGTCCGAGCTCACACTACCCTCCCCTTCCACTGTGCCCTCTGCCACTCCACTTTATCATTAACAAACATCCTTCACATTAGACCTCTTCTCTGTCATCCTTCCAATTCCTCCAAATGACAGAAACCTGACTCTCCAGAAGGTGCCACATCCCTGGCCACCCTCTCCAGCACGAGATGTCCCTTCACTCGTGGCCTCTGCCCATGGGCCAGGAGAAGGAGGGGGAGGCCGCTCCTTGCTCCCCATGGTCACCTCCAGACCCTCCCCTGCCACCATCGCTCAGCCACTTCACATCACCTATCCAGATGTACTGGAGAGGGACTGACCCAGCTCTCAGCTCTCACCGCCTGCCGTATTACACCGATTTCAGTGGCTGCCGACCCCATTGGCCCCTGCTCCTTCCTTCCTCGAGGACTACCTACATTGCAGTCTCCTCACTCCCTCCATCCCAAACCACACACTTAGACTTGGGGATGCCAGTGTCTACATTGCTGTTCCATCAAATTACCCTTGCTCCCCAGTTCCCATTGTCTTTGCCTCCTCTCGACCTCAGCCATCCACGCAGGTATGGCCACAGCCTGGACCTGGCCATTATCTCCATGGTGCATTACTCTGCAATTTCTCTATTTGACCATCACCTCCAGTCCTTCCAGCTGTCCCTGTGTGCCGTCTCCTAAAGCCAGTCTTTCCCCACTCCCACCTCCAGCCCTACACCCTTCCCTGGTTTTCCAGGCTTTGGGTTCACTCTCTTCCTTCAAAAGACTCCAACCTTTATTAACCAGTTCAGTCTCTCCCTCTTGTCCTATGGCATGGCCCACTCCCTGTCCAGACTCAGCTTCTAACCACCTATACTCCACCCAAGCTCCCGAGCAGAGAGCCTTGCCTTCTCTCACTGAAATATGGAGACCCTTTTCTATCCAGCTCCATACTTCAAATTCCTTCCATAACCCCCCAACCTCTCTTCCCCTGGTCTAGCTTGAAAGAGGTGACTCTTCCCCCTGCGAAAACCAAGCCCTCTCCATATGCCCTGGATCCCTTTGCCCTTCTCTCTCTTAGCCTAATTTTCAATCTCTCCCTTTCCAATGGCCCCTTCCCTTCCCTTAGGCTTCAAACAGGCCCAAACCAGCCCCGTTCTTCAATAGCCTTCCTACCATCCCCTCAAGCTATCATCCTATACCTATAATCCCTAGCCACACCTAGAAAAAGCCATCCATCCCCAGTGGCTTCACTTTATCACCTCCCACTCCTTTCCCAGCCCTTTGTAATCTGTCTCAAATCCCTAATCAACTCTTTATGCCTGAACCCAATGACCTCCTCAATCTGCTTCGGACACTGTTGGCCCATGAAGGGATCATGGAGCCTATCTTCACCATGGTCATGATGTTGCTCTGTCCTTTCCTTGCCCAAATCATCATCCGTGTCCTAGCCCTAGCCCCAGGGCTCTATCCTGGGTCTGTGTGTCTGTATCTATCTCTCTGTGCTTCTGTGTCCATCCATCTGTTGGTCCCTCTGTCTAACTCCCACCTCCACCACCATCGCTGCCACTTCTATCACCATCACCACCATAGCCATCACCACCATAACCGCCACCGCCATCACCGCTTCCACCACCATCACTGCCATGGCCATCACCACCATCACCACCACCATCACCACCATCACCACCGCCATCACCACCATCACCACCATCACCACCATCACTGCCACCTCCACCACCATCACCATCACCACCATAGCCATCACCACCATCACTGCCACCGCCATCACCGCTACCACCACCATCACTGCCATGGCCATCACCACCATCACCACCACCACCATCACCATTGATGGGGTGCTTGGGTGCTTGTGCTTGTACTTGGACCCCAATTTCTCCCTAGCCTCAGAAACACTGTCTCTGACAACCACTCCCCAGCCCAGGACACTGTGCCTAGCAGTTATTCATGTGTGGGCCCCAGCACGACCCTTATCTCTCTCCCTGGTGTAGCTACACAAAGCTGGGGGAGAGAGTGCTGGGCTGCTCAGGCCCCAGTCCTCAGATCATGTCTCTGGAAGCCTCCCAATTCCTGGCTGGCCCAAGGACTCTCCCTCCTGCCAGACTCCACAGATCCATACCTCTGTTATCTCCCTCCCTGTCTAGTATACTCCCTGTACTTTCCCATCCATAGCTCCCAAAGACACCTGGACCTTTAGATTGCCCAATCAGTGTCCCTGGCATTCCTTTCCCATGCCCTTTCCCATATAAACCCTAGCTCTATCCTCAGTCTCTCGCAGGTTCCTTAAGAATCCTTGCCCGCTGAAAAGCGTAACAATAAACCTTTGCCACCTTGACTTAAAGAATGCTTGAGTCTGTGAATTCATTCCAGACGACCCTGTCCTGTACTTCAGTCTTTGAGGGGTCTCAACCTCTCACACCGCAACAACTATCACTGCCACCTCCACCACCATCACCGCCATAGCCCTCACCACCATCACTGCTACCACCATCACCACTACCATCACCGCCACCACCACCCTCCACCAGCCTCCTGAGTTCAAGACATATTTCCATGCAGATGACTCCCATACCCAGCATCTCTCCTGAGCTCTGGTTTCTCCTTCAAGCCTCAGAGATTGTGAGGGATTGTCTGATGTTGACTACTGCCAAGTAGAAGTTGTGGCAAGATGGGGTAGGAACAAGATATTAGGAAATGACCAGAGCTCATGCTCCTGAGGCAGTGGGCAGTGCTATGTGGAGCTGTGATAAGCTGGAGAAGGAACAGGATACAAGGAAGTAGCTGAAGCACGTGCTCCTGAGGCAGGGGGCTGTGCCACTTGGGAGTGGGACGGCAGAGAACGAGTTCCTTTGTCTAGCCCCCTCCCTAGGTACAACGTCAACCCCAGACGTCTCCTTCCTGACTTCCTGGGTCACGTACTTTCCCTTTGTGTAGCACTGACCCCAGACGCCTCCTCCCGGTGTCTGGGCCTGACTTCCTGGGTCACGTACTTTCCCTTTGTCTATGCACTAACCCCAGACGCCTCCTTCTTGTATCCAGTCCTAGCTTCCTGTGTCACGTCCTCTCCCTTGGTCTAAGCGCTAACCCCAGACATCCCCTTCCGGTATCTGATCCTACAATCATTGACTAGTAGGCAGGCTGGGGAGGAGGGGCTAAGTAGGTACTTAAAGAACAGTAGAGATCGGAGCTCGCTCTCTTTTGCTCCTGCTCTCTTGCTCTGGCCTTCCTGCTTGGCCTTGCTGTGATGGCCTCTGAATAAAGCTCGAGTGTTGGCACCTCCTGATCGGCTCGTCTCTGTGTTTATCCGGGTGGGCACCGAAGACTGGTAAGTATGACCTTGGCAGCCTGCTCCTTATAGGAGGAGAGTGCACGGCGCGGCCGGCACAAGAGATATCTCAAACTCAACATGTCCAGTAAACACCCTAAACTTAACACATCCAAAATGGAATTCATTTTCTCTCCCCCTAAGCCCCCTTTCCCTATTACTGTCAAGGATAACCCACACTCCCTAGGAGTCATCCTGGATTCTCAATAGCTCCCCCCATTCCCTATCTGTTGCCAAGATCTGTTGTGTGTGCAGCATGTCTCAGATACCCTCCTGCTCTCCTCTGCCTGGGGGCAGGGCCTCCTCACCTCACACCTGGACTATGGCAATCACCTGCTGGTTATCAGCCTGCCTTATGGGTCTCCCCCTCCAAACCTTCTTCCATTCAGCCACAAAAATGCTTGTCCTAAAGCACAGGTCCGATTGTGTCATCCCCCTACTCAGTCACCTCCCATGGCTCCCTATCGCCTCCAGGACCACATAGGAAATGCCCGGTTTGGCATTCAAAGCCCTTCATCACCAGCCTCTCCTACCTCTCCTTACGCCTGACTGCCCTGCTCTTTGCTCCCGGCTGTTCCGTGAACAAGCCCCTCCATCTCTGGGCTCTGGGCACTCTCGGGTCACCCCCAGGCCAGGAGTGATCTCCCTCCTCCTCTCTGACCATTGACCACCCTGCTTCCCGTAAGTCCCAGCTAAAATCCCACCTCCTCCAGGAAGCCCTCCCAGCCCCTCTTCTCTCTCTTAAGCATGTCCGGTTGCTCCTGCGGAGAGCCGGCTTCGTGTGGAATTGTTTGCTTCTGGCCTCCTCCGTTGGATTGGAAGCTCCTTGAGGGCAGGGCCTCTCACCTCTTCTTGTGTTTCTGGCTCTTAGCACAGTGCTTGGCACATAGCAGGTACTTAATGAACATGGATGGATGGATGGATGGATGGATGGGGAGTGCCTTAGGCTCCTGCTGCCTCAGTGACCTGCTGTCTGAGCCATCCTCTCCGCTGTCAGCCAAGGAGACCCTGGGCAAGTCTCTTTACCCTCCCTGGGCTTTGGCTTCTTCCCCTGTGCAGTGATCTTGGACAAGACACTCCCCAAGGTCTTCCTCAGCTCACGATCCCAGGCTCTGCGGTCTGAGATGATGGTCTGAGCCCCTGAATCTACCATATGTCATCACCTCCCCTTGCCCCTCTCCCTGTCCTCAGGGTCAGAGCACAAAGTGCCCACCTGCCTCTCCTGTGCGCTGGGCGGGGAATTACCAAAGCTGGCATCTCCCCAGCCTGCCTTCCTAGACGTAACCCCTAAGTGCCACCGACCGTGAGGCTGGGGTCCGGCCAGCCCAAGCGGTTCTTAGCACCGATGTCCCAGAGGGGGCACTCCTTGGCTCTTGGTTTTGTTTGCTGCCTTAATGCCTACGGGTGCCTTTGGTTCCAAGGCTCAAGCAAAACCAATCGCTGCTACCGACCAGCTCCGTGGGCTCCCACCTGCCAGATGTGCCCTCCCCTGCAGATGCTCATCAGCTTTGGCAGCCGAGGCCAGTTTGGGCTGGCCCCCGAGACACGGCCCAGCCTTGCTCTCTTTCCTCCCACGCCAGAGATTCCTCAGCCCGTCTTTCTGGGTGTTGTAAAGCACTCTTGGCGTAGGAGGGAGCTCAGCTATCTGGGGAAGGCTTGGGAGGACCCATCTGTGCTCCTAGCAGGCCTCTCTTTGAGGCCATCTGATCCCCCAAAGTCAAGCCACTGAGGTGGCCCCTGATGCCTCCCTTGCCTGCCCCCTGCCGCCCTCCTAGTGTAGACCCTTCATTATCACCCCCAGTTTGGGGCCATCCTCTGGAGCTGTCATGGAGGACAGAATGACTCTATGGGCAAGGCAGGAAGCCCAGGGGTCTTCGGGGGAAAGGGGCATGGGGAGTTTTTATTCTGATTTAGGCAAATGCTCTGATATTTTAATGCCAACATCACTGGAAAAACCAGAAAAGTGGAAGAGACCTTGATGGCCATTTATTCCTACCCCTTGGTGAAAGGAATCCTCACTGTAACATTCCCAACAATTAGATGGCCAGCCTATCCCTGAAGGCCTTCAAAGAGGAGGCCCCTGCCACCTTCCGAGGCAGCCAGCCCCCCTGGGGGGCCGTTCCCCCCGTGTGGAAGGCTTTCCTGACATTAAGCCCAAACTGACCTCTGTGGGCTGCCCCCACTGCTCCCCACAATGAGGCTGATCCCTTTCCATCTGCAGCCCTTCAGATACTTCCAGATAACTACGCTAGCGCCTAATTCTTTCCACTAATCCTCCTGTGACATAGGGTTAGAGACGTCTAATCCCTTCAACTGCTCCTCCGATGACCCGTCCTGGCTGCCCTCCTCTGGCCAGTCTCCAGCTCATCAATGTCCTTCTTAAGCAACAGGGCCCAGGACTGAAGCCCATCCTCCAGCGTCCCTAAGGCACTCCACGGAGCCCTCCTACCTCACTGACATTAAGCCATTAGTAATTACTCTTTGAATCCAGCCATCAGCCAGTCCTGAATCCATCTGAATATACCTGTCTAATCGGTCCTCTCCACAGTCGTCGCAATAATAATACCTAGCATTTACCTCATGTTTTAAGGTTTGCAAGCATTTCATAAATGCTTCATAAATGATCTTCACAAAACTTCTGAGAGGGGGATATTATTATCACCCTCATTTTACAGCTGAGGAACTTAGACAAACAGAAGATAGGTGACTTGCCCAGGGTCACACAGCTAGTAAGTATCCGAGCCTGGCTCCAGGGCCAGTGCTCTATCCACTGCACCACCTAGCTGCCTCCATGAGGACAGTATGAGATATTTTACAAAAAGCTCTGTTAAAACCTAGGTGACCTGTGTCCACAGCATTCCCCTCATCTGCTAGTTGAGCAGTCCTGTCAAAAAGGAAATAAAGGTGAGTCTGACAAGGCCTGTGTCTGCTGCCACCAGGTTGGCTGTGGGTAATTACTGCTTCCCTTCCTAGGTGTTCATTAACCACTGCTTTATTGACCTATTCCAGGGTCCTCCCAGGAATCAAAGGCAAACTCACTGGCCCAAAGTTTACCAACGCCATCCTCTTCCCTTTTGTGAAAACTGGGGCATTGGCCCATCTTCCCTGTTGGGCACCTCTCCTGTGCCTTTCCCAAACAAGGGAGAGGAGAGAAGAAACAAATGTATGAGCAGGTCTTCCTCGGTCTAGCACTGCTCTAGCCAACCTTCATTAATCAGAGATTGCCACCTGCACGGGACTGAGGAAAACTGGTGAATGAAATGCACCTGCCCACTCTTCCTTCCTTCAGCAGCTCCCAGACACTTGGCATAAAACAGGGCTTTAAAGGAGGCCACCTTGGTTCGAGGGGAAGCTCCCCAGTGCTCATGAAGTGAGAGGTGGTACTCACATCTAGGACTTTGTTTTCTTTCAACGTTCAGGTTTGGGTTTAAGCACCTGGGTCTGGGGGAGGAAAACTCAGGAATCTGCTATGAGACAGCTCACAGCTAGCTCCTACGGGGTTGTCCTTACATCTGGGGCCTGGTAGCCCTGTAAACCTAGTCTAGGGGAGGCAAGAGGACAACGAAGATAAAGAGAAGGGTGGAGAGGAGGTAGATAAGAGCCATTCCCTGGCAGAAACAGAGGAGCATTACAATGACAGCTGACTGGGACCTTGGAGATCCTGGAGTCCGACCCTTCACCCATTTGACAAATGAGGAAACTGAGGCCCAGAGAGGGGCTGACTCCAATGCTTTTTTCCACTCCCCCACTCTCTGCTGTTGTGCATGGTGACATGTATCCTGTTCCGAAGAAGGGAGGGGGCAGAGGCCCTGGGAGGAGGAGGAGAGAGGCTGGGGTCATGCATCTTGGACACTCTTTGGGGACGGTTGCCATCTTGCAGAGTTTCACTTGTTTTTCTTTGCCCCTAGAGGTGGCAGGAGAACACAGAGGAGGAAGGGAAGTCACCTCCCCAGAGGTCTGGATGACAGACGGATGCCCCAGCACTACTAAGCTGAAGCTTTGTGCCAGGCTTTGTGAGCAATTCCCCAACCTCATCTAGTTCTCATTTCTGTCCCTCCTGGTGGTATCAAAGTTGAGGCGTGGCTTGACCCCAGTGGCCGTGTGGTCCCTTCATCTCTCCCTCACTCCAATCCCTGGCCTCCTGTGTGGTCTGAGAGTGGGCCCCTCAGCGCAGTTAGAACCCAACCCAACTCAGGAAAACACAGCAGCCGGACAAGAAAAGTGCCCTGCCCCCCACCCCTACCCACGCGCTCACCTTTTATCTTTTGGTGGAAAAGAGTGAATGCATAGCATTGAAGGAGTGGGCATGGAGAGGTTATGATGACGTGATCTTTGCTCCCAAATCCTCCCCACTCCTACCTTCCCTATGACTGTGAAGGGCATCACTGCCCCACCCCAGACCCTCAGACTCACCCCCTATGTGTTATCCTCAATCCCTCACTCTGTCTCATCCCCCTGCCCCCACATCTAATCTGCAGCCAAGGCCTGTTGTCTCTACTTTTGTGATCTCTCTCCCTGTACACCCCCTTCTCCTCTGACATTTCCACCACCTGGTGCAGGTCCTCATCACCTCGCACCTGGACTGCTACAACAGCCTGACGGTGGGTCTGCCTGCCTCAAGCCTCTCCTACCCCGACTCAGCTGTCAAAACAACATCCCTGGAGGCAGAGTCAAGGTGGCAGAGGCAGCATTTCTGCCCAGCTCTCCCAACACACCCCCTCCACAACTCAGACAATGCACCAGACCAAACTCTGATAGAGAAAGCTCAGAAAGAGGACAGGGAGTCATTTTTCCAGCCCAGAAGACAAGCCAGGCCTGTGGACACTGGGGAAGGGTGAGGGGCAGTCTAGCTCCCAGGGACAGTCAAGGGCCTGAGACCGACCACCAGGGCAGGAGGAGATCCCAGGGGACCCCTGAGCCAGACCTGGGAGTGAGAACGGGTGTCATCTGGCAATTTACCCAGCTCCCAGTCACAGACCCAGGCCAGAGACAAGTGGTCTGGATCTCCAGGGGACTTTCCATCTCCCATTACCCAGGCCCAGGTCACAGTTCCAGGGTGGGACAGAGAGGTCACAGTCACCAGTGAGAAGCCCCAGCTATGCATGGAGCAAGGAACAAGTCCCAGAACCCCAGCTGTGAGGCTCAGGGCCCAAGAGCAGAGCAGAGACTCAGTCCCAGCCTTTAATCCTGCTCACGTCTACAGAGGAACAACAGGGCAGCTCCTGCCGGCAGTTCAGTCACTCTGACTCTACAAAACCTTCCAGCAGGCCGAGAGTGACTGAGCCCAGCAGCAGTCTCGGCAGCACACGTACCAAAGGACCCGAAACAGGCCGGGAACTTGGAGAACGCAGACCAGGCGGGCAGGTCCTCCGACTGAGCTGTGAAAACAGCAGACGCTCAAGCCGGATGCCCTCTCAGAGGCCGGCAGAGCCCAACACTAACAAAGTCCAAAGTCAGTAAGTGGGCTGGAAGAATGGGCAATCAGAAAAAGAACCCAACCACAAAGAGCTACTCTGGGGACAAGGATGCCTAAGACGCAAACCCAGAAGAAGACAATGACCTGAAAACATCTACAAGCAAAACCACAAAGAAAAAATGCAGATATGACAAAAGCCCACAAGAATTCTTGGAAGAGATTTTAAAAATAGCAAAAATAAATATTTTTAAAACCAAATGAAAAGGTAGAGGAAAAACATAGGAAAAGAAATGGGAGCTATGCAAGAAAGTTATGAAAATCAAACTAACAGCTCTGTAAAAGATGTATAAAAAAATACTAAAGAAAATAACTCCTTAAAATCAGACTTGGCCAAATAGAAGATACTGATTCCATGAAACTCAAGAAATAATAAAGTTAAAAGGCTGAAAAAAATAGAATAAGATGTGAAATATCACACAGGGAAAAGAAGTGACACAAAAACAAACCAACAAAAAAAAAGAAAAACTGACCTGGAAAAAATATTGAGGAGAGATCATTTAAGAATCATTGGATTACCTTAAGGCGATCATCAGAAAAAATTCCTAGGCATCACATTTCAAGAAATTAGAAAGGAAAATTTCCCAGACATCTTAGAACCTGAGATCAAAGTAGAAATCAAAAGACTCCATCAGTCATCTCCTGAAAGAAATCCCCAAATGAAAATTCCCAGGAATATTATAATGATAATCCAGAACTCCCGAGTCAAAGAGAAAATGCTGCAACCAGCCAGAAAGAAAGAATTCAAGTACTATGGAACCACAGTCAGAATCATACAAGATTTAGTAGCCACCCCTATAAAGAAACAGAGGGCTTGGAATATGATATTCCAGAAGGCAAAGAAAATAGGATTATAATCAAAAATAACCTACCCAGCAAGACTTCCTTCAGAAGGGAAAATGGATATTTAATGAAATAGAGAACTTTCAAGCATTCCTGATAAAAAGCTTAGAGCTGAATAGAAAATCTGACATTCAAACACAGCACTCAAGAGAAACATAAAAAGGTAAATATGAAAGAGAAATCATAAGAGATTTAATAAGGTTAAACTGTTTATATTATACCTAAATATGGGAAGAGGATAAATGTTAGGTCTCAGAACTTTGTGATCACTAGGGCTCTTTGAGGGAGCCTAATAAGAGGGCCTAGGTGAGATTTCATTATGTTGGGATGATCTCAAAGGAAGAATGGAAAGGTGGGAA
Source organism: Vombatus ursinus (assembly GCF_900497805.2). Classification (NCBI taxonomy): domain Eukaryota; kingdom Metazoa; phylum Chordata; class Mammalia; order Diprotodontia; family Vombatidae; genus Vombatus; species Vombatus ursinus. The sequence goes on from NW_020949971.1 coordinate 2,668,040, forward strand.
AGAGGAATGGACCGAAAGAGAGAGGAAGGAGAGGAAGAAAGGATAATTACCTCACACAAATGGGACATGCAAGGAAGAAGGTAGGGTACAGTGTATGGGGAGAGGAATACTGGACAACATTTGAACCTCATTCACATATGAATTGGTTCAAGGAGGGAAAAATAAAGACACCCAGAGCTGGATTCAGAAATCCATCTTACCCAGCAGAGAAGTAGGAGGGGAAGGGGTTAAGAGAAATTGGGGAAATGGGGCAACAAGAAGGAGGGTAGGTTAAAGTTGGTAATGGTCAGGAGTGATACAGATTCTTGAGGAGGGGACAAGAGCAGAAAAAAGAGAGAAGGATAAGTATAAGGAGATAGGATGGAGGGAAATGGAGAGTTGACAATGATAACTGTAAACATGGATGGGATGAGCTCACTCATAAAATGTAAGAGGACAGCAAAATGGATTAGAAGCCAGAGCTGGACAACATGGTGTTTGCCAGAAACACGTTTGTAGTAGAAAGATGCATATAGAACTGAAATAAGATGCTGGAGTAGAATCTATTCTGCTTCAGCTGAAGTAAAAAAAAAAAAAAAAAAAAGGCAGAGATAGCAATCATGATCTCAGACAAAGCCGAAGCAAAAATGGGCCTAATTAAGAGAGAAACAGAGAAACCCCGCTCTGCTAAAAGATAGCACAGATGATGAGTTAATATCAATGCGGGACATACACGCCCCGAACAGCACAGGATCCAAATTCTTAAATGAACAGTTAAATGGCTCATGGTAGGGGAGGGGGAGGGACTCAATGTATCCCCTCTTAGGCCCAGGTAGATCTAACCATACAACAAACTAGAGAAAAGTTAAGGAGATGAACGGAATTTTAGAAAAAGCCAGACGTGATAGGCTTCTGGAGAATATCGAATGGGAATGGAAAGAAGTAAACCTTTGTCTCAATGGCCAGAGCCAATGGTCCTGACCTCTCTGCAGCCTTGGACAAGTCTTCTTGACCGGGAGCTCCTTTCTCTCCATGTTTTCACGAGGCTTACCTCTCTCGGTTCTCCTCCCAGCCGTCTGGCCTTTTCCGTCTCCATCACGAGATCTTCGTGTCACACCCACTAGCGGTGGGTGACCCCTAGGCTCTGTCCCGGACCCTTTTCTCTCTATACTCTTGGTGACTTCATCAGCTCCCATTGGTAGAACTATTAACTCTATGCAGATGACTCACATAGCTAGCTATTTTTGTTGTCATTTCCATCGCGTCCTACTCTTCATGACCCCATTTGGGGCTTTCTTGGCAAAGATACTGAAATGATTTGTCCTTTCTTTTTCCAGATCATTTTATAAATGAAGAAACTGAAGTAAACAGGGTAAAGCCTAGGGCCACACAGCTAGTAAGTGTCTGAGGCCGGATTTGAACTTCTGACTCCAGGCCTGGTGCTCTATCCGCTGGGCCACCTATCTGTCCTATCTGTCTATCGACGTATCTGTATCTCCATCCCTAATTTCCCTCCTGAGCTCCAGTCCGACATCAGCAATTGACTATTGGAAATCACACTACCATAGACGTCTCAAACTCAACATGTACAAAAGAGAGCTTATCTTTTCTCCTAACCCCACCCATCTTTCTAAGCTTCCTTATTTCCACTAAGGATACCCTCACTGAAGTGAAGATGCCCTCCTCCTCCCTTCAATCACCTCCCTGCACAGGCTCAGTGCTATCCTTGACTCTCTGCTCTCATTCATCATCATTCATCAGCACTTTCCTCCCACCTCTTCCATGGATCCCTTTCTCTTCACTTATACAGCCACCTCCCCTCCTCCAGGCCCTCATCACTTCTTACCTGGAATACTGACATTATCTCATAATTGACCTCCCTGCTTTGAATTTCTCCCCTCTCCAATCTATCCTCCATGCAGCCCCCCAAGATCTTCTCCCTCTGACCTCCACAATAAAACTCACCTGGCATTGAAAGGTCCTCACAACTTGTCCCCTTCCTGCCTTTCCAGTCTTCTTACATCTCACCCCCGCCGAGAGAGTTGTTCAGGGTTAGGGTCCACACTCAGTCCTGCCCAATGACTTACTCCTCTCACCAGGGTCCCCCACAGAACATGAGCCAGGCATCCCCAAGAGGAGGCCATCCTGGGGCAGCCTACTGTCATTCCCAGGGCCCAAGGACATAGTCCATCCATCCGTCATTCCCAGCTCCCCTGCCCCCCTGGTTACCTGTTGGCAGCTCCAGGGGGCTGGGTCCTCAGCGAAGCCTTCACCACTCCAGGCCACTACAGCTCCTGCAGAAGATGAAGGAACCAGACAGAGCAGCTCCGGGGCCCCCTAGAGAGCACTGCCGTCTTTGGGCTCTCTGGCTGCTCCGGGCTCCAGGCCTGCTGGGCTGGGCACAGTGACCACACTCATCCTCCTGGTCCCTGCTGGGCTGGCAGCCCAGCAGCTGGGAGAGCTGGGGGAAAGGAGCCCATGCAGGAAGGGCAAAGGGGCAGCAGGTGGATCTCTTGGAGAAGGGATGAAGGAGGCCTTTCACAGCTGGTAGCTGTAAGGCACTTGAGGGGTCCTCTTGTCCACTCTCATCCTTCCCCAGCCACAGCCACTGAAGAGCTTTCCTCCCCATAGGCTGGAACACAGGAAAGTCCGCTGCAGATATTGATCCTTGTTTGGCAGAGGGGGAAACTGAGGCACAGAGATTCCCCCAAAGCCACTTCAGATCAGGAGCAGAGCCAGGCTGAGGAGGCTGATCCCTCCCCTCCCCACACCCAGCACCATGACTCCTCACTCGGTCCTCTCTTAGGCTTCCTGGTGGGAGAGGGAGGGTCCAATGGGGGATCGGGCAAGGGGAAGCGGCTGAAATTCTTGAAAGGAGGAATAACAGCTCGTGTCTCCATGGAGATGGGGAGGCTGGCCGAGAAGAAACTCTCTGTACAACCCCGAGAGGAAGGCAGCTAAATGTGACCGTTATCATCCTTGTTTACAGAAGAGGAAACTGAGGCCCGGAAATGGCTGGCTGCCTAAAAAGGGCAGAGCCAGGGCTCGAGTCCAGGTGTTTGGGCTCCAAATCCAGCATTCTCTAGACGGTGCCAATGACTCACTTAGTAAGCACCTGCTGTGTGCCGGGCACTGGGCTGGGTGCTGGGGACGCAGAGACAACTAGCCAGGGAGACGACGCGTGCACACGGATGGGACAGGTACTTTGTGGGGAGAGTGGGAAAGGCCTCCTGGACACAGCGGCGCTGGAGCTGAGCTGTGAAGACACTGGGGACTCTGAGAGGTCTTGCAAGAGTCAGAGGCAGAGAGGGAATAATCCCAGGGTTGATCGTAGGGGGACATCAAAAAGAGAGAGATTAGGGTCTGGGCTTGTTAAGAGAGAAAGGACAGATGTCTTAGTTACAAACTGACATTGTTGACCAATTCCTTCTCCTTCTCCATCCTCTTCTTTGTAAAGAGAAGCAGAAACCTGACTCTTTGGACTCAGAAAGCCCCAAGTTCAAATCTGGCCTCAGACACTTACTGGCTGTGTGACCCTGGGCTGTGTAACCCTGTTTGCCTCAGTTTCTTCATTTATAAAATAGGGATAATATTAGCACCTGGCTCATAGGACTGTTGTGAGGATCAAATCAGATAATAGTTGTAAAGTCTAAAAAAATAGACAAAAATCTAGGAACCTGAATAGAATTTTTAGAAAAACTAAGTATGATAAATCTCTGGCGATTGCTAAATAGGAATAGAAAAGAATGTACATATTCTCAGCCATACATGACATTTTTACAAAAATTGACTATGTGCTAAGGCATAAAAATCTCATAAAGAAATGAAGGAAAGTGAAAATATTAACATACCTTTTACTGACCATAGCACAATAAAATTACAATCAATAAAGGGCATTTGAAGAAAGGAGTCAAACTTAAATAGAGACTAAAGTTAGTCCCAAAGAATGTATGGGTCAGAGAAAAAGCCACAGAAACCTGGTCTAAGGCTAGAAGCTGGCAACAGCTTTGGAACTAAGCCCTGTGCCCTACAGAAATCTGCAGCTTCAGACTGTCTTCTGAGGTGTCCCCGAGTTGTACCGGCCTGGTCCACTTTCTTCTGATGCAGCCCCATGGGAGATGACCCCAGGGTGTCCCCAGAGCTTGGGCTCCTTGATCTTGACCTGCTGTCTTTGCCTGCCGCCTACCAGGGCAGGAGGACCTTGACCCACCCCCATCTCCTTCCATCCCTTTTGTCAAATAGCTAGCCATATGTTGACTTAGAAAACCACAAATTAGCATCATCTACATTGTATTGTATTTTTATTTATTTTGTTAAACATTTTCCAGTTACATTTTAATCTAGTATCTAAGGATGCTTTCAGGACCTCATTTACCAATGGGCAGTGGATCTGATAGTCTGCCTTATGTGGCAGAGGAGCTCATTGGTTCTATTGCTAGAGGCAGCTAGGGATAAAGGGCCTGACCTGGAGTCAGGAAGAACCAAGTTCAAATACAGCCTCAGATACTTACTAGCTGTGTGGCCCTGAACAAGTCACTTAACCTCCCGGTCTCAGTCTCCTCATCTGTAAAATGGGGAAAATAAACCTATTTCCTAGGATTGTTGTCAGGATAAAATGAGATAACTTTTATAAAGTGCTTTGCAAAACTTAAAATGCCCTTCTATCATTTCTTTGGTCAATCTTCCTCTGGGAGCTGGGTTTGACTATAACTTTTCAGGTCACCATCTTAACCAGAAATCAATGTTTTCCAGTAGGCCCGGAACTCTCAATCCATCAGTCAATATTGATTAAGTACCTACTGTGTGCCAGGGGATAGAAAAAGAGACAAAAGACAGGAGGGATCCAAGGCTGAGGCTTGTCAGGGAGCAATCAGTGAAATAAGGAGACTAGAGAATTGAGGAGGAAGTGCAGAGTTGACTGGGTTCACCAAGGGGTCAATATGGGGAGAGAGTGGCTGGAGCAGGAGAGATGGCCTGGGAGAGAATTGAGGGGTCAAGGGATTGGAGCTGAGGATGAAGAGTGGGGTTACCTAAGGGAAGCCAGAGGCAGAGGCAAAAGCCAAGAGCTTATGGTTGGATAAGGGGATTTCAGAATTCTTGACATGGAGGTGGCGCCTTCGTGGGGGATGGCAAGTTCTGGGGGATGAGCATCTTTGGGTGTGGCTCTCCTGCAGAAGGCGAGTAGGTGAGTGACTGAAGTGTTTGAGGGAGGGACAACATACACATTGAAGTGCCCTAGTCTGAGGGCAGGCGTTGGGAGAATTGTGGGCCCAGTACTGAGCTCATTGAGGAAGGAAGGGGAAGGACATGGGGGTTTGCAGACAACGGCCACGAGGATTTTGATTGGGTGATAGAGATGATAGCATGAACTACCAAGAACCAGGGATTACAGAGTGATGGAGAAGGGGGAGAACCTGGACAGGATGATGGGGAGCGAGGAGCACCCCAACTCCCCCACCTCAACCAGGAGTGAAGGGGTAGCCGGTGTGGGGAAGGGTAGAAAGAACGCTATCAAAGGGTCATTGATTTGGAGTTGTGAGGCCATCTTCTCCACCCACGTCCCATTGACAGAGGAGGAAACTGAGCCCCAGAGAGGTGACTTTCCCAAGGTCACAGACTCCAAGTCCAGGTCTCTAGCCACTGCACTATTCTGCCTCCCCTATGTATTTATGTACCTTGCTCTCCTTGGGTGAGTGAAAGCCGGAGGCTGGACCTGGATTCGGATGGTTCATGATTCCCCCACCTTATGCTCCCTGGGGATGATAAACATCATGCCTGGAAACAAGGGACTCCCAGGATCCCCTCTTCCTATCGTGTCATAACAGCATTTGAGAATGGCGGACCTGCCTGGCCTCATTCTTTCCAGAATGGGGGGTAATTGGCATGACCTCATTGGCATGGTTACTCTGGAGCTCAGGTGATATTTGCCCTGCACATGGGAGGTCACTGGGTGGACAGCTACCATCAAGTACTTAGTGCTGTCCTGCACGGGTTGTTTTTCAAGATCAAGTTGGTTTCGTGGAAACAGAAGTCAGCGTGATGATGGGTGAAAGGTGGTGGTGAGGCTGCATCAGGTGTAGAAACAATCAAAGCCAGAGAAGCCAGGCGTGGTGGGAACTGGCAGCTACAAACCATTGCCCTCCAGACAAACAGTGTGGGCAGCTGCTGGCCCACTCCATAGATAAAGGCTCAGGTGTCTCCTGGAAATGCACAGGTCCTTCCTGACTTCTGCCCTAGTGGAGGAGCATGGGGACAGAAGATGGAGGGAGGAGCGATGGCCAAGACTGCTTCTGGCCTGACCACAGGAGCGGGATGGCCAACCCAATGAGTCCAACTGCCTCATTTGACACGTGAGGGACCCGGGGGCCGTTCCCAAGGCAAGGCAGGAGGTTTGAACCCAGGTGCTCTGAGTATGTGTGGAGCGTGCTTTCCCCCCAACATACTGCTAAAATGTAATAGAGGTGAGACTCTTTTCTGACTCAACCCCACCTAGAGAGCACCATGGACTGACGTTGGATGAGAGGCAATTTGTAGCAGATGGAGGGACGGCCGGGCAGTCAGGAGGGCTGAGTCCCGCCTCTGACGCATCTGTGTAACCCCAGACAACGCACTCGGACCCTCAGTGCCCCCAGGCAAGACTCAAGTGCAGAGAAGGCGCCAGTGGGCATGGGCATCAGCAGAGGGAGTTTTCTCCTCCAGGGGTTCCCTAGATGAATGAAATCACATGTCTAGACAGAAAGCTTCTAGACTTCCTCTGAAGTTCTCTCCTCAGTGATGTGTGGGGTCTAGACTACTGGGCCCTCAAAGGCCAGAGGGAGGCTCTCCAGCCAGTCTGGGAAGGCTTAGAGTACAAGCTCTGGGTAGCTAGTGTGCCTGTCACTCAAGGCTTATCTGACTGTGGAGAGGTCACCACCCACGGTGACCAATGAAGAAACAACAGGGGCCAGCTGGGTGGTGCAGTGGGTAGAGCACCGGCCCTAGAGTCAGGAGGACCTGAGTTCAAATCCAGCCTCAGACACTTACCTGGGCAAGTCCCTTAACCCTGGTTCTCTCAAAAAGAGAGAGAGAGAGAGTCAACTGGCTGTGAAGGCAGCTGGGCTCTGCACAGCCGGGGTCAGAGATCGCTGAGCGCTGCTAACCGGGTCTGCCTCTGTATACAAGCCACACGCCAGCCCTCTCCACAGCGGACGGACAGCCTGATGGACACAGTGCTACTGCTAGGTGAAAGTCCTTCGGTCAATCAAAGTGCATTTACTGTTCAATGTTTTATTCTGAATTTAATGACTAAAAAGAGTTGTCAAACAGAAAACCAAAGGATATCATGCACTAAATCGAACAGGAAAAGCTGGTTACATGTGAGACCAGAAGCGTCTTCAATAGAGAATATGGATTCTACATGGCACTTTCAGAGCTGTCCTGCTCGTCTGGATCTTCTCTGCACTTCCTTCTGTTCTCTCCTGTGCATTTAAAAAATGTTGATTCCTCTCCTATTTCCCCTTCTTTTTGTCAACCTTATTGCTATGACCCTCACCCAGCCAACCTCCCCCAAATCCTTAGGATAATAAGACAAGCAAAACAAATCCACGCATTTGCTACTCCCCAATCTATTAGGAGGAACATAGCTGACACCATCTTCAGTCTTCTGGACTTTAGGTGGGTACATTTGATTTGAGTAAATCCAGTCACTCAACCCTCACATTCATATTCCTATACCATAATTGGTGCAGCCATCCCCTAATTGATGGGGACCTGTTTTGTCTCCTGTTCTTTGCTATAACAAAAAGAGCTGCTACAGATATTTTCGTACACATGGGACTTTTGTCTCTTTCTTTCAACTCTTTGGGCTTATAAACCACTAGGAGTGGATCACAGTTTTGTGATTTTGGGGGCACAGCTCCAAATTGCTTTTAAAAATGAAAGGACTAAGTTCATGACCAAAGAAAAGGCAGAGATTCAGAGGAAGTAAAATAAGTCATTTAGATTACATAAATTTGAGGTTTTTGTATACACAAAACCAATGTAACCAAGATTAGAAGAAAAGCAGGAAACAGAAAAAAATCTTTGTAACAAGTTTCTCTGATAAAGATCTCATTCCTCAAATATATAGGGAACTGAATCAAATTTATAAAAATGGGAGCCACTTCCCAAATGATAAATGATCAAAGGATATGAACAGGCAGTTTTCAGAGGAAGAAGTCAAAGCTATCAATAGTCATATAAAAAAAATCTAAATCACTAACAATTAAAGAAATGAAATTAAAACAACTATGAAGTACCACCTTATACTTATTGTTGAGGTTTAGGGGTTCAGGGGTGCTGGGACCCCAAAATCAGAACATGTAGGTCCTGCCTGAAAGAATTTGACCCAAGCCTTCTTTCAGCCAAAGACAAGGTTCATTAGAACATCAATCATAGTAGGCAGATTCTTGAGGAGTCCGAATGTTAGTGAGCTATTGGCTAGATTGTAAGAATCCAAGCACCTTAAGGGAGACAAGATAGACCTTATATACAGAAAGGCTGTGGGAGGCATCTAGGAGTGGCCGAGTAGTTTGAGGGAACAGTGAGGTAATAGAATGCCAGGGACCAGGACCACGTGGCTAAGGGAGAGTGGAGCCTAGCTAGGATTAAGGGTGGAAAATGGCAGGGGGCTATAGGGAGGTAAGATTATGGAGGGCCAGGCTAGGTTAAGGGTAACAGAGATTGGGTTTAGCCACAATGAAAGGCCGGTTGATGGAATTATAGCCTCAGGGGACCGCAAGAGATTTGGCCATGTGGGAAAGTCCAGGGTTTTTCCTTTTTGGGGTCTAGATCCCATCCTCATCACTTATCAGATTGGCTAAAATGACAGAAAAGGAAAACTACAAATGCTGGTGGGGCTGTGGAAAAATAGGGACACTAATGCAACTGCTGATGGAGTTGTGAACTGATCCAACCATTTTAAAGAACAATAAGGAGCTACATATACCTAAAGAATCAAAGAATTGTGCATATCCATTGATCCAGCAATACCACTACTAGGTCTATACCCAAAAGAGATCAAAGGAACAGGAACTGAAAATGGCAGGAAAAGTTGTGGTGTATAAATGATGAGGTTTAGGGGTTCAGAGGTGCTGGGACCCCAAAATCAGAACACCCAGGTCCTGCCCAAAAGAATTCGACCCAAGTCTTCTTTCAGCCAAAGACAAGGTTTATTACAAAGTTAGTCCTATTGGGTAGAGGAGTCTGAACATTAGTAAACTATTGGCTAGATTATAAGAATCTGAGCATTTTAATGGAGACAAGTTGAATCTTCTATACAGAAAGACAATGGGAGGGATCTAGGAGTGGCCAAGTAGTCTATGAGGCAATAGAATTCCAGGGACCTGGATCAGGTGGCCAAGGCAGAATGGAGCCAACAGAGGATTAAGGGTGGGAGGTGGCCTAGGGCCATAAGGAGGTAAAATAATGGAGAGCTAGGCTAGCTGGGTTAAGGGTAACAGAATTGGGAGATCGGGCATAGCCACGATGAAAGGTCAATTGATGGGATTATAGCCTCAGGTGCTTGCCAGAGATTAGGCCAAGTGGGAAAGTCCAGGATTTTTCCCTTTTGGGGTCTATATCCCATCCTCATCATGAATGTGATGGAATATTATTTTTAAAAATTTTAAATAATATTTTATTTTTTCCCAATTACATGTAAAAATTAAAAAAAAATGTTTTTGAGTTCCAATTTTTCTCCCTCCCTCTTTCACCTCCCCCCTCCCTATGATGGTAAGCAATTTGATATAGTTATAGATGTACTGTCATGCAAAACATTTCCATATTAGTCATGTTGTGAAAGAAGATATGGACCCAAAGAAAAAACTATGGAAAAAACAAAGCGAGAAATAATATGTTTCTATCTGCATTCAGACTTCATCAGTTCTTTCTCTCCCTTTGGATAGCATTTTTCATCATGAGTCCTTTGGAATTGTCTTGGATCATTGTATCTCTGAGAATAGCTAAGTCATTCACAGTTGATCACCATACAATATTGCTGTTAGCGTATACAGTGTTCTCCTGGTTCTGCTCACTTCATTTTGTATCAGTTTGTGGGAGTCTTTCCAGGTTTTTCTGAAATCAGTCTGGGCATCATTTCTTATAGCACGAAAGTAATGAAATGCTATTATGCTGAAAGAAATGATGAAGGGTGTGGTTCTAGGAAAACATGGGAAGACTTAATATGAACTGATGTAAAATGAATTAAGAAGAACCAGGAGAACATTGTACACAGTAACAGCAATATTGTAACAAGAATCAACTGTGAAAGATTTAGTAACTCTGATCAACACAATGACCCACTCAGGTCCCAAGGACTCATGATAAAAAATGCTATCCCTCCAGATAGAGAACTGATGGATGCAGAGTACAAATTGAAGCATATTTTTTCTCTTTCTTTTTTCCTTCTTTTTCCCCCCACCCCCAGAACATGGCTAATGCAGAAATGTTTTGCTTGACTTCATATATATAATGGGTATCACATTTCTTGCCTTCTCAATGGGTAGGGGAAGGGTGGAGGAAGGAAGAGAATTTGGAACTGAAAATAAAGTTAATTTTTTAAAAAATCATGCCCAATTTTAAAAAAAAAGGCTTTGTTACATAGCATGGCTTGTAGGGGATGGGAGAGGAATGGGAAATTTTTAGAAATGGTCTTTCTTTTTCTTAATTTTTTTTTTTTTTTTGCAGCATGGCTAATATGGGGATATGTTTTGCATGACTTCATACGAATAAAGGGTATTGCATAGTTTGCCTTCTCAATGAGTGGGAGACGAGCAAGGGAGAGGGAGAGAATTTGAAAATGAAAAATAAAAGAATGAATGTTAAAAAAATAAATTACTATTGGGGGAAAAAAAGATATTTTTAGAAATGAAACATACATAAAAACACAAGTCTCAGTGCTCAGAGACTTGTTGTTTGAGATGACACAACACTCCATTTATCAACGGGAAGGGTTTGTGTCAGAGAACTGGCCGATAGCCAAGAGGAATTGCCTACTCTAATGTTAAAAAAAAAGAAAGACAACTTCTGTTTTCATCTTCTCCTTCCTCTCTCCTCAACTTAGGCTTAGAAGTCTCTGGGTCTTTCCTTTATAGGAGAAGAGTCAGTTCTCTTCCTACTCCATGTGGAAAAAAGTATTTAGTATATTGTTTAGAAATTATTATAGTATTAAGCCTAATCTTAAGTGATTAAAAGTTGCCCACACCCAGAATGTTGCCCCACCCCAGGAAGTGTCTAAATGCTGGAGAAGGCTATTGCAGGTTCCCCCAGGTCTCGGATCCACCCAAAGCATTCATGTTTTGGGTTACACACTCAGGACTTGTGATGGGTCCACCCAAGCTTATGTTTTGGCTTATGGGCCAAAGGGGATTTATGTCTAAATCCTATTTAATATAAACCTTCCAAAGCCTGGACTGTATGCAGCCGCACCTCCTTTCTGGCTTGCTTTCCTCTACAAAATAACCTAATAAATTTCTTTCTAAAACTATTTCATATTTTGGGTCTCTTCTCATGAACAATATCCACCACCTACCCCTACCATTAGATCAACTACTCTACTTGGCTTCCAGCCAATGTACTGCTGAAGTGAGTCTAAGCTTGGGCCTCTGGGCCCTAGACGTCTTTTTCAGAAAATCAGTTTATAAAATTTTGCAGAGCGGGTGATGAGAATTATGAGCAATGTTGCCTCATAAAAAGAGAAAAGCAGTGAAGGATAAAACAGGTTTAAAGAAAACATAGCTTTTAGAGGCCCAGTCAGGGCCAAAGGTGAAGGATTCCCTAGAGATGGTGAGGTCCTCCAGATCCTCCTGTCTGCAGATGACATCGTGCTGGTCCCAGGCCTTGGACTGTCACAGAACCTCCTAGGCAAAATCTATGACCATTCCAAAGAGTTTGGTCTAACCATCCACACATGAAAAATCAAGTGGGTGACACACTTACTAGCTGTGTGACCATGGACAAGCCATTCGGCTCCATTGCCTAGCCAAAAAAAAAAAAAAATCAAGTGGGTGAAAAACATTTTGAGATTTTGGTATATCCTTACTCAGTCTGTAATGGTTGTCCATCAATGTATATATATCTTGGATGATAGATAAGGAATTGGATACAGAACTAAAGGGGGAATAGCAAACTGAATTGTTTTTAGGGAATTGCAAAGTTCCTTTCTACAAAGACCTACAACATCTTCTAGAAATAAAACCAAAAAAGATGTCACATTCATTATAGGGGATTGAATGCTAAAGTAGGAAATCAAAAGATGATTGGAATAACAGGCAGGTTTGGCCTTGGAATATAAAATGAAGCAGGACAGAGACTGATAGTTTTGTCAAGATATCTCACTGGTTAATAGCAAATACTCTTTTTCAACAACCCAAAAGGCAGCTCTACACACCAAATGGCCAGTACTGAAATCAGATTCATTATGTGCTTTGCAGCCAAAGGTGGAGAAGCTCTAATACAGTCAGTTAAGACAAGACTTGGGGCTGACTGTGGCTCAGATCATGAGCTTCTCATTGCAAAACTCAGACTTCAACTGAAGAAAGTAGGGAAAACCATCAGACCATAAAGGTATGACCTAAACAACATCCCTTATGAATATGAAGTGGAGGCGATGAATAGAATTAAGGGATTAGATCTGAGAGAAGAGTGCCTGAAGAACTATGAGCAGAGGTTGGCAATATTGTACAAGAGGCGGCAACAAAACACATCTCAAAGAAATAGAAGACCAAGAAAGCAAAATGGCGGTGTGGTGAGGCTTCAAGGAGAAAGGGGCAGATATACCCAAAAAAATGCAGAGCTGGAGTATAGCAAGGAGAGATAAGAAGGTTTTCTTACATGAGCAATGCAAAAAAAAAAGAAAAGAAAGAAAAATGGCTGTGTGTGAGGCTTTAAGGAGAAAGGGGCAGATATACCCAAAAAAATGCAGAGTTGGAGTATAGCAAGGAGAGATAAGAAGGTTTTCTTACATGAGCAATGCAAAAAAAAAATAACAGAATGGGAAAGGCAAAAAAATCAAAGCTATCAAGGGAATGTTGCCTGCAAAAATGGGAATGATATGGATTTAACAGAAGAAGAGATCAAGAAGTGGTAAGAATACACAAAAGAACCACACAAGAAAGGTCTTAACATCACTGATAACCAGAGTGGTGTGGTTATTGATGGAGAACCAGACATTCTGGAGAATGAAGTCAAGTGGGCCTTAGGAAGGATGGCTGACAGTAAGGCTGGTGGAGGTCATGGCATTCCAGCTGAGCTATTTAAAATCCTAAAAGATGATGCTGTTAAATGCTGCACTCAATGTGCCAGCAAATTCAGAAAACTCAACAGTGGCCACTGAATTGGAAAAGATCAGCTTATGTCCCAATCCTAAAGAAAGGCAGGTGTTTTTGCTATTAATATGGCTAATTATATTTATGATTTTCTAATATTAAGCCAACCCTGAATCCTTGGTACAGATCTGTGAGCTAGTGAAAATCAGAGAGTTTTTCATTTGTACGAAGGGGTGCTGGTACCAGAGGAATGGACTGTGAGGCGGTGCAAACTGATCACTCCCCAACCTGAGGATGTATGTATGCTGACTAGGGCATTGTCCCATGCCCGGGGCCCCTTGCTTGCTGTAGCACAGTTAAAGTTAAGCTTCCTGGGGCCCCACCCTCCATTCCGATTTAGATACTTTAGAGAATAACATGATTTTGGTAGTCTAGATGAGGACTTTGGTAAACTAAAGTCAGCAGGTCAAATCCAGCCACCCCCTCCTTTTGTCTGGCCAGAGAGCTAAGACTAGTTTAACATGTTAAAGTGGTTTTATTGTACTAAAATTGTAAAGAACAAACAAAAACAACCCTGTTTTTAGCTCACAGGACAATCAAAATGGGCGGGAACAGGATTTGGCCTGGCCCAGAGTTCCCGAACCGAGTCTGTCCGGACTCCTGAGATTGTTGCCTTGCCTAACAGAGGATGGGGCAGCTTCCTATTTATGCCTCATCCGCTCTCTGTCTAAGTCTTTCTTTTAGCGGTAAGCTGCTCCGGAGCCTTGGACAAGAGCACACAAAGTCTTGCTGCATGTCTGAATCCTCAGCCGCTGGTGGAGCAAGGAGCGATGGAGGCTGCGCACCCATATTGCTCTCTGCTGGCATCTGTCATCTTTCCATAAGGACTATCCCTTTGTGGCAGCTTCGCTCTTCAGGAAGAACTCCTTCTCTGTGTGTCCTGCAAAATGCTACAAGGCCAAAATATACACCTCATTGCTGTCTGCCATATGGCCTCTTTGCTGATATTTTATTTAACTCCTTGTGTCAATATTCATTAGGGGTATTGGTCTACAGCTTTCTTTCACTGATTTATCTCTCCCTGGTTTAGGTATCAAAGCCCTATTTGTATCAAAGAAGGAATTCCTATTTTTCCAAACAATTTATATAAAATTGGAATTGTTCTTTAATGTTTGATATAACTCACTATTTGGTCTTGGTTTGTTTGTTTTTTTCCTTTGGGAATTCACTCATGGCTTATTCACTTTCTTTTTCTGACATTGAGTTATTTAATTTCTCTATTTCTTCCAGTAATCTGGGTATATTATACTTTTCTAAAAAGCTATTTGGGTCATTAATTTCTTTCTTGTTTATCTTTTGGTTAGATCTGAATAGATCTGAGAGAGGAATATTAAAGTTTCCAACTTTTTTATTTTTACTATTTTTCCCTTTAATTTACTTTACCTTTAAGTATTTAGCTGCTATGCCATTCTATGCACACACACACACACACACACACACACACGCACATATAGTTGATATTTTCTATGGTACTTTTAAATATAATGTAGTTTCTCTATTTTAACTGTTACCTTATCTTAAAACATGATTGCTGATCTCATTTGAAATTATATTTTGCCCGGGACCTTTCTTTTAACTCTGAATCTGTTTCAAGTGTATTTCTATAAACATGTTAGATTACACCTCCTAATACATTCTGCTATCTTCCTCTGTCCTAGGGCTGAGTTCATCCCATTTCCTCTTTGCACTCCCCACCCCACCCCACCCCAACCCCATTTACAAAGAAGAGAATATTGAAGAATATGCTCATGTCTACTGATTTATATTTTATGCATTTATATATTTATGCTTCTATTATACCACAATGTGCTGCTGTTCCCCTCGCCTGGACTTAGCTCATAGACTCTTGACCTTTCTTTCATTTCTCTGTCCACCCCCTTCAGGCTTCATACTTCCAAAAAGGGAGTTTGTTTTGCTTAAAACTAATCCTTTCCTGAACCTCCCCCTCCCTCTTAATCCCCAGGTCTCCTCTCCTAGTCCAGTTCCATGTTGAGTTAAAATACCGGATTCTCTCTGTGTGTATATTCAACTCTCTTCCAATTCAGATGAAAATAAGGTTCCTATGTAACCCACTTCCCCATCCCTTCCTCCCTGTTTCTAGTTTTGTTACTGACCTTGTTTATATAAGATTTCCACATAAATTGAAAATTATCTCCTTCCTTCCTCTTTCTACTTAAATATATTCCTTTTCCCCTTTAAGATCACCAAAATACAACAAAAATGTAGCACCTCCTTGCTTTATTTGATTATTTTTCACTCTGGTGCCCTTAATAAACCCTTGCTGGAGTAGTTGTGAGAAAGGGAAAGGGAATAAGCATTTTTATAGTACCTTAGAAGTGCCAGGTACTGTGCTAAAGGCTTCCTCAAACAACATCGGGAGGTAGCAGTTCTCATTATCCCCATTTTACATTTGAGGAAACTGAGGCACACAGAGATTAGGTGACTTGCCCAGGGTTACAGCTAGAAGCTTTAAATTGAGATCCTCCTGACCCCAGGTCCGGGGCTCTCTCCACTGGGTCACCAGCTGCCTCTGAGTGAAGGTAGGATGCTAATGTGCTTCCTCTCACAGCTGCAATCTTTCAATAGCTCATGCTTAGCACTGTGCTAAGGGCTGGGGATACAAGATCAAAGTCAAAGAGGTCCTGCCCTCAAATAGCTTACATTCCAGGGGAGGTGGGGAGGACCACACAAACATATAAAGATATAAAAAAATAAACTCATAACTACAATGAAGGCCTCATGCAGAAGGTGACATGCAAATTGAGCTTTGAAGAAATCTACAGATTCTAAGGCACAGAGATGGCAGTAGATTGTCATGTGAGAGGAGGCAAGGTCAGTTGGAAACATTGTGAAAGGCTTTAGGCAACAGGGACAATGATAAAAAGGGAAGTCCCATTCAAAATACCTTTAAAAATCATAAAATATCAGAATTCAATCTCCATATTCAATGCCTGTATGGATTCAATGACAAAATGCTCCTTAAAGAAATAGGGATCAACTTAAATCATTGGAGAAATATTCAGTGTCCATGGCTATGACATGCCAGTATAATAACAATGACAACACAATCAAAATTGATTGACAGATTTAATGCTATTCCAATCAAAGTGCCAAAGGTATGCTTTGCAGAACTAGACAAATTCATAACAAAATTCATTTACAGGAACAAAAGATTTCGAGTTATCAAGGGATGTAATGAAGTAAGGTAAAGAGGAAGGGAGATGAGAACTTCCAGACCTCTGGCTAGATTATAAAACAACAGTCATCAAAATAATTTGGTAATGGTTAAAAATAATAGAAAAGTAGACCAATGGTCCAGAAGAGAAAAGGAAGAATCAGAAATAATTGAACTCATTAACTGGAGGCTCAATAAATCAGCAAACATAAATTCCTTAGGGAAGAACTCACTATTTGATAAGAACTGTTGGGAAAACTGGAAATTAGTCTGGCAGAAATTAGGTTTGGAATAACATCTTACATATTCTACAACAGATTGAAAATGGATATGTGATTGGTATATTGAAGAAAATGTAATTAAAAAATTAGAAGAGAAGCAGATGATATGCAGGTGTAAGTAAGGAGGTGAATTCTTCACTAAAAAAGAGAGAATTACAAAAGATACAGCAAATAATTTTGAGTACATGTGATGGAAAAGCATTTGTACAAGAAAAATGAACGCTTCTAGGATAAGGGAAATAGTCCACCGAGAAAAAACCTTTGTATTCCTCATCTCTAACAAGGGTTTGTTATACAAGACATATGGAAAATGACTAGAAATAGGCAAGACCAAAAGCCATTCCCCAACTGATAAGTGATTAAAGGATTTGAAAAAAATTATCAAAAGAATCGTATGAAAGAATGCCCCAAATCATTTATAAAAGAAAGGCAAATCAAAAGCCCCCAGAGGTTTTACCTCACATCCAACAAATTGTCAAAGATGCCAAAAGATGGGAACAGTCCATGTTGAAGAGGCTGTGGAATGACAGGTGAACTAATGCATTACTGGTGGAGCTGCAGATTTCTACTTATGCAAACAAACAATTTCTAGTTACATAAATAAAGTGATTTAAATACTCATACTTGTCCCAGAGATGTCACTGTGAGACATTTACTCCAAGGAGGTCATTGACCAAAACAAAGGCTCTATAAATACCAAAATATTTATAGCTGCATTTTTGGGGGTAGCAAAGAATCAGAAACAAATAGACGCCGATCAGTTGGCAAATCGGTAAGCCAACTGTGCCCCTGTGCTGTAAGAAATGATTGATATGACGAACAAACTGAAAAACGGATTGCCGAGGACAGAGTAGAGCCAATGACCACAACGTGAATGGGAAGGAGCTAAATGATGAGAAACCGAAAGGCTGAGGTCGGCCCCAAAGAGGCGACCCCTCCCCCACTCCCCCCCCCCCCCCCCGCCAAGCGTGTGGCTTCATTTTGTTGGCGTTTCTTCCTCCTTCTTTCCTCTCCTGTATTCCTTGTAGAAGGGCTGCTCTCTGGGAGGCAGCGGTGAGAAAAGGGGGCGAGGCAGAGAGGAACATAGGAGGTGCCAGCCCGCAGCTCGTGTTTGACCCCAGCGGTAAGAGGGCTCCATTGGAGTGCCGCAGCCAGGCCTGCGCCTTGGGAAGGTCATTTTGGTGCCTGGTGGCGGGTAGACGGGGAGGGGAGAGCCTGGAGGCAGGACGACCATTAGGAGGCCACAGTCCGCTAGAGGATCTCCCCTCCTGTCTGGTTCATTGTAACCCCAAAGGGAACCAGAGCCATCTGGGGCCACAGAGACTGAGCCATCCAACGGCGATGCACATCGCTGTGTGGCCTCCGGGGAACACTGCGATTTTCCTTTCTTTCCTGTACAGTAAAGGGCAAGCCACCCTGGAGAGTGGAGGCCTCAGACCTCGGCCACTTTGGGCCAGCAATGGTCAAGGTCAGCTGGGGCACCGGGACCCAGCCTGCCGCTCACATCTGGCAGCCAGCTCTGGCCACTGCTGGGGAAGCCCTGCTGAGCGGCATCATGCCGGCACAAGCATGAGAGC
>NW_020949971.1:2686404-2718646 GCF_900497805.2 Vombatus ursinus
GCATGAGAGCGTGGCCGGTCACTCCAGAGGGCTGGAGGTGGACACACGGGACCTCGGGGGCTGGCACGAGCATGAGAGCATGGCCAGTCACTCCAAAGGACTGGTGGTAGACACGCAGGACCTCGGGGGACTGGCAGGGCAGAATGTGTCCTGTCCCAAGTGAGCAGTCACCGGGCCGGCCACAGTCACGGCTGCCCTGGGTGCAGGGTCCCCCCAAAAAGGAGGTGAGTGGGCCATGTTATCTTTGTCTGTGCTAATACATCCTTGTCTCTCCGCACTGGGGCTCCTCTCCTCTCCTCTCCTCTCCTCTCTAGTCAGGCGTTGTCAAAAGTGGAGGCCCCTGGGAGAGGTGCGCCAACCATGGATGTGGACGTCTACATCTAATGGGCGATGCTAGGGGCAGAGGTGGGGTGGGGGCTGCCCAATCACAGCCATGCTCCTCCGTGAATTCCCGTCCCTTTCCCCAGCCCCTGCTCCGGACTTGAACCAGCTCTCCCTCAATACAGAAGACACGCACACACACACACGCTCACACGCGCACAAACACGCTCACATACATGAGTACAACGTCAGCGCTGCCTGAATGCCCGCTGTGAACCCAGCATCCTAACAAACACAGGCCCTCAGTCGGTGTACACCTTTCTCATTAATATTGAAAGCTAGGAAAACAAGGGACGGGTGAATTTTTGGAATAAAAGTATCTTGCCTGCTAAGCTTTTGGTGTAGACAACAGCCAGTCCCTGCAGGCGGCAGGGACCTTCCGCAATGCCACATTCCCTCCTCCTCCACGAAGAAGGCCATCACTGCACACCACGCACCTCTGGTCCTTGGGGACACGCACGCCCAAGGACAGGAACGCACACACCCGGGGACAGGCACACACAAACACCCGAGGACGGGGATGCACACACCAGGGCCCACCACAAAACCACAGAAGGCAGTGTTGCACAACAGTGTGTTTATTTTATCAGGGAGAAAAAGAAGCCTGTGGTCACTCAGCCAAAACCGACCGTCTCTTTCGGCTGACCACATCCCTCCAGGTACCATCCGGGCTCCGGTGTGACCACGGGCTGACCGGGATCCTGCGGGGCTGTGGAATGGGCCTGGCCCGCGGGACCCCCTCCCACCATTCAAGGGTACCAGAGGGCCCTAAGCCAAGAGTAAGGCCTGGCACACATTCAGGAGAGGCTGGCGACTTGGATTCCAAAGGACTGCTTCATTTTCCTAGCAATTACTGGCAAGTTCAGAAAGAATCACAAAGGATCAGTGTTAGAGTGAACTCCCCAGATTGTCAACAAGCACGAGGAAGTGAGGACGAGCCTGGGGTCCTAGGCGCCTTCTGAAGCTGGTCCTGGGGCCTGCCTGCACAGAGCTCCCCTCGTCGCGGGGCACAAGAGCTCCCAAGATCCCGCTGCAGTCCAGACGCCCGCTCCTCACCAGCCGATACAAGGGTCTGGGCAGTCGCGCAGGTAGGACTCGTACACGTCACTGGGAATGTCGATCAGTGCGGTGTAGACAGTGAGCTGTAAGAAACACCACTTGTGTCCTTACTGTGTTGGCCGGTTCAGATTGCAAGCCCCCGACCGGGCAGCCTGCTCACTCCCACAGCTGCAATGAGGTGTCCTTGGAACAGGGGCCAGGGATGAGGACACACCCCAGCCCCGCCAGGCAGAGAGGCGAGTGACCTTCCCAGGGTCACACAGCCAGGGGGGCTCTTCCTGACTCCAGGCTAGCTCTGCTTGCCCACCACCCCAAGCTGCCTCTCTAGAATCCACAATGTGACCCTCTATAGACAGAGGCACCAGACAGCCCCAAACCCCCCACATCTTCAGCCCTTCCCCACCCACCCCGTGAGTGCTATATGGTTGTGCTCCCCACCCCCCAGGATGGCCGTTCTTATCAACATCGGCAGCTCCAGCCCCTGCAGGCCATGTGGACGCGACCGCCAGCAACAGCCGGCCGCCACCCTACGGAGCACAGACTAAAAACAATTCCTGCCCAGTTGGTCCCAACAAACCAGCTTGTCACACCCCGGTGACCGGTCTCTCCATCACACAAAGAATGAAGCCACCTAACCCAGAGCGGCCCCTCACCCGATTCTTCAGCTCGGACCACCTTGAGGGGGAGAGGCGAATATCGGCGAGGATTCCCAGCCAAGAATTACCTTGTTTAGAACTGGTTTTGTGGACAGGACGTCATAGGAGGAGGCCAACGAGATGTTCTAGGAGAGAAGCACCATGTTGGTGAATCTTGAAGGCAGGGGGCAGCGGCTGCCCTGACCCCCTGAGGGGGCAGCTCAGAGCCGGCAGGGACCCACCAGGTCAGCAGGTGAGCCCCGAGGGCTCGCTCCTCACCAACAGACCCAACCACGCTGGCACGGGGGGGTCAGGAGGGAGGAGGCCAGCACCTAGAGCCAGCACTGTCCCGTCCCTCCAGGCACGGGAGGACAGATCCCAGCCTCCTGGAAGTCTGAAGGAGCCCTCTCATTACTTACAACGTCCAGAAGTGCCAACGTTGTACCCACAGGCTCGAGCCAAGGATAAAACCTCCCTGCCGCCCTGAACTCCCCCCCTCCATTCTCCCTGGGGGACCCCCCCCCCCCCGATCTCCCCAGACTGAAGCCAGCTTCTGCAGGTGTCCATAGTCTCCCAGGGCACAAAGCAATCGTGGGCACGGACCACTCAGGCCAGCCTGCACATTCCCATCCTGATCCTCTGACCCCCCTCTCCCTCTGCCAGGCACGGCATCAGTTTCCCAAATGCGCCAGGCACATCCTTTCTGGCCAGGTGGTCTCTAGTGTGCGCCAGTGACAAACCACACGTGTTTCTCCCTCCACTGACCTTCACACAAACGCGCTGTGTCTGCTTCCCGGCTTTCCTCCCATGAGAACGCCCCCTGCACATTCTTACCATCCATCAAGCCCTCCCCATCACCATCTTCTGGGTGCCATCCCCCCACGCCTCGGTTAGGACCCGAGGCTCCTCTGGCTGCCTCAGATCTGGACATCTGTGCACAGGTGCTTACGGTCGTGGACTTTACCGGCGGCTCCTTCCCTGGACTTTGTCTCCTGTGAACTTTCGGGCGTCTCAAATGCGACTCTGCTTCCTTTCTTATGGTATCTAACTCAGGGTAACGACAGGCTGTCTCTCTCTGTTCCCCCTTTCTAGTTCACAGCCCCTCGGGTGAGCCGTCTGTCTGCCCCACGCTGTCCACCTCATTCTCAGACACCACTTCCTCGGCCAGGGGCTCACTCCCCACATTAACTTTTCTCTTCTGCGCCCCAATGGCCCTGAGCTTTGTGCCCACAATTTTGGGATGATGGCGGTCACACTTCTGAAGTTCCTTCCCGCGGGTCATTTGGGTCCAGGCTCATGGTTTGGGTTTTGATGGCTCAGACTGAGTGTAAATAGTGAATGTTTCTGTTCTGGCCAGAAACTCTGAGGGTCCTCCCCTCCCTGACCGATTCTTCCGGGACGCAAACTAGACCATCTTCTGCCTCCATTCTTACCCAGCCTTAAATGCCTGAACGGGCTCAGACAAAGAGACCTGGGAAAGACCTTCGCTTAAAAAAGGCCCAGGTATCCCACTGCATCTGGGGCCATCGCAGTGGTCTTGCCCTATGTCTGGCCCCGGAGGGGAGAGTGAGGCTGGTGACACAGCCCTGCCTCACTTAAACCCAATTCACTTGCAAGTCATGGGATCTCCCTCCTGATGTCATGGTCCTCATAGAGAAGGACAAACAACATTTGGGCCCGTGTGACTCAGAAGATAAGTCTGGATAAGGGTCAGGAGGGCCTCCTTTACGGACACCACGGACCTCTCCAGCAACGTCACCAGGCTGACTAGTACGTGCCTCCCCGGCAAGGAATCCCCCCACCCCCTCTCCTCAGGCTGACTACTAAGGTGCCTCGCAGGCACCCCACCACAGCAGGGAATCCTCTCCCCCCCTTGCTCTGTCCTCATTGGACGCTCCTCACCCTGGCAGGCCAGGCCCCTTCCCTTCCTCTCCAGGCAGAGCCTCTGATTCCCTGTTAAGCTCCATACATCCAGCTGTTCTCCACCGGGGCTCCGGGGGGGGTCACATGGTCCTTCTCTATTATCCTAACAGGGCCAAACGTGCCCTTCTCCACCTCCCCGGCCCCCTCGCTGACTCTTCTTCCGGTGGGGCAGCTCCCACGCCCCTCCCTCCTCCAGGAGGTCCGCCTTGGCTTTCAGCCCGGCCCACACCTCCCCACCTGATGGCCTCTCTCTTCTGCCTCTGGTTCCCTTGCGCTGACTTGCCCTCCTCTCCAGCTCCCTCTGGCCCCCCGGCCTCCCCACTTTCTCCCCAGAAGGAGGGGCCTGGAGATTGTCCTTCCAGCTTTCCTCTGTTTCTCCCAAATTCGGCCACATTTTTTCTCCCCAAACCCGACTTCTGACCCCTCCCCTGCGCTGGGCCCCAGCCCCGCTCTCCCCTCTTCACACAGAAGCCAGAGCCCAAAGCATAAGGTAGGTGCCCACTAATGGCTTCTCTTTGCCGTCTCGGCCTAAAGCCCTGCAGACTCACCTCTTGTGTGGTTTGGTTTAAGCAGAGGGTGGCGGGCTTCCTCCGGTCATCCATGAAGAAGGGGCTTTTCCAGCGGTCATAGTTGGTCTCCACCAAGAACCACCTGCCCTCCTTGGGCTTGAGCCTGCGGGCAGATAGATGGATGTTCGGACAGACTGACGGATAGATGGACAGACAGACAGAAGGACGGATGGATGGGCAGACCGACGGATAGATGGACAGATAGACAGATGGACAAACAGATGGAGAGACAGAGCCCCGAGCCTCGCCCCACCCCGTGCCCACTCCCTTCGTGCCCCCAAACGCTTACTCGTAGACGTCCAAGGTGGCCTTTCGGTCCCGAGTGATCACGCAGCCCTCCCCGGACTTGTTGCCCCCCAGGATGAAGTAGGCCGGGGCCAGGATCGTGGTTTTGATGAGTAGGTTCTTGGCGTCTTCGTAGCTGTGCACAGGCCAAAGTGAGACTCTACCCATGCTCGTTAGGTGCTGACTCTGTGCCAGGACACCTGCCCTCGAGGGGCTTCCCTTCTCCCTTAGGCCTTTATCATTAGGGATGGCGTCTATGGTCTGTGGCCCCCAGGAGCGTCCCAGACTTAGGCAGAATGGGGAGACAGAGAGAGCAGAACCAGGCCCGAGGGCCGCCCTCGCCCCCCCCCCCCCGGGAGGGCACTGATCTGGGGGCTGAGTCTGGGGGTTCTGGGCTGGGAGTGGCCCAAAGCAGCAGTCAGAGTGCACGTCGGTGTCTGAGGGTCATTTCTGGATTAATGTAAAAAGGAGACACCTCCCCAGAGCCAGAACTCCCTGATGGGCCTGTGATAAAGACCACCCAGGGACTGCTGAGAATTCTGCAACCCCACTCAAAGGGCTCCCCCAAACAGGTGCCAGTCTCACTTGGTGCCTGACCATAGCCCTGTGGAGCGGGTCGTCCACTAGGGGACATTACGCTCATTTTATAGAAGAGGGCTCTGATCTCACGCAGTCGCAAGGCACACGTGACGGGAGAAGCCAGGCGGTAAATCTTGGCTCTGGCCCTCCCTCCCCCTTTCCCTCTGAACCCCCAATCTAAGCCTCCACATAGCAGAGACAGCAGCAGCTGCCCGCCCTCCCACATGCCAGGTCTCCAGGAGCGGGGAGCCTTCCTAGCCAGGAGAGGAGGCCTTGAGCCCTTGTTAGAACTCAGAACCCAAAGTGCTGCCCTCCTCCTCCTCCTCCCCGCCACTGTCCACAGGCCTGCTGTCCCGGGGCAGTCCCGGGGGCCTCGGGGCCTCCATGACAGACGGAGGAGGCCACAGGTTAGAACCTGAGCATCTTAGCGTCAGCCTGGGGCCGCTACGCACGATGCATTACCTTGTGGCGTTCTCCAGCACGTTTCTCATAAGGAACCCTATCCACGTGGCTTCTCTTCTGCCCAACATCCACTCTATGATGCCTGGGAGAGAGGGGACACACGCATGGATGGCTTCGGGGTCTTCTGAAGAGCCCGGCCCCCCAACCCCCATCCAGGAGGCCCGAGAAGCTGCTCCTCACCCAGGAAGCCCCCGTTGGCATTGAAGCGCTCATTCAGGGTCAGGCTGAAGGTTCCCTGGGAGAAACGTGGACAGAGCAGCACTGAGGACCGCTGTTCTTTCTGTCAGACCAGCAGTCCTGGTGCCGGATGCAGGGGCAGAACCGGGGCCTGACCCAGCAAATCTGTGCCGGGCTCCCACACCGTCGGACCACCCCCAGGCCGACCGCTTCACTCCCGGCCCACCTTCTCCTTCCCAAAGCCGCCGCAGCCATGAGGCCGCTGGTGGTGCCACCCCAAAGCCCAGAAATAGAGGCTCCTCACTGGCTTCATGCCTGTCAGCGTGCCCACGTAGCCTGCAAACGAGGTGGCTTTGAAGACCGTCTGATTGTTCTTCTGGAAATCCAGATTCACCGTTATCGGCTTCAGGTTTTCCGTCACAGTCCAGGAATTATTGTTCATGTTCCACCTGCAAAGACCCATGTACGTGTGCCTGGCATGCCAAGGGAAGGGCCAGGCTGGCGGTACGGCCACAAGGAAGGATGTCTCCATCCCTGAGATATTCCCAGGCTTTGGCACAGGGTGGGTTGGGGGTTGTCACTGTCCCCTTACAGGCCAACGCTGGGACTTCTTGGTGGGAACATCCAGGGGACGCCGGGGCCTGTCTGGTCTACCTACATCTTCCTCCCTGCTCGATCGCTTGTCTCTCACAGCTACTCCCCGCCCCGCTTCTCTTGCCTCCCCCGAGGCCTGTCTCTGGGGCCCCTTCCCTGATGCCTCAGGCTAAGTGAGGCCTGACGCCTTCGTCATCCACGGACTTCAGGATCAGGTTGGGTCTGCCTTCCACCCTCACATCAGACACCTGGTCACCTAAATGGCCATAAATACAGCCCTTGTGCCTGGCCTGTGGTCAGGCCAGCCTGGGCATTGCCTTCTTTACTTACCCAAGAAAGACACCAAAATCCATATTTCTAACATGGAACAAATGACCTCAGGAAAGAAAAGAGGGAAGAAGTGAGGGTTAGAACCCATGACAGCCCCTGTCTTTCCCTTTCCATCAGCTGGCTAGTGTGGGCAGGTGCCCGGTCAAGCTAGCCACACTGCTGTGGTCGTGTCTCTTAGGTGCTACATCTGGCTTTGGAGAGGACCAAGGACTTAGGAAGTTCTGAATGAGGAGGGGAAGGAGATGGCCCCATCATCCATCATGGCGCTGTCCCTGCCCAAGACGGCAGCCAGCCCTTTCCTGAGGAGGGAGGCAGAGGTGGAAGGCCATCGTGCAGGGGTCAATGACTCCAGAGTCTCGAGGGCTGTCTTTGCTGTTGGAGCACGAGGTAAAGGTGAGGGGAAAGAAAGGAGGACACCATACATGGCAGAGGGCTGGAATGGCAAGCGGCAGATGCCTCAATGATCTTCGTGGGTCTGGGGTGGTTGGGGGCGCCATGTCAGGGTTGGAGAGATCCTAAAGGCCTCACTGCTGGACTAATGTAAGTGACTGGAAGCCTGTGGAAGTCTGAGCACACCAGGCTTTAGCCACGGCCTCAAAGGTCTGCCATCTATGAAGAGTCTGCGAGGCGGGGGAGGCCAAAATGGGAAGGCCACGTCTACAGTCAGGCCTAGCTCCCTCCCCACTCAGCACCCAATACCATCTTTTACCTTTCTTATCTTCTGCTATGATGGATGTACAGATAGTGAAGAGTTCGTAGAAAATGTTGAAAGAAAGGACCTCACCTGAAGGGAACAAGGCACACACTAGGTTAGTAAACAGACCAGAGATGGAGGGTGCGCAGACCCCCTGACCCGGGGACCCCATGCCCCAGAGGGCAAAGGACCCAGCCAGACGGCCCAGCTACCCACAGCGGCTCCTTGGTGCTGGGGAGGGTGGAGGCCCTCGGCGGAGGATGGCTAAACAAAGCACGGCTCTGCTTCTACTCTGCCCTCCTATTCTAAGAGATCCGGGCCCTTCTCTGTGAAGAGTTCTTGGAATAGGACAACTAGCCTCCTTTTTGGTCGTGGCATGCACAGGGTCCAACGATTCTTAATTTTATTCTTCTCGATCTGCTTTCTGGGTCATTTGGCTTTACCGTCTTCTAATTCTTCAGCCTCGTGACTTTGCTTTAATGTTTCTGGTTGCCTCATGGAGTCATTGGCTTCCTTCTGGTCCACTCTCATTCTCAGGAAGTTTTGTTGCTCGGGCAGGTTTTGTACCTCCTGTGTTAAGTCTTGATTCCCTTTCCAGTTCTTTCTGCCATAGTTTTCTTCTCCAATTTTTTTCTCAAACGCTCATTCCATTTAGACAAACATGTTTAACTCTTGCTTGCTTCATCTTTCCCAAGCATTCCAGTGCAGAATCTCCGCTGTGCTTTCCTCTGAGGCTTTGCTTGGAGATATTTTGGAGTCATTCTCTTCTGTATTTGTGTCTTCAGAGACCCCCCCCCCCCAATATCTCAGGAGGGTGGGATTCTTTTGTGGTCTGCCCATTCTCCCAGGGACTTGGTGTGAGGCTGGGCTTTGTGGCACATCTGGAGGGAAGGGCTGTCTGGTCCTGTTGCATCTTCCTTGGGGTGCTGAGTGTTGTGTTATTGCAAGTTCTCAGGACCTTCAAGCTTTTGGTGCCCCCAAAACAGTCTGATCCAGGGCAGATTGCTGCCCTCTGGTCTGAGCACAAGCAGATACTGCTGAACTCTACCCCTGTCAGCCGGCTGGAAAACTCTGCTGGTTCAGTGGCCGAATTCTGAGCTCCCCTGCGGCCCCCACCCTGGTTACTCCTCTGAGGGCTCGCTAGACGTGGGGAGTGAGACCCTGCTCTGCGCCTGGGCTTTGAGCCCCACTGCTGCTGCTGCTGCTGCGAGTTCTGAACTCCTGTCTGTACGCTGCCTGGGCCTCCCTCCTGGGAATGCAGCTCCCCTGCACGGTCAGTCCCTTTCTCGGTCCTCCCTGGATCTGGGATCTAGAACTGGGTGGCCGGTGATGACGCTTTTAGTTCACACCTGTCCCTGTTGCAGTGCCCTGGGGTGGCTCTGGAGGTGCTCCAGTAAGAGCCTGAGATCTCCTCTTGCCCTGGCATCCAGCCTCTCCTGGCACGTGACCTGCTCATGGTCTGACCCGGCTCCAGTGTCTGAAGATTTCTCTGTCTGTCTGTCTCCCCGTGCTGAGCTCAACCGCAATTTCAGCCACACTTTTGGACAGTCTCTCATGGGATGGATGGAGAGACGTAGGAGTGAGAGAGCACAGACAGGTGGGGATGGAAGGAAGCCAAAGAGCTGTCACTAATGGTTCAATGTCAGCTTGGGAGGTATCCCCGGAGGGCCCAGGGACATGTGCCATCTCAACATTTGGATCCAGACCCCATCGAGGTGTGGATGATGCCCACGGAGCAGAGAGAAGTCAGACACAGGATCCAAAGAGATATCAGGCAGAATCTCACAAGATACCCTCAGACAGGCACAGACGTGACCCCTTCCCCTGCAGCACCACCTCAGAGGAAGTGTCCAGCGCTAAGGAGGTGGGGGGGAGGGGCTCTTGGCCCCAGCCCTGCTCACAGGTCAGACCCGGAAAGCCCCCAGAGAGGGAACCCCCAGGACATGCCACCTGTAAGCACTGAGTGCAGGGACCACAGGGATGCACATGGCCTGAAAAGATGAAGACCAGAGGGGCTGGAGCTGCGGAGGGACCCCTGAGGGCAGTGGGGGGAGGATGTGAAGGCAAAGGGAGGTTTGAAGCCAGAAAAGCTGCCTACTCAAAGTCGGGTAGTGAGCTCCCTGTCACAGGCAGTATGAGGACAGACCTGCCTGCCCCTTGTTGGGCATGTAGATAAGGGGGGTCTCGGCTAGGGAGGAGATGGCCTCGATTTCTCAACAATTCTTCCTGTATCCTCCTTTATTAATTTATAAAGCATCATGTAAACATTCCTCTAGAACATGGTGGATTCTAAAATACTGAGACAACCAGAAGAACCCCTTTCCCTCTCCCTCCCCTGGTCCCGGCCCCCGCCCCCTCCCCGCAGGTTACCTAGGGGGACTCCTGACACGTCTGCAATCCCCTTCATCTCCTCCTCGAAGGGCCAGGGAAGGTTGCCAAGCAGGCTGGGCTGAAATTCAGAGAGCAGAGACAGCATCAGGCCATGCTCAGTGTTGTCCCCACATAAAACACAGTAGCGATCTTCATTCTAAAGTGAGACGCGGGGAAAAGGCGCAGAAATCCCAGACTGTCCCTGGGACAGTAGGGGAAACGCTGAATAGTCAGCTGCTCTTAAGCTCCCGGCAGGTTTTCTGTTGAAATGTTGGTTTTGAATTGGAAATGGAGAGGATGCCCATCAGCTGGGGAATGGCGGAACAAGCCGTGGTATCAGAACGTAATGGAATACTATTGTGCTCTAAGAAATGATGAGCGGGCCGACTTCAGGAGAGCCTGGAAAGACTTGTATGGTCTGATGCTGAGGGAAGTGAGCAGAACCAGGAGAACGTTGTACACAGTGACAGCCATGTTGTGCGATGACTAGTGTTGATAGACATAGCCCTTCTCAGCAATACAAGGGTCTAAGACATCTCCAAAGGCCTCGTGATGGAAAATGCTCTCCACATCCAGAGAAAGAACAGTGGAATCTGAATGCAGATGGAAGCATGCTATTTGCGTTTCCTTTGTTTTTGTGGTTTTTTTCTTTTGTTCTGTCTCTTCTTTCACAATATGTCTAATGTGAGACATGTATAACCTACATCAGATTGGTTGCCATCTTGGAGGGGGGGAGGGGAGGTAGAAGAAATTTGAAACTGAAAATCTTATAAAAAATGAATGTTGAAAACTATCCTTACATGTAATTGGAAAAAATAAAATACTATTTACATAAAAATAAATTTAAAAAAGAAATGTTGGTTTTGATGCCTTGCGCTCTTAAGAACATGAGAATGGGACAGCACTGAGCTTCTTCCAAAGTCGGGGTAACAATTGTGAGGGGGGACGGGGAGAGCCTGGAGAGAGAGGGATGGTGGTGGGGACAATCTGCTGGAGAAGGGGTGAGAGGGGATGGCCCTGGCCTGGAGACGGGGCCACGGGCAGGGAGAAGGCCGCCTCTTTCCTCATCAGGCACGGAAGGGAAGGAGACATGGTGGATGATGCTGAGGGTTTGGAAGTGTACAGAGGAGGAAAGCCCTCACCCACAAAAGTCTGTTTTCTCAGCAAAGAAAGAGGCGAGGGCCTCGTTTAGGGCTGGGGCGAGGGGATACCCTGGGATGCTCAAGGAGAGAAGGGAAGGTCTAGAACCGCCACTGTGGGAAATAAGGGGAGCGCTGTTGTGCAGAGGGCGGGCCCAGTGGAGACCAGACACCATCCATTCACAGGGGACCTCCCTGGCACATTGGGATGAGTTCCTCTAGCTCTATCTGGCAGCCTGTGAGTAGAGGGGGTGGAGCAGATGATGAGAACAAGCCAGGGCTGAGGTCTGGCAAGGCACAAGCATCCACCGAAGGCCAGGGGAGGGTAGAGGACTTGAGAGCAGAGGAATGGGTAGAGTGACCTGGTGAACCACAGGATGGAGCCTGAGAACCGAGGAGCAGTGAGGTGGGGTCATGTAGCCTGGGGGCTGAATACTGACGGATGGGTGGAGTGCCTGGAGGGACCAGTGAGGAGGAATAGCCCACCATGGTGGCAGGGAAGGCTCAGGACCTTCTAGTTCCTTGGGTGGCCTTTGAGTCCAAGCTTTACAGAACAAATCATTTCATTTAGGGGATCTGTTCTGTGAAGTTGGGATTCAGAGGGCCAGTCCTGAGGACCCAGAGGGCCACAAGTGCCCTCGTAGCCGCAGGCTTACACCGAGACCTTCCAGGGTTCTCCATCATGGAGGGAAAGACTCATCAGGGCCATGTGAGAGCGACGGGGTCTATCCTGGGGGCAGCAGGGGGGATGGAGGGGGAAGGCTGGGGAGCTGAGGAATGGGAAGGTGCAGGTGACCGAAGGACACCTTGAGTTTAAGTCCAGTAGAACAAAAGCAGGGTTTGGAGTGGAGAGGGCGATGCGAGCCAGCGCAATGGAATGTCCGGGGGGCCAAGAGGTAATGGGGTTGCATTGGGTGTGAGGTAGAATGGCGTCCTAATGGTGCTCACCCCCACCCCCGTCCCCGGAGTTTGGCCTCTGCCTCCCTCTTCCATCTTGCCCCCAGCCCAGGAGAAGCGAACCACAGACACCACCCATCCCCCCGCGTAGAAATGCACCCCTACTTGCACCCATAACGATTGCCGTGGACATCAAAGAGCCTTACCAAGCGCTCATCCACCATCTTCATAACTTTCCCACTAGGAGAGAAAGCATTGATCATGTTCTTCACGTTCTGCACAATGTTACGTAACTGGGATGAGAAACAAACAGCCGTCAGGAAGGAGGCGGCACAAATCTCAGTGCGCTGACCCCAGCCGCGTCAATGGTCACCAGGATAAGAGGCAATGAGAGCATCAGGGACTTAGAGCCATTTTACAGATGGGCAAACTGAGGTTCAGAAGGAAAGCCATCGGCTCCAAAGCCAGGAGCTTTGCCTCCAAGTCCAGCGTGGTTTTCGGACTGAACTACAGATAATTAAATTATGATTTGTATCTCGACATGATTTCCTGTGCCAGACAAGCTCGCTGAAACCTAACTGGGTCTTTAAAATTCCATTTCACAGATTATTTTTACGTCTTTTCTCCTGACACAGAACACGATCAGAGAGGGCGGAGGGCCAGTCAGACGGGCAAGAGCCGGCCAAGAAGCCGGCTGGTCTTGGGAAGGCCTCCCTGCGGCACCGGGGCCATCCGGTAACCTCGTCTTTGTTTACTGTGTGCCTAGCACGGTGCTAAGCACTGTAAAGGAAACCCAAGTGGTAGGCTGGGGCCAAGCCTGGACAGAAGTATCGGGAAGCCCCTGACATCCGCCAAGGGCTGCTGATGCTCCAGAGCTACTCACACGGGTCTCTTATTTGATCCGCAGACCCACCAGTGCCAGGGTGGGCGAGCTGGGCGCCAGCAGGCCCGCTGATCAGACAATTGAGAAAACAAGAGCTCGTGGAGGTGAAGGGACCCCGCAAAGGCACAGTTCCCAAGGGGGCAGGGCCCTACCTTGAACCCCAAGGAAAGGACCCAATCTCCTACTGTGCTCCGGGTCAAGGAGCCCCAGACCAGGAGTCAGAGCACTTGGCTTCCCATCCCCGCCCTGACCCTTACTCCTGGCCTGACCTTATTCACAGCCCTTCCTCCCCAGGGCCTCAGTTTCCTCATCTGTAAAATGCAGAGTTTGGACCAGAGAGCCTCTTATCCAAATACTAGAAACAATTAAAGAGCAACGTAACGGTCTCATGACACCCTCAGTCAAGGTCACTGCTGGCTGGGTGGGCCGGGAACAGCTTAGGCCCTGGCAGGCACCCTGGGCTACACTGTGAGGGCAGTGCGGGCACAGAAGGCTGTCTGAAGCATGAGTGGGCCCGCAGGGCATCAGAGGCAGAGGAAGGACCAGCATCTTTGTCACAAATATCCCACTCCATGGAGGAAAGGACAACCCCACTTCTCTGGGAATTTCTCCACAGTGATGACATGAACAGCTCACAGAGGCCACAGCCACGGGGCTTGTGGGCCGTCCCGTGCCCCGACCCCACGAGGGGGCACAGGCGCAGGTCTCGAGCAGGCCCCTGCTTTTTACATGGGGTAACTGAGACCCCAGAAAGGTGACCCAGGTCATAAGCACCAAGGCCTGCCTAAACCCCGGTCCATCTCTGACACCAAGTCAAGTGCTTGTTCCACTGGGCCTCCTGGGGGCCAAGGCTCAACCAATTCTCTCTTCCTACAAAACCCCACCTACCCCTTTCCTCCAAACAGTCTCCCCCTTCTCTGAAATCTCTTTGCCCTCATCTGGGCAAAGCCAGTAACACTTGATGATGTAATAACTGCAAAGGAAAGGAGATTTACTCCTCAAAAAGACGGCCAGCCCTGAGTCTCTTGCCAAGTGTGAGGCGTGGCCCGAGCCAGGCCCTCCAGAAAGCCTGACTTAAAACAATAGATCAAGAATGGGTGAGTAAACGATGGAACTATGGTGCCCCGCCCCCCAGGAAAAAGGATTCTTCAAATAGTTAATAAACAAGTTAACGCAATGTTACATTTTGTTTAGAAAATTATATACAAGGCTGTTAGGGAGAAGCGGAAGGTTCTCTCATACCCCTGGTGACATGTCTGTGATGACCTCGTGCCATCGCTTGTACGGGGGTAAGTCAAGATTGATGGTGTACCACGGCACCGGACCTCTGTACCTGCAACAGAAGCACACGAATCACTCATTAAAGTCCAAGGATGCATGCAAAGAGAAGCGAGCAGAGCCAGGAAAGTACTGCATGTAGTAACAGCAGTGTTGTACAGCGATTCACCATGAATGGCTGAGCTACTCTGACGAATATAATGAACCAAGACAATTCCAAGATGAAGAACTCGATTCAGCTCCTGAAAAAGACTGACAGAGTCTGAATGCAGATCAAAGCATACTTTGTAAACTTTATTTTTCTTGTTTTTTTTTTCAGTCTGTGCTTTCTTTTGCACCATGGTCAACATGAAAATGTTTTGCATGACCTCAGATGTGTAATCTAGATCAAAGTGCTTGCCTTCTCAAGGAGGGGGCTGGGGGGAGGGAAGGAGAGAATATGGAACTCAAAATCTGAAAAAATGAATGTCAGATTTTTTTAAATGTAATTGAGATTTAATGAAATAAAAATATATTGGGAAAAAGCAACAAAAGTATATGAAGCTATAAAAGTTAACTGAATAAAACAAATAAAGACAGAACTAAACTGGAGAAATATTAATTGCTCATGGGTAGACTGAGCCAATATAATAAAAATGACAAGTCTATCTGACAAACATTTCTGGGAAAACTGGAAAGCAGTGTGGCAGAAACTAGGTACAGACCACTATCTCATACCAAATACACCAAGAGAAGGTTAAAATGGGTACGTGATTTCTTGTTTGTTTTATGTTTAGATTTATCTACATCTGAGAGGGGTAAATTGAGGTCCTCCACTAGTATAGTTTCACTCTCTATTTCCTCCAGTAATTCATCTAACTTTTCCTTCAAGAATTTGGATGCTATGCCATTTGGTGCATACATATTCAGTACTGATATTAATTAATTGTCTATGGTACCTTTTAGCAAAATACAGTTTCCCTGATCATCTCCTTTAATCAGATCTATTTTTGCTTGTGCTTTGCCTGAGATCATGATTGCTACCTGTGCCTTCTTTACTTCAGCTGAAACACAGAAGATTCTACTCTAGCCCCTTATTTTAACTCTACTGTGTCTGTCTGTTTCAAGTATGTTTCTTGTAAACAACATATTATGGAATTTTGATTTCTGGCCCCTTCTGCTACCTGTGTCCACTCATCCCATTCACATCCAGAGTTATGATTGCTAACTGTGTAAAACGACTGTTTTGTTTCTGACCACTGCCTCCTTTAATCCATCCTCCCTCTCAGCCCCCAACCTTTCTCTGAGCCCATCCCCCTCCTACTTCCATGTGTGTGTGTGTGTGTGTGTGTGTGTGTCTGTTCTTCCATCTCTGAAAACCTGTTCAGATGAGGATGGAATTCAAACGTTGTCCCCTACTCCCCCCACCACTGTACCTTCCATTGTACAAATTCTTCCTCACAAGCCTCTTTTATGTAAGATGTCCCCCATTCTTCCTCTCCCTTCCTCTTTCTCCCAGTGAATCCTTCCTTCTCACTCTTTCATTCTTTTGAGATCATCCCAACCTCATACATTCATACCTATGTTATCTTTCCATATAGACTCTTTCTAACTGCCATGATGATAGAAATTCTGAGGGGTTATGTTTCGTGTTTGAATGTCAACTTTTGTATTCATCAGGAATACTTGAAAATTTTCTTTTTTATTAAATGTCCATTTTCTTCCCTGAAAGATTATACTCAATTTTGATGGACAGGTTATTCTTGGTTGTAATCCTACCTCATTTGCCTTCTAAATATCATATTCCAAGCTCTCTGCTCCTTTAATGTGGTAGCTGCTAAATCTTGTGTGATCCTGACTCTGGCTCCACAGTACTTGAATGCTTTCTGTCTGGCTGCTTGCAGTATTTTCTCTTTGACCTGGGAGCTCTGGAATTTGGCTATAATATTCCTGGAATTTTCATTTTAGGATCTCTTTCAGGTGACCGGTGGATTCCTTTAATTTCTACTTTGCTCCCTGGTTGTATGATATCTGGGCTGTTTCCTTTTATAATTTCCTGAAATATGATGTTAAGGCTCTTGTTTTGATCCTGGCTTTCAGGTAGTCCAAAAATTCTTAAATTATTTGTCTTCAATCTATTTTCCAGGTCAGTTGTTTCTTCTAGGGAATATTTCACATTTACCCCCCCTATTTTTTCAGTCTTTGACTTTGTTATTGTTTCTTAATGTCTCATGAAGTCATTGGCTTCCATTTGACCTATTCTAATTTTTAAGGGCTTATTTTCTTCAGTATTTTTTGGTACCTCTTTTATCATTTGGCAAACTCTGATTTTTAAGAAATTATTTTCTTTAGTATTTGTCCCTTTTACCAAGCTGTTCTCTTTTCATAATTTTTAACATAGTTTTCTTTTCCCAATTTTTCATCTTGTTCTTATTTTCCTCATGTTCTTAGTTGATATTTACAATGATTTCCCCTCTTTATCTCTTTATTCAGCTCTTCTAGGAATTCTTGCTGGGTATGTCTCCAATCTGCATTTTTCTTTGAGGCTTTGCCCGTAGATGGTTTCAAGTTATTGTCTTCTGAGTCTGTGTCTTGAAGTTTCCCCAGAGTAGCTCTTCACGACTGGGTTCTTTGTCTGCTCACTCTTCCAGCCTGCTTATTGACTTTGCGTTTTGTGAGTATTGGGCTCTGCTCACATCTGGGGGATGTCTGGCCTGAGCTGTTGCCGCTTTGTGGCACAGTCTAGGGGCCTATAACTTTTTGTTGCTTCTAATGTGCCGTGATCCAGGGAGAGGTCTGGTCACTGCCCTCCTGGTCTGTGCTCAGCTCTTTCCCCGGGGGTAAGGCCCCTGCTCTCTTGCAACTGCAATTGCCCTTGTCTTCCCTAGAACAGGGTAATGAGACAGAGCAGCCAAATGGACCCTCACCTCATTCCCAGAGCTAGTACAGGAGGCTTTTAACTGTCAGTTTGGAAAGACTGTGTGGTGGCTGGAGAAAAACCTGTCAAGGTTAGAGAAGACAGAAAAAAACAAAACCCCACCAAGGAATGAGAGAGAGGCCTTCTTTCCAGATAGAACTGCTCTAACTAAGCTTAATTTGCTAAAGAGGACAAAGAGAATTCCTCCAGGACTTTGCTTGTCGTCCTGAATGAAGAAGGTTGTGCAGAACCATTCTGAGGCGTGAAGACGCCATAACAGAATCACCAGAGGGGACTCTGGCTGCGGTCATCTCACGGCCAAAATATCGTCCACACCTGCTGTTTTATCATTGATTTCACTGTTAACAAGTCATATAGTCACTTATTTTAATACATCTGGTCATATTAATAATAATAATTTGATGAAATGGAGTGAGAGCTCTGACGAACTGATTAACAAGAAAGAGGCTGCAGCTTCAGTAACTGATGAGCCCTGGCTCAGCCTTAAGTTCAGGGAATGTGGCGTTAAGCCGCACCATACGGGGAGGCCGGCGACCCACGTAACTTTGTGACGTGTGGGGACCGTCCCTGTCACGCAGGACTGGCTCCTAAGAGACCGCCCATCCCCCGAGCTCTTCTCTACCCCCTCCCTTGGCAATCTCGTTCATTCCCCGAGCTTCACCTCATTGGAGGGAACGGGGTTCCCTGCCTGCCCAGGTCGGCCCCCTCCCTCGGCGCCTCGCCCGTCTACGGGGTGTCCCCACCTGGATGTTCCGCGCTGAGCTGGTCTCTCAGGCACCTTCCGGAGCCTACATTCTCGTGTCTTAAACCGAGCTCTCCCCGAGCCCTGCTCCTGCATCCTGCTGTCACCGTCCCCATCTGTGGCCTCTCTGTTCACAGGGCTTCCACATTTAGAAGCCAGGCACGGCCTCTGCCTCTGCCCTTGCCCTCCCTCTGCTCCCTGCCCTTCTCAGATCGAATTTGTTTTGGCAAAGGGCTGCTGCCTTGGCCTAGGATGTCTGTCTGTCTGCCCCTTCCTCTCAGCTTCCGAAGCGGCATCCTCGGGCAGGCAGATGCGGCAGGAGAAGATCGCTCCTCCGCTCTGCCCGCCCCAGTCACTCACTAAGTGCCTACTCGGTGCCAGGCGCTGAGCTCAGTGCCTCCATCCCATCCTTCACACTGTTAATAGAAAACTTGTCCCGTGTACTGGCCTGGTCATAGCCATCCCCTGATCAGAGAGCCCATCAGTTTTTGACCATTTAGAGAACGTTGAAGCCCAAGACGGAGGGGGTCCTGGGGAAGCTGGCCCACACAAGGGGACAGGGGAACGAGGTGACCATAAGCTGGCTGCTGCCCGCTCACCGGGCCATCCCGTATTAGCCTGGGACTTGCTGCTCACCATCGAAAGCCCTCCTCCTCCAGGAATCCCCCCCGATTCCCCTCAGCTCTCACACCTCGCTCTTCTGAGGCCTCCCCTGCCCTGATCGTGTGCTAGAGGGCCACCTCTTTGGCAAGCCCCACCAGGGCCTGGTACGGGACCCTCCGCAAGGTGACTGACCCCCTCTGCATGGCAGCCTGTCCAGGAGGTGATGGCGATTTCTCTGCAGGGCGTGAAGGCTGATTCCAGCCCACTCCCACTGGGGCAGGGTCTGCCAGCGGCTACAGCCAGGGTTTCCTGTGACCTGAGAGTATGCCAAGAGGGATGCAGAGATGAAGGGAAGGGATGGCGCCTTGTTGCTCGCAATCCACAAGCCTGGGCCCAGGTGGGCAATGAGGCTCCTGTGTGAGACACCAGGGAGGGAGGCCTGGCCCTCCCCTGCCACCCCACTGCTGAATGCACAGACCCCCCAATGGCCCTCTTCTGCTCTGGCTGGGGCTCCCCTCACTGCCTGCAGGCCCCATGCCCTGGCCAGGCCCGGAAATGAGCATCGGGTGGGTTTTTCCAATTCCTGCCGTCACCATCAGGCATTGTGCTCTGGCTCTTGTTCTAGAATGGACGGAAGGGTGCTCGCTCTCAAGTGTGGATGGGGAAATAGGCCTTCCTTGCTAACACCGTTTCCTTTCCCTGAGATATCTGGGGCATGGATCAGTGACAGGACCCCAAGATTCACAGGATCAGGTATTTGGAGCCTGACCTCGGAGACCCCGGAGCCCATTCCCCTCATTTTACAGAGGAGGGACTTAGGGCAAAGAGCGGTTCACAGCTCAAAATGTGAGGCAGCCTGGGAAGCCCGGCCCTCCTGACTGCAAGGCCCATTCCCGACTCCCTCTGCCACGAGAGGGGAAATCACACAAAGACCAAAGACAGCGCTGCTTTACTCACGTGGGCCCAGAAGGAGGGTAGGTGGATTTTCTGCAATCCTCTGTCCACTGTCAAAAAAGAAAACATTGTTTCAGAACAGACCTCCCATCGGCTCCCTGAACAGATGGCCAGAATGTAAGCCCTTCCCTCCTACCAAGATCCGCCTGGACAAGTACAGCTGGGTGGTGTAGCGGTTAGAATGAGAGGCCAAAGTCAGGAAGAGCTGAGTTTAGCCCTCTGACCCTGGGCAAGTCACTGACCTGGCCTGCTTCAGGTTCCTTATATGCAAAAGGGGGATAATAATATCTCCTAGGGCTGTTATGAGGTTCAAGTGAGATAGCGTATATAAGGCACTATTTGGACGATTACTCTTTTTTTAAATTTCAGCTAGGTGGTGCAGTGGATAGAGCACCAGGTCCGGAGTCAGGATGGCTCATCAAATCTGGCGTCAGACATTTTCTGGCTGTGTGACCCTGGGCAAGTCACTCAAGCCTGTGTGCCTCAGTTTCCTCATCTGTCAAATGAGCTGAAGAAGGACACGGCATACCCCTCCAGTATCTCTGCCAAGACAACCTCTCATGGGGTCATGAAGAGTTGGACACAACTGAAAAACGTGATTTCAAAGATACTAAAGTGACTATCAGTGAAACACAAGATGTCAGAACATCCCCCGCCCACCTTCCCCAGCTAGGCTGAGCCAACCAGGAAACAAAAACATAAGGACCAGCTCCAGGAAGAAAAGCCAGCAGTCAAACAAACAAACAAACAAACAGAACTAACAACATTCGCCACAGTTTGGTTTCTTAGAGGGACTGTTGTTGGACCTGTATTTATTGGCATAGGGAACTCCCCTCCCTCTGGGGAGCCAGAGTCACAGCCCAAGGGGTCAGAGGTGAGGCCTGGAGACAGCTCTTCCCGGCCTGGGCTGCAGTCTCCGGTCCAGAAGACAGCTCATTCCCTACCATTCCCTGCTGGCCCCGCCCGGCCCCACCCGTTTTCCTTTACTAGGCAGTACACAAGGATCAAGTGCTCCAAGTGCTTTTCATCTTTCTAACAGGACTGCCTTGGACAGCCAGTCCTCTCCCACCTCCCCAGTTTTAGTGGGTTATGGTGGCTGAGGGACCAGGAGCTGGGTTCAGATCTCGATTCCTAGACTAGAGTCCCTCTTAGACCTCTTCCGGCCGAGAATTCTCGGGTTCTATAAGCTGGGTGAGAAAGCTCCTTCTGCTCTGCCACAGCCCCCACAATCACTCCAGCAGATGTTTATCTCAAGGTTGGCAGCGTGATTTACATGCCCTCCAGATGATGACCCTGTGAACTACTAAGGACTCCAAGCAGGGTCAGCCCCATTTACAGATGAGGAAACTGAGGCTGGGTCTCAAGTCTAGTACTTTTCTCCTTCAGTGGGATTCAAACCCACCAGGTCCCTTCTAACTCAGGATACTCAGAATGTGACCCACAGAGAGGCTGCCAACAAGGGGAATCTCAGAAGACGCTGGGATTCTTGGGGATTCTTGACTGGACTGGCCCACATTCTGCCCCGGATGTTTTAGAGGACAGAGTCCTGGGCTGTGTTCTAGGAGGTGGTCCCAGAGAAGGAGCGAGGAAGGAAATGCTTCTTGGCACAGCCACCAGCCCCGGACCAAACAGGAAATCTATCCGTTTCCTAGTGCCCCTCCTCCGCACTCCTTCCCA
The DNA here is from genome assembly GCF_900497805.2 of Vombatus ursinus. Lineage (NCBI taxonomy): Eukaryota > Metazoa > Chordata > Mammalia > Diprotodontia > Vombatidae > Vombatus > Vombatus ursinus. Next base: position 2,707,553 of record NW_020949971.1, read on the forward strand.
CCATCCACGTTAAGTGGTACTGCAATGGCAGAGAACCAGGCCTGGACTCAGAAGACTCCTCCTCCTCATGGGTTCAAATCTGGCCTCAGACACTTAGAGCTCCGAGCTCCCAGGAAGGACTGGCTGACTGCCCGCTCCCTTCTCCCCCCATGTGGGAAGTCTGGTGACTGGCCCCCCCTCTAAACCACTGGCTCTTAGCTCCTCCATTCCGGGGCCATTCATTCCTCTCCTGTTTCAGCCATCTACCCCGGGCCCAACCTCATCCCCAGAGCGCTCCCTAAGACTTGGGCTGAGATGCACCTCCTGACCTTGGGTCGGGGTGCCCCACCTTCCACCTTCCACCCTCCCCCCTTACAGGCACAGAGGGAGGGGCCGCTGATTCAAGCTAATAATTATCAAATGCCTACGCTACGGAGGGCGGCAGGAGGCTGGCTGGGTTTCCACAATGATTTTTATCTCGGCCCAAGCGCTTTACCCAGGCTGGGATCTCCAAAATGCCCAATGCGCTTGCGGGACCCCCAGAGACCCGGCCTGCCAGAGGGGGAAGTGCTACTGATGGGGAGAGGCCCGGGGTGGAGGGCCAGATCTGGCCAGAGTTCTGGCTAGGGGAGAGGTCAGAGCCCAGCAGAGCCGGAAGCGGAGGCATGAAACAGGGGCAATTACAAGTTCCTGAGGGGCAGCGGGTGGTGCAAGGATACAGGCTGGCCTGGAGTCTGGAAGCCTCACCCGGCCTCAGGCACCTCCTAGCTGTGTGACCCTGGCCGGGTCACTTCGCCCCGCTGCCTCAGTTTCCTCATCTGTCACATGCGCTCCAGTGTCTTTGCCGAGACAACTCCAAATGGGGTCACGGAGAGTCAGACACGACAGAAGAATGACTGAACAACACATTCCTCATCTCCTTTTCTTTTGGCAGGCGGAGGGGTGGGAGATATAAATCACAGGACGCTTAGCGACCGCACACATTTACGCGTCACTGCGTACAAAGCGTTCCTTCCCTAAAACCATGCAAGGAAGTACTGCCAATACTTTGGTCCCATTTTATAGGTGAGGTCCCATGTGACTGGTCCGCGAGGTGAGGCTCTCTTGCCACGGTCAGCCCCGCAACAGCCTCAGGGACTCACAGGCACCCAAACTTTGGGACTACATGACTCAGTCTCCCCAGGGCCCTGCCTTCCCTGCTTCACTCTGCAAGGCTGAGCCTGTGACCCCGGGGGTTACAGACGGAAGGGCCCTTTGAGGTCCCCTCTCATTATCCAAAGGAGAGCCCCATCACCTTGCCCAAGGTCACACGGAAAGTGTCAGAAGCTAGATTAGAACCCAGGTCCTAGAGTCCAAGCTCAGCACCTAGACCCTGGCTCATCGTGCCCCCTCCAATGGACATGGCATGGCAAAGGCCACTCTGCAGTGACCAGAAAGCGCACCTGCCACTGGGCACTGGCATTCTGCTCCCCTGGATTGGCCAGGATGGAATTTTCTTCCCAAACTATCTCTGGAGGGTTTTTAGCAAAATTGGAGTGGAAGGTAGAGACCACCTGACACCTCCTTCACCGGCTGCCTGGAACACTCCGGGGCTCCCCTTCCTTCCCCCTCTAAGGCTTAACCTCCTTTTTCTACAGCTGTCAACAGACGCTAAGCGCCAGGCAGGAGGCCGGGGCATTGCCTTGATGACTGTCAGCGCAGGGCACAGGACAAGCCACAGACACTAATATTCGGTGCATTCCTGTGAGTTCTATGCGCCAGAGAGGCCCACAGCTCCAAGGAACACGTCACCGTGGGACAATCCGAGCTGCCCTTGTGAGGTAGTGAGCTCCCCGTGGCTACAAGTCTTCAAGCGGAGTCTGGGGGGCTGGGGAAGTGGCAGAAGGGATCCCTAAAGTTGGGCCAGATGTCTTCTGGGGTCTCCTGCAATTCTGTGCTCCGATTTACCCTTTATTATTATTATTATTTTTGTGTGTGAAGCAATTGGGGTTAAGTGACTTGCCCAGAGACACACAGCTAGTGAGTATTATGTGTTTGAGGCCCAATCTGAACTCAGGTCCTCCTGTCTCCAGGGCTGGTGCTCTATCCGCTGTGCCACCCAGCTGTCCCCGACTTACCCTTTAAAAGAGAGTGAGAATTACAAAACACTTTTCACACCAATAAAGTCAGATCTAAATAACTGGAAAAACATCAGTTGCTCATGGGTAGGCCGAGCTAATATAATAAAAATGACAATTCTACCTAAGTTAATTCACTTATTCAGTGCCACACCAATCAAACTACCAAAAAATTATTTTATAGAGTTAGAAAAAATAATAATGAGATTCATTTGGAATAATAAAAGGTCCAGAATATCAAGGGAACTAATGAAAAGAAATGCAGGGGAAGGTGGCCTAACCATTCCAGATCTTAAATTGTATTATAAAGCAGCAATCACCAAAACTGCTTAGTACTGGCTAAGAAACAGAGTGGTGGATCAGTGGAATAGGGTAAGTATGCAAGACACAGTAGTCAATGACTATAGTAATCTATTATTTGATAAACCCAAAGATCTCAGCTTCTGGGATAAGAACCTACTCTTTGAAAAAAAATTGCTGGGAAAACTGGAAGAGTATGGCAGAAACTAGGCATAGACCAAAATCTCACACCATATATCAAAATAAAGTCAAAATGGGTACACGATTTAGATATAAAGGCTGATACTATAAGCAAAATGGGAGAGCAAGGAATAGTTTACCTATCAGATCTATGGAGAACAGAAGAATTCATGACCAAACAGGAGATAGAGAACATTAAGAAAAGCAAAACGGGTAACTTTGATTACGTTAAATTGAAAAGTTTTTGCACAAACAAAACCAATGCAACCAAGATTAGAAGGAAGGTAGAAAATTGGGAATTTTTACAACCACTGTCTCTGATAAGGGCCTCATTTCTAAAATATATAGAGAATTAAGTCAAATTTATAAGAATCCAAGTCATTCCCCAATTGATAAATGGTCAAAGGATATGAACAGGCAGTTCTCCGATGAAGAAGTTAAAGCCATCTATAGTCATATGAAAAAATGCTCTAAATCACTATTGATTAGAGAAGTGCAAATCAAAATGACTCTGAGGCACCACATCACACCTATCAGATTGGCCAACATGACAAAACAGGACAATAAACGTTGGAGAAGATGTGGGAAAATTGGAACACTAATGCATTGTTGGTAGAGCTGTGAAATGATACAACCATTTTGGAGAGCAATTTGGAACTATGCCCAAAGGGCTATAAAAATGTGCATACCCTTTGACCCAGCAATAGCACTTCTAGGGCTGTATCCCAAACAGATCACACAAATGGGAAAAGGACCCACATGTACAAAAATATTCATAGCAGCTCTTTTTGTGGTGGCAAAGAACTAGAAACTGAGAGGATGTCCATCAATTGGGGAATGGCTGAACAAGTTTTGGTATATGAATGTAATCGAATACCAGTGTGCTATAAGAAATGATGAGCAGGCAGACTTCAGAAAAACCTGGAAAGACTCGTATGGACTGATGCTGAGTGAAGTGAGCAGAACCAGGAGAACGTTGTACACAGTGACAGCCACGGTGTGTGATGACTAGCATTGATAGACTTAGCCCTTCTCAGCAATGCAAGGATCTAAGACATCTCCAAAGGCCTCATGATGGAAAATGCTGTTCACGTCCAGAGAAAGAACTATGGAGTCTGAATGCAGATCGAAGCATATTATTTGCTATTTTTTCTTCTGTTTTGTTTCCTCTTTCTATTGGTTCTAATTCTTCCTTACAACATCACTAATGTGAAAATATGTTTAATAGGAATGTAAATGTATAGCCTATATCAGATTGCGCACTGTCTTGGGGAGGGTGGTGGGGAGGGAGGGGGAGAAAAATTTCAAACTCAAGTGATTGTTGATAAATCAAAATAAATTAATAAAAAAATTGTAAAAAAAAGAGAGAGAGAGAGAGAGAGAGAGAGTGAGTGAGGAATACAATAGAGAAAGGAAAGACTGAGGACTGGAGAGAGTAAAGGTGTGGAGGTGGGAAGCTCCAGGGCTTAGCCCAAAGGCCAGAGGTTCAGCTGCAATGCCTCTGGGTTCAAAGACTTTGAGGTTCCAAAGGAGTCTTTCAACTGCACTTGAACTTGAATGTCAGCCAGTTACCAAACACTCCAGCAAGGCCCCAGGGCTGAGAGGCCTCTTCAGAGCTTACACCGGGAAAAAGCTGTGCCCCCGACTTCACCTCACCCAGGGGCCTGACACAGGAGGGGAAGCTGGGAGGCCAGCCAGGAGCAGGCCAACACGAGCTGGAGGAGGGCCCAGCCACCGGCCACCATGGCCTCGGACTGTGGCTGGAGGTCAGGAGGTCAATGTATCCAGCACCAGTCACAGCCAGGTAGTGCGAGGAGGCAGACTGAAGGGGAGAGAAACACAGGGTAGAGCCCTGGCAGAAGGCTCCACTGAGGCAAAGCAGTAGGAGGGAGTTCAGGAGAGAGAGCCTGGGCCTGGGGGGCAAAGAGATCTGAGTTCAAATCCTGCCTCAGAAAAGCCCAGCCGTGTGAATGTGCAAGTCACCTATCCTCAGCCTGCCTCAGTTTCCTCATCTGCAAGATGAGGGTGGCTGGAATGAGCACAGCTGTGAGAAGGGAATGAGATAACATCTGTAAGTGTCTGCAGACCTTAAGTCACCCTAGAAACAGAAGCAGACTACTACTACTGGCAGATGGACCACCTCGACAGGAGGAGGGAAGGACATGACACGGCGCTGCAGAAACCACCGACAAACTGGGTTAGGAAGGCTCTCCAGGGTACCAAGGGGGGCCTCTGTTTCTACGGACGGCAGCGGCCTGCTCTGCCAACCACAGGACAGCCAATAAGCCATCTGTGCGCCGCCGGCCTTGAGGGGAACAGGAAGTGGTCGGGAGAAGAAGCACTGTGCTGGGCCGAAGGAGAAGTGAGGGTGCGCGTGGCGGGGGCGAGCAGCTGACCCCTCCTGTGACTCCAGTACGGAAGGAGAGGCCAGACCCTCCACGTGTGTGTGGGCAGACGTCTGAGGCTTAAAAGACCAGGAAGGAAGCCCCGAGGCGGAGGTGGCGGCCCCAGGAATGAAGTCTGGGGACTGTCTTGGAGCCTGGACAAGGTGAGGGACCCCGTGTGGAGACGGCTGACCCGAGGGCCGTCTTCCAAGGACAACGAGCTTGGGACGCGGCTAATGGGATTGCTCAGTTGTGTCGACCCTTTGTGCCCCCATTTGGGGTTTTCTTTGTAGAGATACTGGAGCGGTTGGCCATTTCCTTCTCCAGCTCATTTGACAGATGAGGAAACTGAGGCAAACAGGGTGCAGTCACTTGCCCAAGGTCACATGCTAGGAAGTGTCTGACGCCACATTTGAACTCAGGAAGATGAGTCTTTCTGACTCCAGGCCCGGCACTCTATCCATATGGCACCACTTAGCTGCCCAAGCTAACGGTGAGTGGATCCCAAAAATAACTTGGGGAGCCATCCAGCCGGCCCCAAAGGGTTCTAGCCACTGGGGCCAGATGAACTGCACCCTCAAGTGGAAAAAACAGGCAGTCGCAGTCTGAACCACAGTCCGTGATTCTTGAAACCTTGGAGAAGGGCCCGAGGTGCCAAGAACCAAACTTCATTTTCAACAAAGAGAATACAGTCTGGAAATCAGAGAGAAATCAGTGTGCTTAATTTCGGGGGGCAAAACCCCAGTGCACACGAGGGAAGCAGTCATCACCAACAACCAGCACGGCAGTTGGCCTTGTATTTCACCCAGTAACTGGACCAGTAGATCAGGGGAATTTTGTGGACCTAACAAGGGCCTTGGACTTCAGTCACTCATCTGACGATGACAGTCATGCCTTGCTTGGGGATAAAATAGGGAGGTGTGAGCGACTTAAAAGTCTAACTGAATCAGAGAGATGGATTTGGAAGTGATCGGAAGACTCAGAGTGGTCAATAAAAATTCCACCTGGAATTTTTCACCAGCGGTCTCTCGTGAAGCCCTTGACCTGAGACTGGCCAACGTTTTATCCAACAGCTTGAACAAAGGCATGGATGACGTGTTTATCACATTCGTAGATGGCATATAACCTGGAGGGAGAGCTAGGATACCAGATCTCAGGCCCAAGACCCGAGAGATGGCTCGACTGAGCAAGATGAAATTTAACAGGGATGTGGGTGTGATGTCACGCTCAGATCCCAAGGATCTACTTGACAAATACAAGATGGCAGAGCCATGGTGAGACAACAGTTCACATAAAAAACAACTGGAGTTTTAGAGGCATCTGCAAGTTGAGACGGCCAGCAAAAAAGCTCACACTGAGGAAGAGTGAACTCTCCAGCTGACCTTGGCCCTGCGGTACCCACATCTGGACTCCTGGGCTCAATTCTGGGAACCACACTTTAGGAAAGCCAGACAAGAGGGAATGTCAGAAGAGGCTGAGCCAGCACAGAGACCAGGGAACATGCCAGACGACGGCGAGGGATGGTTAGCTCGGAATAGAGAAAACCCGGAAGGAACAGCACGGTATCCGAGTATCCGAAAGGCGATGGTCATAGGGAAGAGAGAGTCAACTGGTCTGCTTGGTCCCAAAGGGTAGAGCAAGGAGCAGTGGAGAGAAGGTGATGGCTTGGGTGGGGGTGGCAGGAAGGCGTGAGCCCCCTCCTTGGAGGGCTCCAGGCTGCTCGGACTCTGGTTCGGGTGCAGGCGCCTTGGGAAGGCATCGTTCCCCACAAAGTCCCCCTCTTCACGAGCTACAGAGATGACCCTGGTTTTTCAAAGGCCATGGCAGAGGACATGCTCTGGAAGGATTCTCTGGGCTGGGAATGTATTTTGTGTTCAGGACACTTAACAAACACACCCAGCTAAAGATGTTTCCAGAAACCGGCTCCTGCTTTAGAGCCTAGACTGAGGACTGACAGGAGAGCGCACCTGAACTTTGCGGACCCCACGAGAAGCTTCCGCCCTCTCGGCGGCCCTGGGTGGCAGGCACCTGGGAACAGCTGTTGTCTCTTCTCGGGTCCAAATCGCCCTCAGCGCCTCCAAATGCTCTGTGCTCTGGCTGCCCCTCCTCTGGACAGGCTGTGGGCCTCTAAGTGTCCTTCCCCAGATGGGGCAGGCACCCAAGACCTAATGACCAGGGTACTCAGGAGGGGGAACATTATTCAGGTCAAGCCACCCTCAGCTCCTGAAGGAGGTCTTTTGGCCTCGATCACCCGGATTCTACTACCTCCTCTCCCCACCCATTACCTTGTATTTACTTATATATGAATATGTTTTTTCTAGTTAAAAAAGAAAAGAAAGGTAAGCCCTTTGAGGGCAGGGCCTGTTCATTTTGTCTGCGTATCTTAGGTGCCCAGCACAGACCCTGGCACATAGCTGGTGAGGGCCTGGGGGCTGTGGACTGGAGAGAAAGAGACCCAGGAATGAGATGTTAGAGATCTCATCAAAGCCCTGCCTACCAATCAATCAATCATCACTTTCAGAATGATGGGTCACTTTCTCCACTGAGGCCTTGGAGACCCATTAAATGATCTGGTGTTTCCTCTGCAGCTCGGCTCATCTGTAGAACATGTGTTTCCTCTGATGGGGACCTAGGCATGGGCCAGGCAGCCATGGTTCTAACCCAATTCTCTGACAATGACCTTGCCCACTAGGGTACAGAAACCACTGACAGAGTGCCAACCAGCAGAGAGCTAACCTGCCTCTGGTGCCGGCCTCAGTGCAGACCAGCCAGCCTACCACGATCCTGCCGGTCGGGCCCATACCATCCACCACATATCAAACCAAACGTCTAGAGGCCCCATAGGGGGTTTCCCTGCCTGTTCTCGAGAAGGACAGCTTGGCTCTTTCCCCCTAGGGCTGTCGCTAATAGCTCAGACGCTTCTTTATCAAAAACAAAAACCCAGAAGTTCCATGGATCCATGAGAGAGGAGCAGGCTGATGCCAAAGAGCTGGGCACTAGACCACCTAGTGCCACTTGTTCGTGGCAGCGTCTCGGTGAGGGGGTCTCTGTGTGTGCACTGACGACCAGAGCTGCGCCTGCAGACGGGGACCTGCAGGAGAGCTGCCCAGAGCCCCAGATCCAGGGGAGCCGGCCCTGCAGCCCTGCAGAGAGGACTCTGCCCAGCTCATTCCACTCTGCCCTAGTCCTGCACCTTCACTCCTCTGCAGAACCTCCCGGACTTGTTTACAAAGGAGTGTCACCAAGGGGCCCTCGGTGTCCCTATGGTATAACCAGCCTGGGCTGTCATCCTCCCAGCAAGGGCAATCAGGAAACGTGGCCTGGGTTCTGAGAGCTCCTGGCTGTGTGGCAGAGAAAGAGCACTCTGGCCCCATCCTCCTCTTGTCCAAAGGAGATTAAAGGAGAGTGCCCGGGCGTGGCTGTCCTGTGTCCTGTGCGCCCCTCTGCCACCAGGGTGCTGACAGGGCTGGTACGGCCCTCCCCCTAACTTCTAGAGGCAGCCCTGGAGATGGGGTGGCCATCAGGTCTCTATCTCCCCATGCCACCTGTGTGTGTGTCTGTGTGTGTGTGTGTTTGTGTCCGAACACATCCACACCAAATACCCACACACGAGTTCCTCTCTCCTTTGGGTCTCTGAGCCCAGTCCAGTACCTGGCACCAGCCGCATTAAATAAAAGCTTGCTGATTGGTTGCCAGGCGGGGTTAGGAAGGTGCAAGGTCCAGGTGACTCTGAGGTTGGGAACAAGAAGGGGGGTGTCTCCGACAGACGCAGGGAGGTTAGGAAGAGCTGAGGGCTTGGGGGGAGAGGTGGTGATGTCTACTTTGGACATGCTGAGCTTGAGACACTCTCAGGACTTCCAGGGGAGAATGTCCAGGGGGTGATCGGTGCCGGTCAGCAATAAGATAGAAGAGAAGCATATTCCAAATACCAGCATGTCTTCCCCCCTCCCCAGGCAAGACCAGGATGGCGAGGAGTGCATCCCTGGGGTGGTAGAGGCCCTTAAAGGACGGCCCCAGCACTCCATGATGGGCAGGACGAGCATCCCAGAGGGCCAGGAGGCCATGCTGGGTCATGTCCTAAGCCACTATGCTCCCATTACACACACACACACACACACACACACACACACACAGGGTCATCTGGTCCAACCCCCTCATTCTACAAAGGAGGAAACCGAGGTCCAGAGAAGTGACTTGCCCCAAGTCAAAAAGGCTTGAAGTGGGGAGGCAGGATTTGACCCGGGCTTCCAAGGCCGCACCTAAGGCCTTCCAACTATAAACTCAGTGTTCTTTCTACCATACGGGTGTCCCCAAAACCTCAGCCTTCACCCACCTGATTCCCATCAGTTTTTAAAAGGTCTTTCTCCCCGGGGGTGCATCAGACCCCTCCTCCCGCAGGGGCTTACCCTTTCCTCGCAGCCCCAGGAGGTCTGCCCCTGCTCCGAACCCTGACTTAAATGCACAAAATAGAATACACAGGAGCACAAAGGAAACAGCTGGGCCCTCGGGGTAAGATCTCCGGGTCTGGACTCCTTCCAAGCCCACATCTGCCCCTGTCCCTGCGAAGGCGGAGGGCCCGGCCAGGACCACGGACAGCTCTGGAGCCCCCCCTCCCCCCGCGGGGTCTAGCATCCGAGCTCTTCCTGCCCTAGCCCGGCTCCGGGTCGGCTCTCCGGCGCTGTCCTGACCGACCAGTCCAGTCACCCAGCCCAAACGGCCAATGGGCTCAGGAGAGGAATTCTCGCCGGGCGTGGGTGCGGCCTGGCACCACTGCCCGGGCTACGGGGAGGTGGAGCACCGGGGGGTGCACCCCTGGGGGAGCTGTCCTGCCGGTCAGCCGGGTCCGGTGGGGCGCACCAGTGGCCGCTGCCCGCGCAGCCCAGGCAAGCTGGGGAGGGAGACCCGAGCCCTGCTGCCGGCCTCAGTGGTCATCGCTGCCCACCTCGAGCGCAGCAGCGGTGGGGGCAGGAGGCGACCCCCAAGGAGCCCGGAGCCCCTGGCCGCCTCCCCGGGAGTGGCGACCCCCTGTGGGCCTCAGTCTGCCCGCCCGCAGCACGGGCGCAGGTGAGTCCCCTCCCCCCCGCGGCGCGTGCCTCACCGGGGGCGCTCGCTGGGCCAGCACGCAGGCCATGGCCACGGCCGCCGCCGCCAGGAGGGCGCAGGGGAAGCGCTCCGGGAACCGCATGACTGCGTCGCCGCCGGCCCTTCCGCTCTTGCGCCTGCCGCTCCCGGGCCTGCCCGCCTGCCCCACGCGCCCCGGGGTCTGCACCTTACGGCGGGCCCTCCCCGCAGCCAGGCCCCGCCCCGGACCGCACCACCCCAGAATGGTTCGGGGGAGCCCCGCAGCGATGCCCGCGAGCGAGCGGCCGCCCCTGCCCGTGCGGCCGTCCAACGTCCAACCCGCCTCCCCCGCCGCTGCCGCGACTATGGTACGGCCCGGGCCGCAGGCCGGGCGGGGGGCGGGGCCCAGAAGGAATGCCGCAAAACCATTGGCCCAGCCAGGCTGGGCCCCGCCCACCGAAGGAGGGAGGGAGGGAGGGAGGGAGGGAGGGAGCTAGAGAAGAGAAACTGACCCGGGCCAGGCCCGAGGCGCCCAATGCCCCGCCCCCGCTCGGCCCGCTGCGGCCCTGGGTTCAGATGCTGCCCGAGTAGGGCTCCAGACCTGGTCCTCGTGTCCGTGCAAAGACTCAGAGTAAAGGAGCATCTAACGGGAGGGGCCGGGGGGAAGACCAGCTGGGGCCAGAGGCAGCCGGACGCATCCCTCCTTCTCGTGTACATCCCTGCTGGAGAGGGTCCGGGGACAGCCTCGGGGCGCCCCGGCACCGCCCGGGAGCCTCCTGGGCAGCTCCAGGCGCACCACGGACGCTTCCACTTTCCTCGCCGGGAGTACCCCGCACCGATGAAGCCACAGGCCCCGAAACAAAGCTTACACCCGCTGCGCACGGGGCATACCAGCTAAAGACCCCACTGTGTGCTGCAGGTCTGGGAGTGCTGAGCCCGGACACCATGGAGGGAGGGAGGGAGGGATGGATGGAGGGAAGGAGGGAGGGATGGCTGGAGGGAAGGAAGGGGGGATGGAGGGATGGATGGATGGATGGATGGATGGAGGAAAGGAAGGGGGATGGAGGGGTGGA